>NC_143396.1:164046224-164363859 GCF_052110815.1 Crocodylus siamensis | reverse complement strand
CCCACTGTCAGGCCCCTATACCTCTTGGCAGGTTGCCTCCTTCATGTGGGTTCTTCCCATTGTGGTGCTAGGTCAGGTATTGCTCTGTCTCACAGTGGCCACCACTGTGCCCAAGCAAGGTCTGCTGTCTCCCCCAACCTTCTGCTGGGGTGCTCCTGGTCCATGGGCATCCTTGCTAGGCCTGCTATATCGGGAGGCCACTTTGTGGTGGTTCTTCCTCATGGTTCCCCCTTCAGGCTCACTTGATTGCCTTCTCATGGCCCCACCGGACCTGGGTCTGTTGGTGTGGGCTCCCTGGTGAGCATCTGGTCCTCACTGTGATGTGGCTAGGGTGCTCCCTGGCTCTGTTGATGTGGAGAGCATCCAGCATCTCCCCAGGCATTCCAGACATGGGAGACACTGCTGGATCCCTTGCAGCCATGCAGGAGTCTTCTTTTGGTCATAAAGAAACCATCCAGCTCCTCCTCACACACACTGGCAGCAGGGCAAGCATTTGGCTCTTTCCCAGGTGTTCCAGTAGAGGAGAGAATGGCTGGACCTGTTTCTGATGTCCTGGCAGGCACTCCCCCTCTTTTTGCCTTCTGGCCAATTTTTGGCCCACTGACCCAGCTTGATTGCAACCTGGCTACCTGTGCCTCAGTGTAGAGGGTTTGGGCATGCAACTGTTCCCACCCCACCCCCGCCTTTGCTTGGTGGTTGGGTTGTTTTTGGCCCACTGGCCTCCTTCTGGCTCTGGGACAAGATCCGGGGGTTCCTGACACTCCTAGCCATTCAGTGCTCTCTTCTCAGGTTGGTGGGATAAGAAGTCAGCCACCATATTTCTCTTGCCAGGTCAGTGCTGCACTGTAAAGTAAAATGGTTCAAGGGCAGGGCTAATACCCATCTAGTAATCTGGGTATTGTCAGTTTTAGCTGACTGCAACCACCTGAGGGTAGTCACTAATGTGAATGGGCTTCCTACCAAGTAGTAGCAAAATAATTCCACTGCCCACTTGATGGCCAGACATTCTGCTCAATGGTGCTCACCAGCGATAATGGGTGAGCAACTTATAGCTAGCATAGGCTATAGGTCTCTCATCCTCTCCTTTCCCTAGGTCAGTACCACTCCTATCATGGTCCCCAGTGAGTCCATTTGTACAATGAATGGCTGATTAAAATCCTGAGTGTACAATATGAGGCTCTGGCACAATGCTTGTTTAATCTGCTCAGAAGTTTTTTGTGCAGCAGGTGGCCACTGGATTTTGTTTGGTTGGTGGCTCTTGGTTAGATCTGAGTGGGGCTGCCTTTTCTGAAAAATGCATGGTGACTTTGTGATAATAATTAGCCAGTCCAACAAAGCGGACCTGCTTTTTCATCCTGGGCTGTTCACAGAAATTCAGGGCCCTGACTTTATCTTCAGGTGAATATATCTGACCCTGCCCCACCTGAAATCCTAGGTATCTAGTCTCTCGTTGGGCCAGCATGCATTTTGCTGGGTTGGTAGTTAGACCTACTCCACACAGCTCTTGGAGGACCATCCGTAGTGCCTCCATGCATTGGTCCCAGATTTCAGAAAAAATGATCACATCATCAATATGTGTCAATGGGTAAGCTTGATGGGGGACTAATATGTGATCCATAAGACTATGGAATGTGGCTGCCATGCTGTGCAGGCCAAATGGCACATGGCAGAATTCAAACAGGCCTCAGGACATGCCAAAGGCTCTCTTCTCTTGGTCTTCCACCATCATAGGGATCTGCCAATACCCCATTGTCATATCAGTGTGGAAATAAAGCAGGCCTGGCCCATCTTCTCCAACATCTCTTCAATGCTTAACATTGGAAATGTGTCAAATTTTGCCACTGTGTTTAATTTTTTAAAGTCTACAAACAAGTGCAGAGCCCTGCCCTTTTTAGGCACTATCACTAAGGGAATGCACCAATGACTCCTGGATTCATGTATTATCCTCCTGCCCAACATTTTTCCAGCTCAGACTTGACGGTCTCATGGAGCTGTTGTGGAATCCGCCTCCAGGTTTCCCATATTATGCATCCTTTGGGTGTGATGCACTGTCCCTTTAGCTTCTCCAGGCTTGGTACAGAACACATCCCAAGTATGGCTCTGTATCACAGCATCCATCACCGTGCCCGAGTGAAATCTGCTTTCCCCTGCAACCTCCTGCTGGGGCATTCCTAGTCCATGGGTATCCCTGCTGGGTCTGCTGTATCCAGAAGCCTCTTCATGGTGGCTTTTCCTGTGGTACCCCCTTCAGGCTCCTCCAGATTGGCTTCTCACAGCCCCACCTGACCTGGGTCCATCAGTGTGGGTTCCTGGCTGAGTGTCCGATCCTCACTGTGTCCGGGGTAGGATACTCCCTGGCTCTGTCAGTGGGGAGAGCTTCTGGCATCTCCCCAGATGTTCCAGTCATGGGAGAGACTGCTGGCTCCCTTGCAGCTGTGGGGGAGGTGGCCAGTCTTCTTTTGGCTGCAGGGAAAATGTCCAGCTCCTCCTCGTGCACAGTGGCGGCAGGCAGAGTGTTTGCCTCTTCCCCAGGTTGTTCCAGTGGAGGAAAGAGTGGCTGGACTCATTTGCCATGTCTTGGCAGGCTCTCCCCCTGTCTTCTGGACTGCTTCTGACCCATTGTCCCTGGACTCAAGGCTGATCAGCAGGGCTCCTCCAGTTGGCACAGGACCAACTAGCTTAATTGCAGCCTTACCACCTGTGCCTCAGTGGCGGGTTGGTCATGTGACTGTTACACATGGCATCAATCACGGTTCCCTTGTACCTTGACTCTCTAATTTGGGGTTCAAACGTGCTTAGTATCCAGGTCGTTTTTCTAGCTCCCAGGAAACACAAGCTGAGCTCTGGGTTTTTTCCCCATCTCCTCAGTCAAACCAACAGAACCTAACTAGATTCTGCACAGTTCTATGGCATGAGGAGAGGCTACGGGACCTGAACCTGTTCAGCCTCCACAAGAGAAGGCAGAGGGGTGATCTTGTGGCCTGTTATAAACTAGTCAGGGCGGATCAGCAGGCATTGGGGGAGTCACTGTTCCCCCGAGCACCGCCAGGAGTGACCAGGAATAACGGTCACAAGCTGGCAGAGGGCAGGTTTAGGCTAGATGTCAGGAGGCGCTACTTCACGGTCAGGGCGGCTAGGGTCTGGAACCAGCTTCCAAGAGAAGTGGTGCAGGCTCCTACCCTGGGGGTTTTTAAGAGGAGGTTAGATGAACACCTTGTGGGGGTCGTTTGACCCCAGTATTCTTTCCTGCCATGGCAGGGGGTCGGACTAGATGATCTGCTCAGGTCCCTTCCGACTCTAGAAACTATGAAACTGGCAGTTTAACCCTCAGTTGTATCCCTCCAAGTAGGGGTTAACATTGTCTGCTCCTATGCCCCATATGAAACTATGACTGAGGAGTAATTTCAAGACAATAGGCCTGTATACATGCCAGTCACTCTTCAGAACCAGTACTACTGGCAATGATGTATGAAGAGAGAAAGAACTGAGCCTAATGCTGGAGCCAAGTTGTCAAGGCTTGCAGTAAAAAGGTTGTTTTTTTTTCTGTTTATCTGTAAATTGTGCAAGGATTGGATCATAACCAGTCTCAAGGAGCATGTAGGTAGAGCAGTACCTTATACAGAGGAGAATCCAGATCAGGGGCCAAGGCTGCATGAGAGGGTCGGAACCGGAGAGTCCAAGTTGAAGTTTAAGCAAAATCCACATCCAAGACACCTAAACAGGAGTAGGGAGTCAGACTTAAGGGGAACAGTTACAAGTACTACAGGTAGTGAAGTTCTGAGCAGCCAAAGCCCAAGTGAAAGGCTAGGCTAATATATTAGGCCAATTAAAGCCTAAGTCCTACTCTGCAGCCAATGAGCACAACCCTTGCAGCTGGTGCCACTCTAAAACCAGTTGGCCCTGCTTAGGGTACAGGTTGTTTTCTAACAAGCTGAGCCATATGCTCTGTATTCAAACCAATAATCATGTACAGGTTTCCCTCATTTTATGCAGGTTCTGTATGTGCAAATTCGCTCTTATGCAGTGACCCTTTTTATACCAAAAATCTGTTATATACGAGGTAAATTCACCCTTACGTGATTAGTGTGGTGCAAGCCCACAGTCAGCTGCTTTGTGTGGTGCATTGTGGGAGTGACATGCACCAAAATATAGTCTCCTGTGTGGATCTGTGTTCCTCGCTTGTTGTCTGCAACACGTGTGTCTGCAGTTGCCATCCCCATTATGGTAACATTCACCACCACCCTGTACTTGTGTGTACTGTCAGCTGTTGGCAAATACCAAAATTTACTGTCTTGTAAAAGTGGTAGAAATGGGTCTAGGGTCAGTACAGTCGAGGTCTTGGAATGTATGCCTATCTGTTACATTGTAAAGTGGGTTCCCTTTATGCAAATTTGAGTTACACGCCATTTTCGAGGAATGCATTTACATCGTAAAGCGAGGGAAACCTGTATAGGGATCTACTTAATTCCTGCTGAGGCAAAGGGAAAATTATGGGTCACTTGGCAACCAGCACCACTTTCACAGTCTCTCTACAGTGACCTGCCACCACTCCTAATTGGCTGAGGGGCCCTGTCAGCCCTTCCCTTTGCCACTGACTGGCCTATCATGCGACCCCACCCCTCGCCACTGATTAGTGGAGGGTGGCATGGACATGCAATAAGCAGCACTCTTTGCTAATCAGCAGTGAGGGATGGGGATGGTTACCATCTTTGCTGTTCCCCTTCATGCCAATGGCTCCCCCTGCCTTGCCCCACCCTGCAGCCCTAAGTTTAGGCCACAGCAGCCCTGCGGACCACTGGCTCCCACTGGGCAGCCAGTTTTTTAAATGTCAGGGGGTTTTTTCCTGGTGATTCTGCATCATTTCACAAATAGACATACTAGTTTCATTGCTGTTGGGACATTCACCTTGACCCCACTGCCTGTACTCCCAGCTGTTTATTTTAACAGAAGTCCATCTACTTCAGGAATGAACATAATCCTATTTTAAGATGCTTTACACACAGAAAACTTACTCAGTAGTTTACTGCCTTTAAAGGAAGCATTTCTGAATACTCGTTAAATGTCATCAGAAAATAATTAGCGGATCTATTTCTCACTTCTTTACACGAAATAGTGCCAGGGAGGAACCAGTTTCTGTTTAGTCTTCCTCTCAATATCAAATATTTTCTGGTTCAGTGCTAAGCTCCATGAAACAAGAACAATATTTACATTTGTCTTGAGAGGTACCTGGAAAGGATGGCCGTGGATCTTGTGCAGTCAGAGAGGGGCAGTACAAACACTGTGTGAATGCAGCAGACTAAGGATCTGGAAACCATTTTGGTTTTTGCTGTACCTATCAAGACTAATGGGAGGCTCATAAACTGTTTCCAAAGTAAGACCTTGGTTGGATGCTAAAGGCTTCTATTAGAGAAATCATTGAGTTGTAGAAAAGAACTATACATCAGTACTCAGAGAGGCTTACAGGGAACATTCCCATTCTGCCTCCTAAAAAAGGGATCTAGATAGTCTGTCACCAGTGCTAGTGGGACACCAGCATAACTGAAGAGAAGCTTCTAACCTGCAGGGCACGGGACGGAAACACAGACAAAAGCAGCCCAGGCTAGTGAGAAATTCACTTTCCTTGAAGAACAAGATGATGATTGTTTAGATAAGCTCAATGTTTTTAAGTCAGCAATGCCTGCCTGGTTCAGTTTACCCTAGAGCAGTGTTTCTCAACCTGGAGGTCATGACCCAAAAGTAGGTCACAAGAATATATTATAAGGGTTGTGAACAAACTTTAAAAATGGATTCTCCTTTAGAGGAGAAAAACATGGGGAAACCATGGCTTTTCACTGCAGGCTGGCAGAGATCCAGGTGTGGCTTCACCAGCACAGAATAGAGGGAAATAATCACTTCCCTTGATCTACTGGCAATGCTCCTACCAATGCAGCCCAGTATGCCATTAATCTTCTTGCCAATGAGGGAATACTGCTGGCTCATATTCAGCTTATTGTTCACTGTAGTTCCTGGGTCATTTCCTGCACAGCTGCTGCCCAGCCAGTCAGCCCCCGGCCTGTACTGGTGCATGGGATTGTTCCATCCTCAGTGCAGTGCCTTGCACTTGACTTTATTGAACCTCATGAGATTTCTTTTGGTCCAATCCTCCAATTTGTCTCAGTCTCTCTGAGTCCTAGCCCTACCTTGTTGTACAGGAGCAGGCAATCATTTTGGGCAGAGGGACACTTACTGAGTTTCAGCAAGCCATTGAGGGCCACATGACAGGCAGCCCAGGGCAGATTAATATTAATTTTCTAAATTTTTTAGGGGTCCCACGGGCCAGATAGAATGGCCTGGCAGGCCACATCTGGCCCCCAGGCCTCATTCTGCCCACCCCTGTTCTAGCATATCTACTACTCCCTCCAGCTTGGTATCATCTGCAAACTTGCTGAGGGTGCACTCTTCGCCATCTTTCAGGTCATTGATGAAGATATTGAACAAAACTGGCCACAGGGCCAACTCCTGGGATACTCCACTTGATACTGGCTGCCAACTAGACATTGAGCCATTGATTACTACTGTGAGCCCAATGATCCAGCCAGTTTTATATCCACTGTATAGTCCCTTCATCCAGCCCATACTTCCTTAGCAAGACAATCCTTGCTGAAGTCAAGGTATCATGACTGCTGGTTTCCCCACATGCACAGAGCCAGTATTCTCATCACAGAAGGTAGCCAGGTTGGTCAGTCACTCATGACCTTCCCCTTGGCAAAGTCATACTGACTGTTACTAATCACCTTCCTCTCCTCCTCCAAATGCTTAGAAATGGATTCCTTGAGGATGTGGTGTATGAGTTTTCCTAGGGCTGAGGTGAGACTGACTGGTCTGTAGTTCCCTGGATCCTCCTTCTTCCCTTTCTTAAAGATGGGCACTATATGTTTGCCTTTTCCAGTTGTCTGGGACTTCCTCCAATCGCCATGAGTTTTCAAAGATAGTGGCCAGTGGCTATGTAATCATCACATCAGTCAACTCCCTCAGCACCTTCAAGCGCATGGTCTCTAGCTCCATGGACTTGAACATGTGTAGCTTTTCCAAATAGTCCCTAACCTATTCTTTTACCACGGTTAGCTGCTCACCTCCTCCCCAAACTGTGTTGCCAGGTGCAGTAGTTTGGTAGCTGACTGCCTGTGAAGACTGAGATAAAAAAGACAGAGAACTTCAGTCTTTTCTGTATCCTTTGTCACTAGGTTGCTACTCCCATTCAGTAAGGACCTACACTTTCTGTAACTTGTCTGTATCTTCCTTATTGTGGGGCCAGAACTGGCCACAATACTCTCTTCAACACTAGTGAGGTCTTACCTAGACTGGATGAATCATTTCTTTTGACTTGCATATGACACTTCTATTACAGCTAATAACATGTGGGGAAGTTTTATATTAGTGTTGTATGATTGACTCTTATTCAGCACGTGGTCCATTATAACCTCTACTTCTTTTCTTGAAGTATTTACAGCTGAACCACTCTTCCTCCAATTTGTAATTGTGTTGTTTAATTGTTGTCTGTCTCAAATGTTCATACTATTGATACATTTTGTACTATTTTTCCAGATGACCAGGGTCATTTTGAATCCTACGTGATACCTCCTCCAGTTTTGGGGCCCCGCACTATGGAAAGGATGTGGGCAAATTGAAGAGAGTCCAGGAGAGAGCAACACAAACGGTGAGGAGGCTGGGGGCACATGACTTCTGAGGGGAGGCTGAGGGAACTGGACGTATTCAGTCCAGAGAAGAGAAGACTGAGCGGCAATTTAATAGCAGCCTTCAATTACTTGAAGGGTGGTTCGAAAGAGGATGGAGCTAGACTGTTGTCAGTGGTGGCAGATGACAGAACAAGGAGTAATGGTCTCAAGTTCTTCTTCCTCCTGGCCTTCTTGCCTCCTTCAGCTTGCATGGGACGCGGTGAGCGTGGAGTTGCCTCCTCCCCGGTTTCATCCTCTCCTTCCTCCTCCTCCTGGGCTGCCAGGGCTTCGTACCTGTTCTCCAGCCGGACTGGAGGAACTGGTGCTGCCGTGTTTTGAGCAGCCCTGGCACGGGAGGTGACCGTCTGCCACTTAGCAGTGGAGGGCTCATCTTGAGGTGCATCCTCCTTGGTCGTACAACCCTGCAGGGAAAGAAAATATCTGTCAATTTCCTCCTCTGCCTCCCTGATTCCCCTCAGCCTGCTAACCTCCTCCTGGAGCTCCCTCACCCGTGCCTCCAGGGCCCTAAGGCGGGCACCTGCAGGACCTCCATCTAACCCAGGAGGTGCACAGCCCCACCAGGGGAGATGCCTTGTTGGACCTAGTGCTGGCCACGGGTGATGACCTGGTGAGGGGGCTGTGGGTGCTCGACCACCTGGGCGACAGCGATCATCACCCGCTGGAATTCACCATCCAGCGCAAGGTGGCAAAGGCATGCAGTAAGGCAGTGGCCCTAGATTTTAGGAGGGCAAACTTCAACGAGCTAAGGAGGATAGTTGGAGAAGCGCTGAGGTCCCGGAGGGGAGGGGAGCCAGGTGTCCAAGGAGAGAGGTCACTCCTTAAGGAGACGATCCTCCAAGCCCAAAGGAAGGTAATTCCAACAAGGATCAAAGGGAGCAGGAGAGCACACAAGCCTCCATGGCTCACCAAAAGCATCCGGGAATGTCTCCTTGCTAAAAAGGAGGCTTACACCCAATGGAAAGAAGGGGTCATCACCAGGGAGGACTATTCTGTAGTTGCTCGGGGATGTAGGGGTGTAGTTAGGAAGGCCAAGGCAGAGATGGAACTGGAACTAGCTTCCCAGGTTAAGGACAATAAGAAGTCCTTTTTTAAATACATAGGGGGTAAAAAGAAGGTCCCGGGTAATGTGGGGCCCTTGCAGGATGCCATGGGAAATTTGGTCGTCACTCCAGACAGCAAAGCTAACATGTTTAACGATTTCTTTGCCTCCGTCTTCCTAAGTAGGGACTAGAACAGCCACCTCCCTGCTGGGCCCCCCTCGGGCCCTGGGGGAGGCACACCTGGGCCATGGGTTAGCGAGGATTTAGTTAGGGAGCTTCTGGAGGGGTTGGACGTATTCAAGTCAGCTGGCCCGGATGATCTCCACCCTAGAGTTCTAAAGGAACTGGCCGAGGTCATTGCAAGTCCCCTGGCACGGCTTTACGAGCACTTGTGGCGCTCTGGTGAGGTACCGGAGGACTGGAAGAGGGCCAATGTGGTTCCCATCTTCAAAAAAGGCAGGAAGGAGGACCCGGGAAACTACAGGCCGGTTAGTCTTACCTCGATCCTAGGCAAGCTGTTTGAGAAAATTATGCTGGCACACATCCAGGAGGGGCCAGCAGGAGACTGCATGCTTAGGGACAACCAACACGGGTTCATCAGTGGCAGGTCCTGTCAGACCAACCTGGTGGCCTTTTACCAGATCACCAGATTATTAGATGCAGGGGTAGCAGTGGATATAGTCTTCCTGGACTTCCAGAAGGCTTTTAACACTGTCTCTCACCCTGTTCTCACTAAAAAACTCGGGGACTGTGGTGTCGACACCCACACAGTCAATTGGGTCACCAACTGGCCAGAGGGCTGCACCCAGAGGGTGGTAGTGGATGGATCCTTCTCAACCTGGAAGGACGTGGGCAGTGGGGCTCCGCAGGGCTCGGTCCTCGGGACCGCACTGTTCAACATCTTCATCAGTGATTTGGACGAGGGGGTAAAAAGCACCCTGTTCAAATTTGCTGATGACACTAAGATGTGGGGGGACATGGGCACACTGGAAGGATGCAACAGGGTGCAATCAGACCTAGACAGGTTACAAAGGTGGGCGGATGAGAATAGGATGGGATTCAACACAGACAAGTGCAAGGTGATGCACCTTGGGAGGAACAACCGGCACCATACCTACAGATTGGGGAACTCCCCTCTTGTCAGCACGGAGGCGGAAAAGGATCTTGGAGTCATCATTGACTCCAAGATGAACATGGGCCGGCAGTGTGGGGAGGCAGTTAGGAAGGCCAACCGTACCTTGTCATGCATCCACAGATGCATCTCGAGCAGGTCCAAGGAGGTGATCCTCCCCCTCTATGCAGCACTGGTCAGGCCACAGCTGGAGTACTGCGTCCAGTTCTGGGCGCCATACTTCAAGAGGGATGTTGACAGCATGGAGAGGGTCCAGAGGAGGGCCATTCGTATCAGGGGACAACAGGGCAGCCCCTATGAGGAGAGGCTATGGGACCTGAACCTGTTCAGCCTCTAAAAGAGAAGGCTGAGGGGGGATCTTGTGGCCTGTTATAAACTAGTCAGGGGGGACCAGCAGGCATTGGGGGAGTCACTGTTCCCCCGAGCACCACCAGGAGTGACCAGGAATAACAGTCACAAGCTGGCAGAGGGTAGGTTTAGGTTAGATATCTGGAGGCGCGACTTCATGGTCAGAGTGGCTAGGGTCTGGAACCAACTTCCAAGAGAAGTGGTGCAGGCTCCTACCCTGGGGGTGTTTAAGAGGAGGTTAAATGAACCTTCTGGGGTCGTTTGACCCCAGTATTCCTTCCTGCCATGGCAGGGGGTCGGACTAGATGATCTGCTCAGGTCCCTTCCGACCCTAGAAACTATGAAACTATGAAACTAAGTTGCACCAAAGGAAGTTTAGATTAGATATTAGGAAGAACTTTCTCACTAGGGGGGTAGCAAAACACTGGAACAGGTTACCCAGAGAAGGCTGTGGACTCTCCATCCTTGGAGGTTTTTAAGACCCAACTAGATAAATCCTCAACTGGGAAGATGTAGCTTGGGATGGTCCTGCTTTGAGCAGGGGGTTGGACTAGATCAGTGGCAGCACATAGGGGGCGCACAGGGGTGCACCCCCTGAGAGCACTGGTGCACCCCCTGATTGGCCACACTTGCTGCTTAGGCAATGGGCAGCGAGGGCAGGCGGAAGCGTCAGTGCCTCACCTTCAAGCACCGGCCGGTCACTGTGATCAATGGAGCCACTTCCAGGAGTGGCTGCAGCCGCTTCTCAGAGCAGCTGCAGGGATTGGCCAGCACTTGCTCCCAGAAGTGGCCGCAGCTGCAGCGATTGCAGCAATCAGCTGCAGTGATCAGCCATTGCAGGGTCACCTGGGGGGACTCCCCACCCCCCAGTATCGCCTGCGGGGGAACCCCCCACCCTGTCAGCAGGACTGGTTGCAGGGGGGACACATTTCCCCCTGACTAAGTCAGCATCATTCACCCATGGAGTAGATGACCTCCTGAGGCCCCTTCCAACTCTACTTTTCTATGATTCTGTAATTCTAAGTTAGAATCTAGAGGGCAACCAAAAAAAAAAAAAGGCCAGTCATCTAAAAAACCATGACAGAGGAACTGTTGAAAGAACATATGTTGTTTAGTTTGAAGAAAAGGACACCACTCCAGGTCCACGCACTGCTGGCCAGGTACACATACCATGTGAGGCTTTCCCCAACACCTTTCCAGTTCCTGAGCCCCAAGGCAGCTTCCTGCAGGAGTGCCCACTTAGCCAGTGGCGCATGGATCCAGAGAGACGTACTATTGGCCCTTCAGTGAAGCCATACACAGTGTGCACCAGCCCTGACCCCGCCCCATGCACAGATCTGGAGGGTGTGGGTCCCTCCTGCCACCCAGGAGTGCGTGCTGCCATTGGGAGCTGGCCCCACCACTGCCCGAGCCTGCAGCAGGTAGGCAGCTGTCAGGGAGCTGGCTCCATGCTTCCTCTGTTGCAGCAGCTGCTGCCTTCTGTTGGGGGCAGGGAACTGCGGACCTGGGTCCCTGTCCCCATAGCTCTGGCAGGGCTGGGGGGCAGGGCTGTGGGTCAGGGGTGAAGGGCACGAGTGAGGCTGGGGGGCTATGGAGGAACTTTAATTTTGATCACAGATTTGGGGGGTTTTAATTAGAGAATTTGTGATTTTTTAATCAGGGAAACCAGGATCCATGCTTATGAGATGAGAAGACAAAGAGGAGATTTAATAGCAGCCTTCAACAACCTGAAGGGTGGTTACAAAGAGGATGGAGCTAAACTGTTCACCATGGTAGCAGATAACAAAACAAGAAGCAATGGTCTCAAGTTGCAGCAAGGGAGGTTTAGGTTGGATATTAGGAAAAACTCTCTCACTCAGAGGGTGATGAAGCACTGGAATGGATTATCTAGAGAGGTGGTGGAATCTCCATCCTTGGAGGTTTTTAAGGACTGGCTCAACAAATCCCTACGTGGAATGATCTAGCTGGGGGTTGTCCTGGTTTAACCAGGGGCTGGACTCGATTACCTTCTGAAGTCATTCTAACACTAATTTTCTATAATTCTTTTTGTCTGGTATAGTTTAGAAAGGGATCAATCTACCTGGAGCAGGGGGGTGGAATAAGTGACCTCCTGAGGTCCCCTCCCATCTTGTATTTCTATCATTCTGGGTATGATATCATGTTCTTGGCCATGGAACTGCTGGGACATAAATATCACCACTGCTTTGTGAAGCACTGTGAAGCCAGCTGGGTAAGTATTGTAATGGAAGATGACATTTGTGTGGTACAAATCCACACAAAATCCGATGGTCCTCTGGTTTTGGCAGTTGGTTTACCAAGTTTTGGGAGGTGCTATGGAATTCCTCAGTCACCACTGATTTAAGTGTCTCTTACCAGAACCCTTTTTCATTCTTTCTGGCATCTGATACGATTTCTGAATGGGTTTGCTGCCTGGTTGTACCCATTGTCATCCACCAGATCTAGAGGTCTACCTCAATATGAGAGCATGCTGTTAAGTTGCCAGTTTGTTCTTGCTTTTAGCTAGTGAGCCCCTCTACAAGAGGTACCTCCTACAAGCTCACTGCTTTGGGTATCTCAGGCCCCAGATCTTCCTTGGGAATGAAGAGAACTTGATGTACTCTTCAAACCTGTTTTAAGTTTACATAGAATCATAGATCTTCTGGATTATTAAGCCTGGTGCCCTGCATTTGCATTCACATACCCAAGGAAACCCCAGATTGCCAGTTCAAATCCTCAAACACAACTATAAGACATTGTACCACAGGAGCAGTGGGCCACGTAGGCAGTTCTGGGGAACTGTTGCAGGCTGGTCAGCAACCCCTATCACACCCCCCACAACAGCCCAGACCCTGAACACCTGGCAGCTCCTCCCCACGATTGCCACCAGCGCTCCAAGCAGCAGATGAGCACACAGCCCCAGTCCTGGCCCACCCCGCACCCACTCCAGACTTGCCCTGGCCAGAGTGGAGCAGCTATGGACCAGCTGGGATCTGTGCGCACAACCCCAACCCTGGCCTTTCCTGCGCGTGCTCCAGACCGCCCACCCACACTGAGCAGCAGCAGCAATTGGGTAGTAGCTGCTGCTTGTAGTGGGGGAAGAGTGGCCGCTTCTCCCTCACTGCTGCTGGGCCCTTCTTGCTGCAGCTGCCTGAAGCCCATGCCTTGGCTGCCCTGCAGCTCCTCTCCACTACCTCTAGGCCCCGCAGTGGGACATTAGTGGAAATGAAGAGGAGCTACAGGGGAACCTGGGCATGAACTCCGGACAGATGCAGCAAGAAGGGCCTGGCAGCAGCAAGGGAAAAGCAGCTACTTTTCCTCCCATGCCTAGCAGCAGCTTCTGCCCAGCTGATACTGCTCAGCTTGGGCAAGCAGTCCAGAGTGAGTGTAGTAGGGTGGGCTGGGATAAGGCTGTGTGCCCGGGTTCCAGCTGATCTGGAGTTGGTTTGCTCCAGATGGGTTGAGTCCAGAGTGGGCAGGGGTGGGCCAAGTCCAGGCTGAGACTGTGCACGTGGGTCCCTGCCAGTACCATCGGGCTGGGGCCGGTGGCAGTGGCCAGCGGCGGCAGCAGCCAGGAGCTGCCATCACCTGGGCTGCCTAAAAATGCAGCCCAGCTGTAGAGCTGCCCCAACCCTGCTGCCTGCCTGGGGGTGGTAGGACACACTACAGGCCAGATGGCACCTGGGCCAGGCAGGACCAAGGAACCTGCTGTGGGCCAGACAGTTCCTCCGTGGACCACATTTTGCCCACCCCTGCTGTAGCAGGACTAGGCCCCAAGAGCAACCATGATGCCTCATGGTGGCCCAACAGCTACTGCCCTGCACTAGCTCTAGGTACCTTCCATTTACTACCTGCTACTCTAGGTACCTTCGCCTGCCACACCTTAATGCAATGGTTGATTTTTCAAAGTGAAGCTGCCCAAAAGTCCTAGAACATGCCCTTATCCTACCTTTGCTAGTGGCTCCCCTCTCAGACCCCACTAGCTTCCAATAAGTCCTTTTCTATATGGGCCCTCCCAGTCCATACATGCCCTCGGGCACCTATTGCTTTATGGGCTATTTACAGCCTCCAATCTCCCTTACAGCTGTGCCCATGCCTCACGGGTTTTACTCAGTACTGTCCTGTATCTTGTAGAGCAGGTGTTCCCAACCCCCGGGACACAGCTTGGTACTGGGCTGGGAAGCATTGGCTGCTGGTCCACAGGAGGGTTGGCTGCCATGGACCGGAAGTGACCATAGACCAGCAAACTGCAGACCAGAAGTCACTGGCATACTGCGGACCAGCAGCCATCCCTTTTTTACACTTGGTCAGCCATCCCTTTTTTACAGTTGGCCAGCCCACACTATGCCAGTCACCGCTGGTCCGTGATCACTTCTGGTCCGCAGTTTGATGGTCTATGGTCACTTCCAGTCCATGGTTTGCCAGTCCTCAACATAAAATGGTTGGGAACCCCTGCAGAGGTTTTGGCTTTCTCAATTTCAGCCTCCCTTTTTTTGGCTGCAAGCCTTAAGCCCTCACCCACTGATTTGGGTCTGGGTCTCTTGGCTTCAGCCCTGACAGTCATCAGTACCTCTGGCCCTGATGTCTCTTGCTCTGGACCCCAGAATTCATGCTTCTGGGGTGCTGGGCCCTGGCCTTGTTTTCTCTGTCCTTCTGGGCTAGTCTTGCCCATCTCAAGATACAGGTCTTTGGCCCTGCTTCTTGCTCCTCTCAGGCACTTTTTTCACCTTTTTTAGGCTGCAATTCCTTTTCCCTGCTTCACGCCTTGCTTGGGCACTGGGTCCAGGCCCTATCTCTGCTACTCTCACAATTTTAAGCCCCACCCCTGGCAGGTCTCAAGGTAGTTGCTTGCCTTTCAAGTGCAAGTGAGACCTTCACCTCCCCAGTAGTACCAATCCCAAACCACTGGTTTAAACAGTAGAACAAAACGTAAGCCCCCTCGCTGTAACTCAATCTATCACCACACTAGGTCCAAACATAAATCACAACTTGCTAGCTACATGTGTAAAGTTTTCCCTAGTCCAGGCTACACCCCTCCTTGCAAGCCCTCAGCCTTACTGGTAGCTCCATGGCAGCTCAGTGGTCAGCCAGGCATTCCCTTGCAGCATTCCTTCCAGGAGCTCTTTACCCTGCAGCTTGCAGGGCCAGACTGCTCTGTCTGCTCTCATGCACTGGCTTTATGTCCCCCCTAAGTCCTGCCCCATCTGGTCATGTGACCCTGCAGCTCCCATGTATTCCTTCCCCATGGCTGATGACCAGGGATCCTGGTTTTCTATGTTAAAAAATCCAAAATTCTGTCATTTAAAAACCCAGAATTCTCCAATTAAAAAAACCTCAAATCTGCTTTTTTCACAATTAAAATGAAACACTACTATATCTGTTGACCACAATGTTTTATTGATATATTTACAATTTTAAAGTAATTTGGAAGCCTACCTGTGCCTCAATCATTATAATAAAATCAGTTTTAAATACCTATGCATTTTGGCATTCGATTTTGTTTTTTTCATCATGGACATCTTGGGTTCCAGTCCAAGCTGTGGAAGGAAACATATTCTGCTGGGCAAGCCCTACCTACTGCTCCAAGATTGCACACTTCTGTCCCATGCCATCCTGTCTGTCCCAGTCCTGTCTCTTCCCTTTGCCCAAACCCTTCTCTCTCAGTACTGTTCTCTCGGCTGCCCAGCCCCAGTCTCTGTGCTTACACAATTCTAGCCTCTCCCCTTCTTCACATCTACTTCAAGTCTCCTAATCTAGACAGGCCCAGAAACTCCCCTCTTCCTCTAATCTGTCTCTACTCCCTGAAGTGGGCCTCCAGTCCCAGCATCCCTCCCCAGGATCCTCTATGGTTGGACTCCTTGTCCAGGTGTCTTTTCCCAGATGCTCCAAGAACTCTTCCCCACTTCCTCTGACATTCGTCAGATTTGTCTCTCTTCCCTCCACTGCTGTTTCCCACAATGAGTACCCAGTCACTGTGCCCAATCAATCAGCCACAACCTTTCCTAGTAGCTCCTTGGGAATCTCAGTGTCCCCTCACCAGCTAACTGGCTTCTACACCCCCTTCTTTCCTTCACTGGTACCCAGTCCTACCTAGCCTTATCTTCCCTTTACTCAGCCAGTCCTTGCCTCCCTGTCCATCTTCCTGTCCATTTGCTTAACCTTCCTTCATGTTTATCCTCTTCCAAACTGCCTGGGCATCTTTGAAAACTTCAAGAGAGGCATTCTCTCAGCTCTGGTGCCTAGCCCCGCTCTCATCTCAAAGACCTATTTCACACCATCGATCAGCTATAAGTTACAATTCCAACTGCCATAATGTCCATAGCAGAAACACTTACATTGTGACTCTAATGAATCTGTGAATTCTGCTAAGAACCTGTCATCAATAATCTCAGACAGAACACAAGAAGAATCCCATAGGTCTGAGCTGGGCATGCTCAACCCCGTTGAGGGGACAGTGCATTCACAGTCTGATCACATTTAAAAGCTGTGAAAGGAAGGAGCTTGCTCAGCAAGGGCAAAATCTTCTGAGGCTTAAGCTTTTACGTTCTAGTAAATCTCTACGAAGCATGTGGAAACTATGGGTTAAGGCTTATGATTTGACCAGAAGGGGTGGATTTTACAGGACAAAAAAGGCACATCCCTAACAAAGAGCAACCATTTACCAAATGTAGTCCCTGCTTGAGCAAGTATGTACGAGAGGGAAGAAGGGAGGCCAAGAACAGTTTGCAGAAAAGACGGAGAAAGAGAAACTTTTAAACACAAGCAAAACACTTTCTTGCCTGGTTTTGCTCGCCAAAACTTTTAAATAATTAATCTTAAAAGAAAGAGAAAAAGCAGCCTATGACAGGCACTAGGTACAGAATATTTCAGCCACAACAGTTAAAGTTGGCATAGTTAAAATGAGGTCTTAAAAATGGAGATCTGGCCAGATATTTTGCTGTGGTGGTAGCAAGTTTCATGACAGAGTACATCATGGAAAGAGACATGGTCCAGACTTGCAAGTTTGCCAGGGAAATCACACTAGACTCATCTATCTGCAGCCCCTCTCAAGCCCTCAGTCTCCAATGTACTTGAAAGCAGTTGCTGTTGACAAGCCTGGAGCAGCCTTACTAGTGAACTTCAGGGTTGAAGTATGTCAGAGAGCAAGGCACGCTCTGGCCCCCAAAGCTGTGACTCATCAGTACTCCTATGCTGCCATCCCCTTACAATCTCCAGCAAAGCAGGGCATAGCATTACAGGCGAAAAAAACCCCATCTGTTCAAATGATTACAAAATAAGCAAAATGGGTTAAAGGGAAGAAGTACTGAGTTGTCAGTGGCTTGCCCAGGGTCACTAGCAAGGACTAGTACACAGTTGTCCTGCCTCCTTGCCCCGTATCCTGTTCATTAGGCCACAATGTCTCATTGCTGCAATTCCTATCCCAGTCCAAGGTCTAAAGACAAAAACTGTCCAGGGTTAAGTCATGTAGCCAGCTCTGGATATAATTTATTTATATGATTGATATGCTGCCCTTCCTCAAAGAGACTCAAGCAGTTTACAAGTAAAAATTATAAAAACAGATTAAATGTTAAATAAGATATAAATTCCCTAAACAATATCACAATTTAACCAGGGTTGCTAAACACCTGCCCAAATAAAAAGCACTTCTGGAAGAGGCCCCAGCTCAGGGTCTGATAAGCCAGAGGGGAGGGACTTCTAGAGGTCTTTTATCAACTGGCTTCTAGCAAGACCTAGGTCAGGGGTTTGCAAAATATGGCCTGTGGGACAGATCCAGCCCACAAGGCCATTCTATCCAGCTTGCGGGGCCCCTAAAAATTTAGAAAATTAATATTTATCTGCCCCTGGTTCCCATAAAAATTGACAGGAGCCAGGGGCAGTAGGACCCAGGGGAAACCCTGAAGAGCTCCTGCAACAGCAGGGCTGCCCAGCCCCACCCCCACAGCTGGAAGCCCCAGCAGAGGCTTCTGACCTGGGACCATGTGGCTGCCAGGGTGGGAAGCTCAGCTGGGGGGGGCGGGGGGAGAAGGCAGTGGAGGACCTGGGGCAGGGTAGGAGTCCAGGGAAAAGCTGAGCACAGGGAAAAGCAGCCCTTCCCCTGCCCCATGGCCAGTGCTCTCTGCTGCAGCCACTCGCAGTCCATGTGGGGCAGTCCTGAGCAGGCACAGGCAGCCTCACATGGGCTGCGATCGGCTGCAGTACGGGGCACTGGCCACAGGGTGGGCGAGGGGCTGCTTTTCCCTGTGCTAAGCACCAGCTCCTTCCCTGCTAGCAAGCAGGGGGTCAGGGCTGCAAGCTGCCCCCTGCCTGTACTGTGGGGCTGGGGGGCACTGGGAGTCAGCAGGCTGGGAGCAAGTGTCTCAGGGTCAGCGCCAGCTGGGCAGCAGGTGTACAGGGTCCCGGCCAGCAGGGACTATATGGAGCCAGGCCAGCAACCCCCTCTCCCCACTGGTGCAGCCCAGCCTGGCTCCACAGACCCCTGCCAGCCTGAGCCCCACTTTGGGCCCCACCAGTGTTGGACTTGGGACATTGGTCCCAAGATGGTGACCAGGTGGTGGGACACCTGTCAAGGGGCGGGGCTACACATGCAGCCCTCAACAGCATGCCAAAGCTGGGTAAGCGGCCCTCTGCCCAAAATAACTGCCTGCCCCCGGCCTAGGCAGTGACTAACTCCCTCCCCCCGACCCTTCCCACCACCACTGAAATTGCCTGAAGCACAAGAAAGGCAGCTCTGTGTTTGTCGTCTCTGGTTTTGCTCTATTATCAGATAAGCAGGCAGCCAATTCTGGATCAAACTGTTACCTACAAAGCAACTTGTAGTTACCACCTAGTGGGGCATCTCAGCTCTGCAACAACCAGGACTGACCTAACCATGCCACATCTGGAACAGAGCAACTTGGCTGGGTTAGGACATCAGAGCAAGGGCTTTGCCTCTGCATAGTCAAGAAATAAGTTCTTAAATATTCTTTATAGTGCAAAGAGTGAGGCCCAAAGATGTGGACCACAGGCCCAGACATTCTCCAAACTTGCTTCACCTGCAAGAGGTCACTTTGAAGCTATAAAGAAAGCAAAGCTAGAAAGGAGAGTGGTTAAAGGCCAAAGTATCAAGATTTCCCTATGAGTAGGGGTCTATCAAAATGGAGACGGCTCCCAGCAGATTTCACATGCAGATCACAGGCCGGGCATCCACTTTTGCAGGCCCAGTGCAGCAGGCCCCCTCGCATGCCTCTGATTAGCAGAGGGGCCCAGAAGTCCCACCCCTTCCCACAGATTGACAGATGGCCCCAAACCACCACTTGCTAATAACATGTCAATTAATGGCTTCCATGGGCTTAATCCCCTGATTAACCCTGTGGAAGCCATTAATTGGCATGTTAATTGACACATTAATTTAAGTGTCTGTTAATGGCTTCTGGGGGCTTGATCAAACCTTGAGCCTTTTTAAGACAGGCAAGCATGCTGCACTCAGCCACAGTCCCTGCAACA
Organism: Crocodylus siamensis; assembly: GCF_052110815.1. Taxonomy (NCBI): domain Eukaryota; kingdom Metazoa; phylum Chordata; order Crocodylia; family Crocodylidae; genus Crocodylus; species Crocodylus siamensis. Next base: position 164,344,123 of record NC_143396.1, on the reverse strand, counting down.
TTCTTTGTCTTTGTGGGGTGAGCACTTGTCCATACACTGAGATGGCATACTCAGTGTCCACTGAGTTCATTGGAATAGTGAGGCAGCATCTTGCCAGGGCGTAGATATGCAATCTGGTCACAGACAGAGTCCCAGAACACAAACACAAGCATCTGGCACTCTTTGACAAAGTCCATGTAAGCAGTACATTCACTGTCATGCACTTTCCCCCATCATGGGATTCTTTGCAGGAGCTGAGGGTCAAAACTCAGCAAAGACACCAGGTTGGGGTCCAAAATGTGAACAGCACTAAGGAAGGGGGAGGTCAGTTCTCCAAACCATGGTGGCAGTGACAGGTTATACTTGTAGTACTGGTTCAGCTTCACAGCTGTTGTCCAGAACAGGTCCCTTCTGCCCTGTTTTTTCACAAGCACAGCTTGACAGTTCTTGCAGCGCCCTGTCTTCAGCCCAACTTATCAAATCCATCGCCTTGTGTGTGTGGTGCATCACAGCCTACCAGACTTCAAACTGTGTTAGGAGCTCCATGAACTGGGTGGCATTGTCAGCCACAAATGTCACTTGATCTTGAATGTCACCTTTTCCTATGAGATCATGAAGCTTGAACATGCAGTGTGTTGTGTATGATGTCCAGCTCCTCACTCTCAAACCGCTGATAGTGCTGCATATGCTTGGTGTGATCTTCTTTTTTCATATGGCTGATTTAGACCAACAATTTTAAGTCCAGTTTAAGGTTAACTAACCAGTCTCATGCTCTTGAGGAAAGGGAATGTATCTCTGCGATGTCACTGTCAAATTTGTATAGAGGGCGAAGTGTTATGTGGTCCATCGTTTGATCAGGATTCCCAGTCACATTTTGCAGAACTCCTACTATTCCATTTGTGTATCCAGTGACTGCAGTAGGCATGCTCAGTTTGGATCTGATTTAGCACTTTCCAATGTTTTTCACAGGTCCCAACCAGGAGGCTTTATTGCTGAGTCAGAAATTATATGTTTATTCCAAATTGTGGTTTCATTGCACACTTTGCTCCAAGCTGCTGCACTCTCATGTCCTATAAGGGTTTGTACATGTGTCCACAGAGGTTTCCAGGAGACCAAGCAGTGAGCTGGGAGGGTTGTTAAAGCTCTATGGATGGGGAGGTTTGGGTTGTCATTCATGTGGATGACCTCTCTGTATGTAGCTTCACTGTGAAAAATGTCTGGAGGAGCAATATTGGCCAGCAGTGGTAACCACTGAATCGGTGTAGATTTCAAGGTTCCAGTGATAGCATGTATTGCAGAATTTAACTGGACATCCACGCATTTGGTACAAGTGCTAGCATCCTAGACAGGGGCACAGCACTTGGCTGCTGAGAAGACCAGTCTCATAGCAGAGGTGCAGAGTACACCCCAGCTGATTCCAGTGAGTTTTCACACTGTTCCCCTGATTTTCAATTTTCACAGATATTTTTCGAAAATGATTATGAAAAGTTAAGGTGCAGTCAAGTGTCATATGTAGGTAGGACAGAGATGGATCGTGTTGTCATTTTTCTCCGCAAAAAGTAACATTAAGATGAATGTGTGCTTTGTGGTTATTGAAATGCTGAGCTGATGGACTTAGTTGGATTTGGTCATAGCCTCCACTTGGAGAAAGATTCTGCCATTATTGACAGGTCTAACATCAGCATGTCTTCAATCTCTTTGAAGGTCCTTGCCTGTGTGGTTACTGCCACATCATCGACATATGCAAATTTCCTCTAAGAGGCAGCCCGCATTTCTTTTATATAAATGTTGAAGAGAGTTGGGGCAAGAATACTTCCCTGCGGGAGGCCATTATTTAGAGTCCTTGGTCTGCTCACTTTCTCAGAGGTAGACACACATCCGTTGGTTGTCTAGAAATGTCCACAAAAGGCGGAGCAGTCTGGTGCATGAGAGAAAGTGGGACAGTTCTAGCAATAGGCTGTGCTTCCACACAGTATCTGTGGAAAGGTCAACAAATGCAGCACTGCTCTTAAAGTTGTGCTGGAAGCCAGCCTCAATGTTTGTGGTGAGAGCAAGCATTTGGTCACAGAAACTACTGTGCATCATAAAACAGGCTTGTTCTTTTGGGATGGACACCTTGGCAACTGGGCTAATCCTTTGGAGGATGAGCCACTACAGTAGTTTGTAAGTTGTACAAAGCAATGCTGTTGGCCTGTACCTCCCAGGATTGCTGGCTGGTTTTCCTAGTTTCAGCAAAGCAATAACCATTGCTTTACACCAGATTCAAGGAATTTGAGCGCTCTCCATCACATTTGAACACAGGCGCAGAAGCTACTTTTGACCCATTGGTCCAAAATGATGGAGGAAGTCTGGAGGGATTTTATCTTTCCCTGCAGCCTTCCATCTTTTTGTTGCAGTCAGACCAGCCCTATGTTCCTTGATAGAGAAACTGCCCAAGAGTTTGGAGGATTTGGGGCACTTGGCTATTTACTCCTTCGGTTGCTGCCTGACATCCAGCTTGTAATGCTTGTCAAGCAGTCCCTTTGAGTTGGTGACTAGTTTTGTGGCAACAGTGTCCAGCTTGACCTGCAAGTTCACAGCATTTGCAGGGTTAGTTGCTCCAAGTTTCCTCAGAAGGTTCCCGGCTCAGTGGCTTGACTGTGCAAATTCCAAGGATTCCATACGCTCGACCCATTTCTGGCGTCTGGCAGTGTCCAGGGACCCAAGCAAGGCTGTTGCCAGTACAGGATCCCCCAGCTGTTGGTATTGTAGGAAGAGGTTCTCACACTCAGATTTCCAGCAAGAAATGTATGTCTCCCTGTATCCAATCCATGTGGGATGTTGTTTTTTGTGGCTGTGATTCATAGATTGTAAGGCTGGAAGGGACCTTGGAAGACCCTCGGGTCAAGCCCTGTGCACCAAGCAGGAAAGACAACTGGAGTCAGGTGACCCTAGTGATGTAAAAATCACGGTTCGTTTCTTTGGAGGCTTATGAATAATAATGATCCTTTAGGCACACATTGTTGGTAACACAAAAGGGTATATATTTGCAAATAGGGTTAGAGAGAGAAGACAAAAGACCACACTCTCTGCCCGTGGGGAACACTTCTTAGCAGGCTTTTATCCCTTCTTTCCTGAGCACGTGTACAGAAGCAGGAACTCTTACAACTCATTTCCGGTTCATACAAACATATATGAAATGACGTCACGTCATACATCGCATGTGTATTATAATTAACTACTTAAGTATGCGGGGCGGATAGGCTTATATGTATTAGCTAATTGCGCTTGCTCAGAAAGTACTTTAGGTTACAAAAAGTTCAAACCCAAGGACAAGATGGCAATTACTCTTATCTGCATGAGAACGCTAAGGAGTATAAGCTTTACTGTAACAAAGAGATAGTAAATTTGCAAAACAAAGAGAGAGTGATACCTTAATACAGAGAGCCTTTTGTAGCTTCTCCTTCAACCTTTCTCCCCCCTTCCAGGGAGAGAGCTGACACCTGTGCTGTTTTAACAACACTATTGATGAGAGCTGGCAGCTGTGCTGTTCTAACAACACTATCGATAATGCATTTTCAATAATATTTCTAACACTAGTAAGGTGATGGTCCAGTCTTTTGAAGATTTCCAGGGTAGGTGATTGCACTACCTCTGGAGAGAGCTTATTCCACAGTCTGAACATCCTAGTTGTGAAGTAGTTTTTCCTAATGTAAAGCCTGAAACAGTCTTCCAGGAGTTTGTGACCATTCCTCCTAGCTTTCCCCAAGGGTGCCCTGGTGAACAGTTGTTCACTGAGCCCTTGATGTATGCCTCTGATGTAGCAGTAAGCTGCTACCAAGTCCTCTCTCAGCCTTCTTTTTTTCAGGCTGAAGAGTCCCAGATCCCTCAGCCTTTCCTCATGTGGCTTGCTGCTCAAGTCTCTGATCATACAGGTGGCTCTTCTCTGCACTCTCTCAAGCTTTACCACAGCCTTGTTAAAGTGCAGGGCCCAGAACTGGACACAGTACTCCAGCTGCAGTCTTACCAATGCTGAGTAGAATGGGAGAATCACTTCTTTGGTTTTGTTGGAGATACATCGTTTGATGCATGCCAGGGTATTTTTAGCCCTGCTGGCTACAGTATCACACTGCTGGCTCATCTTCATACTGCAGTCTATTATTACCCCCAGGTACCTTTCATTCATAGTGCTGCTCAGGTTGGCGTTGCCAAGCCTATAGGTGTGCAGGCATAGGTGGTGGAAGAGGAGGCTAACGGGGTTAGCCATGCCCAAACGTAGGGCAGAAGATACAGCCAGAGGGTGCTCCAGCTACAGGGGGAGTGGCGTGCACACACTCAGATACCTGCACACTAGCAGCCAGGATCACAGTGGGCCCAGCTACAGGCAGGTAAATTCCTTTTAATTGGGTTGGGGTGGGGCAGGCAGATTGAGAGTGAGGTAGGGGCAGGGTGAATCATACACCCCATCGCACTCCCTCCTGCACTGTGGTGATTGCCCCACAACCCAGCCCAGCCGGGGCCCCATTCATTGTGAATTGGGCCATGACCGGGGCCGGTTCATGGGGCAATCAGAGCCTAGCAGCTTCTCCAGAGCCAGTGTGGCACCAGGGAGTGAAGTGGGGCACGTGTAGGCCCCCAATCTTTGCACAAGGCAGGGGTGGGCTGCAGCTGGGCTCAGTCTCTGCTCCTTGCACCTGTGCCACACTGTTGCTTCTGCTTTGAATGTGGCACTTTGCAGCGCCATGTGCCTTGCTGCCAGGCTTGTCCAGCGGCAGGATGCACATGCCACCACTCCACTTTCAAAGCAGTGGCAGCAGTGTGATGTGGTTGCAGAGAGCAAAGGGTGAGCCCAGCTGCAGCCAGCCCCTGCCCTGTGCAAAGATCTGGGGCCTGTGTGCTCCCCCTTTGCTCCCCAGTGCCACACTGCCTCTGGAAGAGCCGACAGGCTCCTATTGCCCCCCAACCCAGCCCGGCTGGGGCCCCAATTCACCATGAACAGGGACCTTGGCTGGGCCAGGTCATAGTGCAATCAGAGTCCAGCAGCTCGTTCAGGGGCATGGTACGAGAGAGAGAGACAAGGGGAGGGGGATGTGCTTGCCCTCCTGCTGTCTTCCCCATGGTACACGCAGTGGCAGGAGCACCCACCCATGCCCCTGGAAGAGCCACTGGGCTGTGCTGGGTTCTTTCCAGGGACAACTCAGGGCAGGCGCCAGGTCCTGGGGACTCCGTTCTCTCTGGCCTGGTGGTACAGCCAAGCCTGGCCCCAGGTGGTGTGGGGTTAAGGCCAGTGCAGGGCAGTGGTTTGTGGGGGCCACTGACACCACACAATGACCCCAGGTGTGGGGGAAGGGGTGGCCTCGCAACCGCAGCAGGCCCCGATCCCAAGCCTGGTGCAGCCTGGCGACTCCTCCAGAGTTGGCATGGCACCAGGGAGCCAAGGTGGGGGGGGGGGGGGGGGGGGTATGTGGGCCCCCAACCTTTGCACAGGGCACAAACAGGCTACAGCTGGGCTCAGCCTCTGCTCCCTGCATCCATGCCTCACTGCTGCAGCCCTACACCCCCAGCCTTTTCCCTCCCCCCACTCTTTCCCCTTGCAGGGGGGAGGGGGAGGTAGCAGGGGGTGCGCAACCCCCCCAAATTTTCCTCCCTCTGCCTATGTGTACAGGGGATTGCTTGTCCCCAAGTGGATCACTTTACATTTCTCAACGTTGAATTTCATCTGGTTCTAGTCTCCGCAACTTGCCAGCCTGTCTAGGTCCACCTTTATCTGCAGCCTATCTTCAAGCATGACCACACTTCCACATAACTTGGTGTCGTTCACAAACTTGGCCAGTGAGCTCTTCACCCCTATATCCAAATCATTGATGAAGATGTTGAATAGCACTGGACCAAGCACTGATCCCTGCAGGACACCACTGGCCACTTCCCACCAACATGACACAGATATGTTCATTAAAACTCTCTGGGTCCTACCCCGCATCCAGCTTCCTACCTACTTGACTGTCTTGCAGTTAAGTCCACAGTCTTCCAATTTTTTTCATGAGAACATGATGGGAGACCAGATCAAAAGTTTTTTGCAAATTGAGGTATATAATGTCAACCTCCTTTCTGTTATTCAGGTGGCAAGTCACCTTATTGTAAAAGGAGATATGGTTGGTAAGACAAGACCTACCCGTGACAAAGCCATGCTGGATGATGAGAAGGGCTGCAAAGCAGTCATACTCCTTTGGCATTGGGGAGATTTGATGAATAATTTTTTCAACCTCAGCTGTGAACCTAGACAGGTCTGCCATGTCCAAGTTTAACCTTGCTATCCATTTTGACTGAATAACAGGGATTTCAATCCCAACATGGCTGATTACTGGCCGATGTTGGCTGTGTGGGAAGTCAGAAAGCACATTCCTAGACACAAGGAGGGGGCACTGTCCCTGTTGATCAAAATGAAGGTGAGGAATGGATTATAGTCCTGTCCGTACCTCACAGACCTAAAAGTACCATGTTGTTTAGCAGTGTACACAAGCTGTACATCTTCTGCTGACATCCAGTCCATCAAAGCTTCCCCATTTTCATCGTTGGCCTCATACCCCCATTTCATATGATAACTGTTAAAGTCTCTGACATTTATAGATGGGTGTTCAGGAGTTGGTAGAGCTGATGGGGCAACTGGATGGCTTGTAAATGTTAACAATTGTCAATTTACCTAGCTTGATGGATGTCATGCCGATGTCTTGGTTTCCAATGGATGATAGTTTTGTATAGTCAGATATCTCATTCTTCACATAGATTGCCAGGCTGTATTTTGGGTTGTAAGTGTTGGTAGCAAGCTTATCCATCCATCTTATAGAGGCAGGTTTGCACCTCATTCTTGACATGGGTTTCCTGAAGTGCTAGGACATCAATAGAATTTATCATCAGCATCTTCCCCAAATAGTTGCAAATGTGACTTGGCATGGTAATAGACTGCATTAAACCACAAATTCCACCATGTGAGCACAGGCTCTGGTGGCAGTGGCATAGTGCTATGTGAGTCCCCACTTTGACTGTTTCAGACCTTGACCTGGACAGTACTTGGGTCTTTCTTGAAAGAAGACACCAGGTTATATACCTTGGGGAACAGCAGGCACAGAGAGCAGTCTATAGCTGTGACCAAATGTAAGTGCATGACTGCAGACTGCTTCAAAAATAGCTGATCAGGCAAAAAAACTGAACCAGGTTCCAATGAAGATGTTTCAGAACATAGTGTCTTCTGTAAGTTGTGTCGGCCTGCTTGCCTGCCAGCCTCCGAGCTGTTTTCAGAATCAGAGGGGGAAAAGGGAGCAGAGGGAGTTCAATTTGCACTTTTTCAGCCCTGCTGGAAGGTGGAGCATGTGTATTGAAGCCACCCCTCCTCCCCAGATGGACTCCAATTCACTAACCCCACCCTCCAGTGCAGGCTGGGAAACCTCTTGAACAGGGGTGGCAATTATTTTGGCTGGAAGGCTGCTTAACAAGTTTTGGTGAGCTGAAAAGGGCTGCAAGGGTAGTCCCACCCTTTGATGGGTGCACTCCCCCGTTCACCATTTTGGAACCAAAAGTCCCACCTCTTAATCCTCCAACCTTTGCCACTGGAAGTCCCTCCCCTTGCCCCAGAAGTACTCCTTTTGGGAGAGGGGGTTACCATCTTCAAACCAGAAAAAAACCCCCAAATCATATACTTAAAAAGTAAAATCAAATCAAACATCTACAATAACTTAATTTAATTTTATTTAAAAAATATTATTGTCCTAATTCATGTGTTTGCATGGTGTTTCTAGAAGCAATTGCATAATAGTTCAAAATACAGTCTTACTCCTGTATATTGTGTATGGGGGATAAGGGGATGCATGTAAGGGCTGTGTGGTTAGGGAGTGGGTATGTGTGTGGTCGGGTGTGGGGCTGTGCTGGTAGGGTGTGGGTATGGTGGGTGGGGTGTGGGAGAGAGTGTGTGGGGACTGTGCTAGGGTGTGGGTGTGTTTGGGGGTGGGGTCCTTGGAGTCCCTGGAGCTGCATATGGTGAGAGTAAGCCACGCCAGCCCTGCCCTGGCCCACAGTGTGCCACTCCTGCACTCCCACCCAAGTCCCTGACCAAACATGGTGGCAGCGTGTGTGGCCAGCCTCATAGCTGCAGCTCCTATACTCCCACTTGAGTGCCTAGCTACACATGATGGCAATGTGCAGGGCCAGCCTGACCCAGCCCCACAGCATGCAGTTCCTGCAGCATGCGGGGCCAACCCACCCTGACCCCACAGCACATGGCTCCCTGCACTTCTGACCCCCTTTTACCCAGTGCGAGTCCCTGGCCTGGCCTGGCAGGGCCCTCACCTGAATTTCCACTCTGGCAGGGACAGAAGCTGGAAGCAGCCATAAGCTCACCAGTGAAAGCCTCTGCCAAGCAGAGGCTTATTGTCTCTAGCTGGGGTGGGTCAGGCCAGGCTTAGCAACCAGAGCTGCACAGAGGGACAGACCAGGGTCATGGCTTAGGAGGGGCTGGATGGAACTGCTTGGCCACCCAATCCATCCCATGGGCTGCATTTTGCCTGCCCCAGGTCTAGAACAAGCTCCCTCTCCCCACTCCCATTCTGAGAACAGAAAATGTTGCCAAGGTCTCTGCTACACTGTACCCTCTGCACTCCATGCTTTCTCATTATGTGGAGCTTCAGAATGTCAAATGCAAACACTAGCAAGCCAGAAAATGCTAGTTACATACAGCCTTTCCACTTCCCCAGAAGAATGTTAGTGCAATATGAAGCACCACATGCTAGTGCAACGTGAAGAACCATGTTTGCAAGCCAAAAAGCTGTAATTGCATTGGTAAGGGGCTTCTTCACTCACAGAGCTATAACTTGTTCCTATGGGCATCCATAACAAGCACCCCAGGAATGCCAAAGGCAGCTCTGCCCAGCAGGGCTTCCTCACCATATAGGCATCTTTTCAAGGGGAGTTTTATCTAGTTTTAGTCTTTTAATTCCTCAAGAGCTTCCCACATGCTTTCTTCACTATGAACACAGCATCATTATCTTCACTTGTCCATGTGGGAGTTGGGATGAAGGCCTACTTGTTGACTGGGAGACACAGAGGTAAGGTGTGCATAAATGAAGAATTACAGGGAAAGATGGAGCTGGAACCTCAGTAGGAGGCCTGGGAGGAACTGGAATGGGGGCTGCAGCTTAGTGTGCTCTAAAGAAATGTGCATCAGGGTCTCCCTTAGCCAGTAAGAGGAAGCTCCAGTAGATCCTAGTGACCCATGGCAACTGCAAGGAGTCCACAGCATTAGCACTGGTCCCATCCAGAGAGGAAAAGATGGCACAGGTAGCCATTGCCCTTTCTTGCACCTGTTTTGGCTTCTCAGGAGGAGGATGTCTTCTGCCAGGAGGCAGCTGACATGATTCTTTGCATTCTCATCTTCTCCAGGGTGTACAACCCATTCACCAGGAGCTGGAGGCACAGAGTAAGGCAGGAGTCCTCAACCTCCAGCCTGCAGGCCAAATGCAGCCCATGAATCCAGGCCATGGAGCTCCAAAATGGTCAGGAAATTTGGTGGCAGGAGAGCAGTGGCAGTTAATACAGCCACCCCTCCCCACTGCCAATATCCCAAACCCTGCATAACTGGTTTAGGGCTTGCCCATGCCTCCTTCCCCTGCATGGCTGGTTCAGGATGAGGCCACATGCCTTTCACCTGCCTCCCCCTCCCCCCGGACTCAATCAGGGCTAGGTCATGATCCGTAGCCCCCTTGTGGGACTGGGTTGGAGCCCATAAAGCCCTTCTCCTGTACAACTGGATCAGGTTGGGGCTGCCCCCTCACCCCATCCACATGCCATGCAGCCAGATGGGTCCTGACCACACCACCCCCAGGCATCATATTGGGTCTACTGGGTTGGATCTGGCTTGCTGAGGGACCATTCATGCCCGTCCAGCCTGCAGAAGAAAAAAGGTTGAGCACCATTGGACTAAGTCATTCTCAGATCAACAGCTGTCCAGAGCCTGGAACTTGTCCCATTTCCCCTGACACTTGCTGCAAAAGATGGGTACCTATAGGAAGGAGCCAGGCACCTCTCCTGCTCCTGCACCTCCCCCTCCCCAGCTGCCATGTCACTGCAACCAATCTGTGAATCCCTAAATACCTTGTTACACAAAGACATGAAGAAAGAAGGACAGAGGGTTGCAATGCATCTGGAGCACAAGAGAGAGAGACTGAGAGAGAGAGAATGAATGCTGGCTGGCATGCAGACAAAGTGTCAGTGTGATACACACCAGGGCTCTGGCAGCATGCTGTGGAAAGTCAAGATTACTGATGGTGGGATGGATAGTAATAGCAGCAAATAGCTGACTGGCAGGAAAGACGGCTAATGAGAACACTCCAGCTACTTTCCAGTAAAGGGGAGCCAAAAACCGTGATCAACGTCAGAGCTCCGATTAGTTGCAGCCAAACAAATCAGGCAAAGTCCAAGAGGGATTTGCTGCTGTACCAAGTCTTCCACAGCCCTCTAGCTTCTCCTCTGCAGAAGAAAACCCAAACATTGCATGCACAAAGAACTGTGGGATCTATGTTCAGCCTGCTCTGACTAAAGAGTTCAGGGTTAATAAGACACCAGCTCTCTCTTCAAAGGCTACAACTGGAGAGAAATTTAAATTGAAAACGCATTTATATTTGTGTGTTAAAGGTTAATGCTTAGTGTTACACATGGCAGGTATAAGTGCATTGCCTTGGACATGGGTCACTACAGTCCAGGGTACAGACACCCCAAACAGTGCATCAGCAGATCCTTCTGCACTATGACTTGTATAATGCCTCCTGACCCATCTACAGTGGTGCTAAGTCATCTCACTGCTTCAGCATGAGTTTTGGGTATGACTAAGCCCTGTTGACCACTATGACAAAAAGCCATGCCCTGATCCTAAGCACAGATTTAAAAAATGACTTCAATAACACCGTTTGAGGGTGTAGCTATGGTAATACCTTAGAACAAGGGTGGGCAACCTGTGGCATGCATATCAAGCAGCATAGGCAGACTGGGGAGTGGACAGGCAGTGCAGCAGCAGATCAGGTAGGGAGCAGAGTAGCAGTCTGAGCATAGGAAGGAGATCAGAACAGCATTCAGGGAGGATGCATGGCTAATTACAGGCATACCTGCCAAAATTATTAATGATTTTTATTTTTTTTTACTGTGTAAGACCAGAGGATGGGAGTGGTGGTGAAGGGAGGCTTGGAGGCTGTGGGATGTGTTTGGGGGGCAGTGCCACTGTGTGAGGAATGGAACCAGGTGAGCTGCTGTGGTCCAGCATTGGGACAGAGTTAAGACAGTGTCCTCCAATGATGCCACTAGAGGATGGGGGCATGGGCAAGGTAGCCCCAGAGGCATCACAAATTAGCTGGGTACAGCTGCATCCCCCACTGCCCCAGCGCTAGAAATCCCAACTCAGAGCGAGAAGGAAGAGACGGTACAGCCTAAGCTAGGTGGCAAAGATATGGCCAAGATGCTGAAGGCTGAGCATTGGGAAGGGCCTGTCCCTGTTTGAGGGTGTGTGAAATAAGGTGTGATCAGACTCTCTTAAGGGGGTAGTTGGCACTATAAGATAAGCCAGGAAGAAGAAGGGAAGGTGCCCAGGGGCCATGGCCCCCTCCCATTGGTATGCCACTGGCTGAATATGTGTGCCAAGAGCCATGAGTGTTATATGGGATAGAAAAGACACACCAGGAGTCACCTGAGATTTCAGGAAGCCACAGGTTCTCTTGGCCCTAAAGAGTCAACAAGAATATCCTCTCCAGCCCCTCTTTTGCACTATAGCTGCAAAACAATCTCCCAGCATTATATAATCTTGTCACTTTCCTGTTAATGCTATTCTGTAAGCTACCATGAGCCTTTGTTGGGAAGGGTGCCATATCAATCATACTCAAATATAAATAAAGAAATTTATGATAGTCATATGATAGTGTTTGTGTACAAGGGCATGACTAGTACTTTGGTGGTACAATAGCAGCGAACGCATTTGGTAAAGTGAACCCAAACGGATCTTATGAAGTCACCTGTCTTACACATTGTACAGGAAAACAAACACACGCCTCCAATCCCCCTGCAAAAACACTGCGCAGCCAAATGGGTCTTCTCAGTCTACCCTGAGAAATTTCCTTCCTGACCCCAGATATGGAGAATTATATTGCCTTGAGCACATGAGCAAGACCTTCCACACAGACACTGGAAAGATTTCCTGTAAGATTAAGTGCCCTGGTCCATCCTCCCCAGTGCCCAATGCTTCAGAGCAAAAGAAAGCCAGAAATCATGCAATGCATTAACAGCAAGGGGAGGGAAGGACAATATTTCTAGGCCTCTGCAGAAACCCCAAAACATGGGTTTAATAGACTCCAATATGGTACAGCAAGCATTTTAAGCAAATTAAAAAATTCAAGAGCAAAATGAACAGAAGAAAAAAACAGAAACAGTTATCTAGAAAGGGCTGTCAGATACTTTGCACAGCTTTCCTTACATGCACACTGTATGCATCAGGGCTGTGCAAAACACCACCATTTCATTTCAACGTCTGTTTTGCAACTTCGAAGAGACAGCATTTTGTTTTGTTGTATCATTTCATTTCATTTCAAAGCACTGTTCTGCTTCGTTTCATTGAAACTGTTTTGCTGTTTCAACATTTCGCCCATAGGCTATAAAAGGGAATCATGAAAATGCCTAAAACAATGTCATTTTGTGCCTGATTCAGATGCAAATTGCAGGGATGGTAGTCTCCCCTGACAGCATGAAGCCTGCCAAGTTTCAAGGAGATAGGTGCAGAAGTTTCTCAGAAACTGCACCTCAAATTGTTCAAAGCAAAACTCCTGACACTTGCTGGCAGCAGCAGCCTCCTCACATCCAGCACGCAGATCTGGGGGCTCGTGCTCCCGGAAGGGTTGCGGGGCTGCACCCAGGCCCAAGGAAGATTGATGCTACCACTGGTCCTAGGCAGCAGAGGCAGCCTCCTCTCATTCAGCACAGATGCAGGGGCCCACAGCCCCATGGAGCTCAGCCCAGTGGTGGGAGGTGGAGAGAGCTAAGGCTGCGCTCCTCCTCCCACCACCAGGCTGAGCTGCATGGGGCTGGCAGAGCCACTTGGAGCGCGGCCCTGGCTCTCCCCTGCCTCCCACTACCAGGCTGCTTTGAAATGTCAGAAATATTATTAAAAATGCATTATCAATAGCAGATTTAGAAAAAAAAACACAGCTGCTAGCCCTCCTTGTCTCCTTAATGGGAGAGGGAAGGGGGGGGTTGGAAATTGAAGGGAAAACCACCAAAGGCCCTTTGTACTAAGGTATCACTCTCTCTTTGTTCTGCAAATTTACTATCTCTTTGTTACACTAAATCACACTTTCTTTCATGACCCCCACATTCTTAGGCTAAGATAAGAGCAATTGCCATTTTAGCCTTCAGGTTGAACCTTGAGTAACCTTGGATCCCTTCTACGCACGCGTGATAACCTAATGCATATTAAGCCTATCCGCCCCGCATACTTAAGTAGTTAATTATAATGCACATGGGATGTATGAAGCGACATGTTTACATATATGTTTGTATGAACCGGAAATGAGTTGTAAAAGTTCCTCCTTCTGCACACGTGGTCAGGAGAGAGGGGATAAAAGCCTGCTAATGATTGTGCCCGGGGGGGGGGGCAGAGTGTTTGATCTTTTGTCTCTCTCTCTGACCCTATTTGCAAATATATACCTTTTGTGTTGCTAATAGAGTGTGTCTGTAGCTGAAGATTTTTTTTCCACCTCCCGAGAAACGAACCGCGAATTTAATATCAATAATTGGCGCCCAACGTGGGGCTTCTCGAGGACTACCCCGGAATTCAGTGACGGAGCACCTCCGGTACCAGGGGTTGTGCGCACCGAGCCGACTTTGGACTCGCCCCTGGAATTTGAGGTTTAAGTCCGAATATCCGGGAAGTTAAAGGAAGTATCCCATGTAAATTCTGAGTTTCTGGAGAGGCAGACACACTTTGGAATTTGGATCGAGATCTCTGGGGTATCTGAGTGAGTATACGAATTCCCTTTGCCCAATCCGGTGTACGGATCTAAAACAAAGGATGTGTAAGTTTGCTGAGAAATTCTAAGCTTAGCTCTCATTGTAAATCATCTGTTGTTGAGATCTTTTTGGTATTTGGTGTGCCTTGGGCGCATTTTTGTGGGCAAATGGGTACGAGTAGCTCTCGTGTAGAAAACAATATTGATACCCCTCTAAAAGTCTTATTACGTCATTTTAATAAATTTGCAAGGCCGGCCGATTATGGAATAAAAATGAAAAAAGGTGATTTAACTAAGTTTTGTCAACTCGAGTGGCCAACATTTGGGGTCCACTGGACCCCGAAAGGATCCTTTGTGCTAAAAGAAGTGATAGCTATCCATGAAATTGTTATGCAAAATGGGTATTGGAATCAGTTTCCTTATATTGATTGTTGGTTGTGGGTGGTTCAAAATCAGCCACCTTGGATTAAGAATTACTTAGCAAAGTCTCATGTGATGCTTGTTAAGAAAAAGGCTCGGGGGGGGCCGCCTGTACTTCCTGAGTCTAATGAGGGGGGGGATTCTGAATTGGCTAAGTACCGGACCCGTGCTCCGGTTGCCCTGTCGGGTAGCGAAGATGAGTCAGATGCCTCCTCGGCATCCAGTCCTTCTGCACCACCGCCCCCTCCCTTAGAGAGACCACCACCGACGTACCAATGCATACCTAATGAGTTAGAGCGTGAGCCTCAGCCAAGTGCCTCATCTGAATCAGGAAATAAGGGTTATTATTTGCGCAAGCCTGTAGAGTCACAGCCGGTGTTGAACTGTCCGATGCGAGAGGTTATTGGGGAAGGAGGCACTGCAACTTTTGTCTACACCCCATTTAGCACTTCAGATTTATTTAACTGGAAGAATCAGAGCCCCTCTTTTCGTGAAGACCCTGAAAAGATGAGGGATTTGTTTCGATCTATTGGGCAGACTCATCGACCCACTTGGGCTGATGTCCAGATGATGCTCCAGACCCTCCTAACCCCGGAGGAGAGGAGATTAGTGTTAGGTACAGCAGAGCGTATTGCGGCAGCCAGAGTTGAGTCAGAGGGTGCTGCTGGTCGTACTCTGCGTGATACCTGCCCTGTAGAAGAGCCGAGATGGGACAATCATACTGCAGAGGGCAGAGAGCTGAGTGCACGGTATTTGGGAATTATAGTGGAAGCAATGGGAAAGGCAGTGCCTCGGATTACCAATCTGTCTAAATTGTATGAGGTGAGACAGGGAAGACAGGAGGATCCCTCAGCTTTCCTTGGGAGGCTGTATGAGGCGTTTCGCAGGTTTTCGGATCTGGATCCAGAAGCCCCAGATAACCAGCGCATGGTAAATCTTATGTTTATTGGTCAATCTGCTGCTGATATCCGTAAGAAGTTACAGAAAACTGAGGGAGGTGCTGGGAAACCGATTTCAGAGCTGGTGGAAATTGCATATAAGGTGTATGGGAATCGTGAGCAAGTGCAGGAGCGCAAGGAGGATAAAAAGGCTCAGCAACAGATGGCAGCACTAGCAGCTGCTATAACTGGAGGGAACCCTGGAAAGGCTGGGATACAGAAGAGGAAGGGAGAAAGAGTGGGAGCAGATGTTTGTGCTTATTGCAAGGAGAAAGGACACTGGAAGAGGGAATGCCCGAAGTTGAAGGAGAAGAGAGAGGGGGAACCGAGAGGTCACCTCATGCGGGCAGAAGACAAGGGTGAGGATTCAGAATGAAGGGGACAGGGATCTAAGACCACTACCCTTCGGGTTGGAGCCCGAGAAGATCCCATGGTAACCATTAGGGTTGGTGGCAAAAACTTTGAAGCCTTGGTGGATACTGGGGCTACATTTTCAATGATTCCAGAAAAACCCCCCTGTGCAGGAACTAGTGAACAGCATGTACTTGTAGAAGGGATTGAGGGAATGCAAACCCGACTCCCTGTTTGTAAACCACTCCTCACCAAGGTGGGAGACCATTTGCTCGAGCACTCCTTTGTGTATTCTCCAAGTTGCCTGGTTGCACTCCTTGGGCGGGACTTACTCACAAAATTGCAAGCTGAGATCTTTTTCAGAGACGATCAGATGGTGGTCCAGCTACCTGTCAAGCAGAGCTCGAACTATCAGATGGCTCTCCTGGAGGACCGACGCCCTGCAGTAAGTCCAGAAGATCACATGACTGGAGTAGACCCCTCAGTATGGGCTGATGGAACCCCTGCGCGAGCTAAGTTCGTCTCCCCGGTAAGGATCGTACTCAAGGATGGGGAGGGGCCCGTTCGGGTAAAGCAGTACCCACTCAGCCGAGCGGCCAGAGCTGGACTCAAGCCGTTAATAGAGAAATACAAGAGGTACGGATGGCTAGTGGAAGGGTCTTCACCCTATAACACCCCCATTCTTGGAGTGCCAAAGGCAGATGGGGTCTCATACAGACTGGTCCAAGACTTACGGGCAGTAAATAAGAAGGTCCTTTCAGACCATCCTGTAGTCCCGAACCCTCACACGATTTTGACACAAGTACCGGGGGAAGCTGAAATATTTTCACTGCTAGATTTGAAAGATGCTTTCTTCTCTATTCCTCTTCACCGAGAGAGTCAAAAATTGTTTGCTTTTGAATGGGAGGATCCAGATACTTTCCATAAAGCCCAACTCATGTGGACAGTTCTTCCACAAGGATTTATAGCAGCCCCCCATATTTTCGGACTTGCCCTTCAGAAGGACTTGGGGGAATGGAAGGGATCACACCCCGCAGTGACTCTCCTCCAGTATGTGGATGACCTGCTAGTTGCAAGCCCAAACTTGCAGCTCTGCGAGGAAGCCACCAGGTCACTCCTAAACACTCTGGGAAAAAAAGGATATAAAGTCTCTAGAGAAAAAGCCCAAATATGTCAGCCTGAAGTCACATTTTTGGGATATAAGCTCTCAAAAGGAGTCAGAGCCCTGAGTGCAGATCGCATACAGGCGATTCAAGGTCTAACCCCACCTAAGTCACCCAAGGAGCTGCGAGCATTCCTAGGGCTAACTGGGTTCTGTCGACTATGGATACCAGATTACAGTGGGAAGGCTAGACCACTGTATGAATCCCTGACTAAGGAGAGTCTCACTAGATGGAAATGGAATAAAGAAATGCAGCATGCTTTTGATCTGTTGAAGGCAGCATTAACCCAGCCCCCAGCCTTAGCCATCCCAAACAGTAAAAAGCCATATCGACTGTATGTTCATGAGAATCGAGGGGTTGCATCAGGGGTGCTGACACAGCCATCGGGCCCGACCTGGAGACCCGTGGGATATTACTCAAAGGTTCTAGATCCAGTTGCACTCGGGTGGCCAGCCTGTCTTCGGGCTGTGGCAGCCACAGCAGTGGTTGTTGAAGAAGCCCAGAAGATAGTCATGGGTGCGGATATGGAAATACTCACTCCTCATGGAGTTCCCCAGATCCTAGGGACTGAGGGAGGGAAATTTCTTAACCCCTCCAGACAATCACGGTATGAGATATTTTTGCTCTCTAATCCAGGACTTACTTTCAAACATACTACAGCCTTAAACCCTGCAACCTTGCTGCCAGAGCCAGGGCAACCGACGCATGACTGCCTTGAGGTCCTGAATCAGACCACGCAGGTGCGACCTGATCTTGCTGAGGACCCAATTGAAGACCCAGATGTTGAATACTTTGTGGACGGCTCCAGCTCTGTCATCGATGGAAAAAGACGAACAGGATGTGCAGTGGTAACCTTGGATAAGGTAGTATGGAGGGAGTCATTGCCGAGCTCATGGTCGGCACAGGCCGCAGAACTCACTGCGCTCACCCGAGCATTACAGCTGGGGACAGACCAGTGAGTTAATATATACACTGACTCTCGCTATGCTTTTTCTACAGTCCATGCGCACGGACTATTGTGGAAAGAAAGGGGTTTCATTACTGCCTCTGGGAATAAGATTGCTAATGGCCCCCAGATTATCAAACTACTAGAGGCACTCCACCAGCCTAAAGAGGTAGCAGTCATTCATGTGCGGGCCCATGGGAAGGCTGCTGAGAAAAAGCATAAGCTTGGAAATGCAAAGGCTGACGCAGCAGCAAAGGAAGCTGCATTTATTGGGGGAGAAGCGGAAGAGGTATCCAAGCAGGCCATGTCCCATGCCATATGGCCATACGTTCAGGATTTAGTCCCACAGTATTCCCCTGAAGAAGATAAATTTGCACAGAAAGCTTGTGCAGAAAAGAACTCCCAGGGGTGGTGGATAGTACCAGGAGGGAAAGTCATGATACCCAGGCCATTGCTTCGGGAGGTGCTGCAACAGCTCCATGCAAGAACCCATATGGGAGGTTTGGCCATGGGTGATCTAGTGATCCGCCAAGCAGTAGCCCCAGGGCTATATGTAGAAGCTCAGCGCATTGCTACCAAGTGCATTACATGCCAGAAAGTAAACCCTCAAAGGAAACCCCCTGTGCCAATGGGAGGTAGACCCTGGGCAGCGTACCCTGGACAGGCATGGCAGATTGATTTTGCCGAGCTCCCACGGTCCGGACATCACGGGTTTTTACTTGTCATGGTAGACCAGCTCTCTGGTTGGGTCGAGGCTTGGCCCACCAGGACTGCCACTGCAGCTACAGTAGTGAAGTATTTGTTACAGGAGATCATTCCCCGGTATTCCCTGCCTGAGTCCATCGAGTCGGATCAAGGACACCACTTTGTGGGAAAAGTGGTTCAAGAAGTCGCACAAGCTCTCAAGGTTACTTGGAAACTACACACACCATGGAGACCACAGAGTTCAGGACAAGTGGAACGCATGAATAGAACTTTAAAGACTTTGCTCACCAAAATCTGTATTGAAACACGCCTTAAGTGGCCTCAAGCATTGCCACTAGCTCTTACTTGCATTCGAAACACTCCCCGACGGGGCCTCAAATTGACCCCATATGAAATTATGTTTGGCAAGCCGCCTTGAGTCTTACCTCCTGGGATGCGAGAGAATGTAACTTTTGAATTAGGTAATAGTGAGCTTCATACATATGTTATTGCCTTGCAGTCTGTCTTGTTTTCTCTTCACAGGTATGCAGCCTCCTTTCAGCGTCTGCCTTTAGATGTACCGGTACATGACTTCTCCCCGGGAGACTGGGTCTTGGTGCAGCGGTGGAAAAAGGAGCCTTTGACTGAGAGGTGGAGTGGCCCTTTCCAGGTACTTCTAACAACCCACACCGCTGTAAAGATTACTGGCCATGATCGTTGGATACACCATACCCGTGTGAAACGACATCCACAAGCGTCAGAGGACAACATCTCCCAAGACGAACTCACTCCGGAAGCTGAGTCGTCTTCGGAACAAGAAGCCAGCAAGTGGAGCTGTGAACCTACTGGTGATCTCCAAGTGCGCCTGAGACGGCTTAATCAAAGCTCAGAAAATTAGACAAGAAAGTAAAAGGGAAAATATGGTGGGAATCTTAATGTGCCTTGTTGTTATCTGCATAATGAAAGAAGCAGAATTGAGCAGCCTTAACCGCTGGCTCACACCCTCGCTTTCCCAAATTGCTCCCCCAGGGACAAATTTGTATGTTGATATGATGGAAAGAATTGCAGGTACTTTTAATCTTACCAAATGCTGGGCCTGTGGGGGGCTTCGGGAGGCCGGAGGCCAGTGGCCTTGGAGGGCTTTTCCTTTGGCCCCAAAATGGCTAGTAAGTAGTAAGGCAGATGTTAAAAGTACTAGTCAAAAATGGGATGAGAACCACAGTTGGGAACTTTCCCAAGTGGCGTTAGGAGAGTATTGCATCAGTAATAATGGTACAGGAAAAAGGTTGGGACACAGCTGTTGCATATGGACTTTAAAAGTAAGGTGGATGAACCTTACAAGATTAGAACGGCTTTATTATCCTAATAGCCCAGGGTATAATCGGCTAGTGTGGCAGCATCCCAATGGAACAATTGTGTGGTTTAATAAGTATTGGAGTGCCACAAATCAAAGTGATGATCGGACAGATTGTACAGACAAGAACCAGGATGGGCTATGGGAATGTTCCATGAAAGGAGGCCACGCAGTTGCTGGTCCTTTGGGTCCAGAAGGAGGCTTGGGGTTTCCCGAGATGCCCTATGGTTGGGCCCCTCCAAATGCCACCAATAGAGAAAATAGGGCCTTAAGAGGATACTATTGGATTTGCGGACGACGGGCCTATACAATACTACCACAGGGGTGGACAGGAACTTGCTATATGGGAGTAATTGTACCAGCTTTCTTTTTGTTACCGTCTGAGGTTGGAAATAAGCTGGGAGTCTCTTTGTATGATGATTGGAAAAGGGCCAAGAGAAGTATTGATGTAAGTTTGACACAGGGTAGCTCCCAAAAGTGGAAGGAGGATGAGTGGCCTCCTCAGAGGATTATTGAGTATTATGGACCAGCTACATGGGCTAATGATGGGAGTTGGGGATACCGGACACCAATATATATGCTGAATAGAATCATCCGGTTGCAGGCAGTCTTGGAAGTAATTACTAACCAGACCGCCACTGCTCTCGAGTTATTGGCCCGACAAAGTTCTCAGATGAGAGCAGCCATATACCAAAATCGGATGGCCTTAGACTATTTACTTGCAGAGGAAGGCGGAGTCTGCGGAAAGCTCAACCTTTCTAATTGTTGCCTCCAAATAGATGACAACGGGAAAGCAGTCTTAGAGATTGCCAAAGAGATTAGAAAAATAGCCCATGTACCAATACAAACGTGGGAAACCACATGGAATAAGGACTGGTGGTTTCAATTATTTGGAGGACCCTGGTGGAAAAAGGTAGGGTTTGTGCTTTTGTGTGCTCTAACTGGTTTGATTTTTATCCCTTGCCTTATTCCTTGTCTCACTAGATTGATAACCACCACGGTAGAAGGAATGCAGGTCGCAGCAGTCCCTCTAAAAGCACAGACTGCTGCAAAGGTCATGGTCCTCAGAAAAATTCCTCGTAATTATCTTGATATGCCCGAATGAAGTAAAGATCAGAAACCATCTTGAGGGGGGATATTGTTAGAAATATTATTAAAAATGCATTATCAATAGCAGATTTAGAAAAAAAAACACAGCTGCTAGCCCTCCTTGTCTCCTTAATGGGAGAGGGAAGGGGGGGGTTGGAAATTGAAGGGAAAACCACCAAAGGCCCTTTGTACTAAGGTATCACTCTCTCTTTGTTCTGCAAATTTACTATCTCTTTGTTACACTAAATCACACTTTCTTTCATGACCCCCACATTCTTAGGCTAAGATAAGAGCAATTGCCATTTTAGCCTTCAGGTTGAACCTTGAGTAACCTTGGATCCCTTCTACGCACGCGTGATAACCTAATGCATATTAAGCCTATCCGCCCCGCATACTTAAGTAGTTAATTATAATGCACATGGGACGTATGAAGCGACATGTTTACATATATGTTTGTATGAACCGGAAATGAGTTGTAAAAGTTCCTCCTTCTGCACACATGGTCAGGAGAGAGGGGATAAAAGCCTGCTAATGATTGTGCCGGGGGGGGGGGGGGGCAGAGTGTTTGATCTTTTGTCTCTCTCTCTGACCCTATTTGCAAATATATACCTTTTGTGTTGCTAATAGAGTGTGTCTGTAGCTGAAGGTTTTTTTTCCACCTCCCGAGAAACGAACCGCGATTTTTATATCAGAAACATGAAACGTTTCCAAAGTTTCAAAACATTTCAAGTCCCCTCTTTTCATTTCGAAGCTGTACCAAAGCTTTTTATTTTGTTTCGATTCCCATTTCGAGCTCGAAAAGCGTCTAAACAGCTTCAAAACGAAACGCTCGGTGAAATTTCGCATGGACCTGGTATGTATGCTGCATACACACTGCATGCTGCTGCCCCCACAACACCTGCACTAGGCCTGTACCCCTGCTCTGGTTTGCCAGAATCAGCTTCATTTCTTCACCTGTCACATCTTTGGTCTTCCAATTCCTTTGCATCTTAGGAGGCTGTCTTCAGAAGCCAGTTAGTCCTTGGATACCTCTTCCTCCCTCAGCACCAAGCTGCCAGCCTTCCCTAGTTTGGTCTCCACCCGGGTAGGGCTCAGGCTCTCTCGTTCAGCCCAAAGGCTTCAGGGCCTTTCCTAGGCACGATGCCCTCTCACCCAGTCCTTTGGGGTTTCAGGTCCCCTCTCACTCTCTGCCTTCCTGGGCTCTGGGTCTGCCTGCATAGTCAGGCCCTCTTTCACAGTCCTTCGGAGCTTCATTCCCTTTCTATCCTCGGCTGCAGGCCCCGAGCCCCCTTCAGTGTCCTGCACCTGGCTCCATGCCCCACACAGTGGCACTGCCCCCCCCAAACACACCCCACAGCCTCCAAGCCTCCCTTCTCCACTGCTCCCATCCTCTGGTCTTACACAGCAATGAAAGATAAACATGCAACACATGACTTAATTTCAGTGCAGGGCATCACTGAGTTGCCTTCAATCCCTGCAGTCTAGAACTCCTTCCTCATAGCAAACCCAAACCAGATTAAAGTCTGAGCAAAGGATCCTGGCCTTATAAAGCCCATAGCCATACCCCCTCCTGACCAGCCACTTTCCCTCCTCAGGCCTATTAATCAAAGCCCAGGGTCCTGCAGCCTCTGCTTTCAGGTTCTGGTTGAACTTCCCACACCTGGGGCAGGCAGCTGCTTTTCTCAGGGCCTCTTAACTCCCAGCCGTTCTTAGAGACCTGGAGCCAGTCTGTGGCTCCTTGGCCCTCTTCTCCTTGGTAATGGGGTAGGGCCTGCATTATACACATACACAAAGCAAAGCATTACCTGTCATCTAAACTAAAGCATGAATTTCCCTCTGGAGCACAGGGACATTGCAAGTCTGCCTCCCGCCCCAACACAAAACTGCTCCAATGCTCCAAGTTCCTGTGCATGAGGAGGCTGTGTTTCGCCAAGTGAGAGGGGCCATGTGACCTTTGTTCAGATCTCACCTGCCATGCCCCTTGGTGCCAGTGGCAGATTAAGATTTATTGGGACCCTGGGCAAACAAAAAATTGGAGGCCCCCCACACCTCATTATAAACATAAATGTATGGACTCCAGAAGAAGAAGGGGGAGGCTGGGTGGACCTGGCCAGGCATGGGGTGGCACATGCCCCTCTCTCCTCCCTGCTCCACACCCCCTTTTTCCCCCGGCCATGGCCAGAGCAGAACAGAGCTGCACAGATAATGGGCGGATGCAGGCTGCCCACTGTGGGCTCAGGAGTCTCTGCTCTATTGCCTTTGCCCTGGGGACCCCGCGTTGGCTGCATGCCACCTGTTCACTCGACAGTGAGGGGCACAACTCACCGCCCACACTGCTGTCAGGAGGGCAGAAGGCACATGGCTGGTGCAGAGCTCCCAAGGGAAAGGCAGCAGAGTGGAGAGCCCAACATCCCTTTTCCATCTTCTGCAGGAGCGGAGATCTCCTGGAATTTGGTAACAGGAGATGGGATGGGGGCCCCTAGGCCCATCCACTTTCCCTGGCCCTGGCTGACTGTGCAGTTGTGCTACGTGGACTACTCTTGGCCATAGCTCAGAATATAGGACTCCCCAGACTACTTCCATATATGATTCAGACCTCGGTAGGCAGCTCTCTGGTGTCGTTACATAACTGGCTGCTGCGAAGATAGCCTATCCATTGCGCTGGGCCTGTCAATCTCTCAGCCTTCCCCTCTACAGTATGAGATCACCTCACTAGCCTCTGCCCTGCAGCCCTCTTAGTTACAGACTGTCCTCACTGCTTCGTGAAGAGAATTCACCACTAGCTTCATGAAGAGAAGTCCTTTTTCTGGCTAGTTTGAGAATCTGCTGATAGCTCCCATATGTTTGTTTCTTATACAGGTGTCATCTTTAAAGAGACTTGCACCTCTTTTGTGGCAGTCTCAGGGTTCTCATCTTACTGAGAAGTAGGAGACCCATTGCACACCCTGAGACCATTTCTTCCAGCTCCATTCTCTGCCTCCAAACCTGGCTCTCAGGGGTGTAAAGAATCTTTGTACTGCCAGACACTTCCCACATATGCATGCAACTCCTATGGCAACAATCCTTAACCTCTTTAGATTCATAGATTTCATAGATTTCATAGACATCAGGGCTGGAAGGGACCTCGGGAGATCGAGTCCAGCCCCCTGCCCAAAGGGCAGGAAGACAGCTGGGGTCATAGGATCCCAGCAAGATAAGCATCCAATTTACTCTTGAAGGTGTTCAATGCAGGTGCTTGAACCACCTCTGCTGGCAGACTGTTCCAGACCTTGGGGGCTTGGACAGTAAAGAAATTCTTCCTTATGTCCAGCCTGAAACGGTCTTGCAGGAGTTTGTGACCGTTCAACCTCGTCATCCCTTGGGGCGCTCTGGTGAACAAACGTTCCCCCAGATCCTGGTGGTCACCCCTGATAAACTTATAGGTGGCCATCAGATCACCCCTGAGCCTACGCTTTTCCAGGCTAAAGAGTCCCATGTCTCTCAGCCTGTCATCGTAAGATCTGTTTTCCTGACCTCTGATCATGTGCGTGGCTCTCCTCTGGACTCTCTCAAGCTTCTCCACATCCTTTTTGAATTGTGGAGCCCAAAACTGGACGCAGTACTGCAGCTGTGGCCTCACCAAGGCCGAGTACAAGGGGAGAATGACGTCCCGGGATTTGCTCGAGAAGCATCTATGGATGCAAGCCAGCGTTTTGGTCGCTTTATTAGCTGCAGCATCGCATTGCAGGCTCATGTTCATCTTGTGGTCAATGATGACCCCCAAGTCTCTTTCTTCTGTAGTGCTATCCAATGTAGCACTGCCGAGCCTATAAGGATGCTGCAGGTTTTTCCTCCCAAGGTGGAGAACCTTGCATTTTTCGGTGTTAAACACCATCAGGTTAACAAGTTAACCTGGACAGACCAGGTTCAAGTTACCTCTGGATAGACTTGAGGCACTACTCAGAAAATGCCAGCTCAGTTTTCACTCTTTTTCAACTACAAAAAACAGCAGTTTCTCTGTTGCAAAGAACTCAAAAATACCACATATATGGATTTCTATTTGAAATCTCTGGGTTTATCTTGTGAGAGCTTGCGGGGGCTAGTCCTTCCCTCTGCAGTGGTGGTGTCCCCCCTGGCTGGCTGGGCGGGCTGCTATGGCGTGCTGGAATCCCAGGTGTGCTAGGGGGAGTTTTGGATAAGGCACCTCTGAGCTGGGGCAGCCCCCAACCCACTGGCAGGCTGCCTGGCAGCCCCAGGGGTTCTGCCACCATGGAGGAAAAGACTTGGGCCCCCTGAAGCTCAGGGGCCCACCAGCAGCTTGCCCCCCACCCCCTTTCCCCTGCCTAGCTCCAAGAGAGGCGGGCAGGCTTCGTAGAAAAAAAAAAAAGAATTGGGCCCCTTGCTGTAACAGTGATGAAAGTCCCTAAATTGAAACAGTGGGTTTTTAATAGTTACAATTAAAAAACTACTGTTTCAATTTAGGGGATTAAACCCCTGTCGTGGGTACAAGCATCCTATGTTTGTAAACCTAACGGTGTTAATGTTGTGTGGCATCCTGTAGCACCCCGAAATGATTTCAAGGCACCCCAGGGTTCTGTGGCACCCTGGTTGAGAATCACTACCATAAGGTGATCAAACATTCTTTCCACCTCCCTTGGGGGGAGAATGAATACTTCAAGTCTCATAACACATTGACTAAGTAGTGCTCTAATAACACCTATCAGATCATCCATCAGATCATCCCTTCCATAAACTAATCCAACTTTAGCTTGAAGGAAGTCTGGTTCCTTACCCCCATGACTTTATTCAGAAGACCATCCCAGAATTTCACTTCTCTTGATGGTTAGAAACCTTCCTCCAGTTTCCAGTCCAAATTTATGACCACTTTGCACCCATTTGCCCTTGTACACACATGGTCCTTTAACAGATTTTCTTCTTCTCTGGTATCGAATCCCTGAATGTACATATAAAGAGCAATCATATCCCCCTCAACCTTTGTTTTGCTAAGTTAAACAAGCCATAAGAACATAAAAACATAAGATTTGCTGTACTGGATCAGACCAAAATGCCATCCCACCCTATATCCTGTTTCTGGCAGGCTGCCCTGCTGCCCACTCTCCTTGCCTATACTGAACAAGTCCTGCGTGAGAGCAGCCCCTGGCCACTGGTATCCCTCAGCCCTCCAGAGTTAGTCATGGGGATGCTGCCTTGGCAGGTCCTGCAGCGCTCCCCACCCCATCACTTCAGCAGGCCAGGGGATCCCAAACCAGTCCACCTTTGAACTGCCCACCACTGCCATCTCTTACATGTTTATGCTCCACACACTTCAACATCCCATCCTTGCATCCTGGGATGCCGAAGTGTGTGGAGCATAAATGTGGGCAGGGGCAAAGGTCCCTGGTGAACAAGTCTGTAGTCCACCCTGATCCCACAAGCCACTGGGGTCCTCAGCTGGTGACTCTTCCATGGAGCCATCACCATGAGCATGCATCTGGCATGCTTTAATGACACCCCCAACACCTGCCCCTTCTGTCAACAGAGGAAGACCCTGGAACATGCCTATCTCAAGTGTGCCAGGTTGCAGCCCTTTTTCTGCCTCCTCCAGAACCTTCTGCTGAAGCTCTAGCTACACTCCTCCCAGCACCTTTTATGCATGCCCTGTCCGTGGCCCCACCAACACCCAGGACCTCCTGGTCAACCTCCTCCTTGCTCTGGCCAAGCTCACCATCTACCAGATCAGGAATGAAATCTGGCCAGAGGGAACAAACTCCTCTGCTCACATCTCCAGGCAGAGTTTCATTGGTCAGCATCCACAAGGTCCCTTGACTCATTCAAGAGACAGCATGCTCTGCTCAGTGTCCCCCTTCTGGCTCCCCTGTTTTTAACCTGGGACCTCCTTCTCTTCCCCATTTTCTTTTTTATTTGTCCCAAGAAATTAGTTGCGTCTCAGTGGCCTTCCTTTGTAATGGAGGCTTATATTTTTTCTTGGTGGGCATGATCCCTTGAACGTATCAAAAAATCCTGTCTCTGGCAGGCTGCCCTGCTACCTACATTTCTTGTCTGTATCTAACAGGTGCTGCATAAAGGTAGTTCCTGCCCGCTTATATTTCCCCCAGCCCTCCAGAGCTTGTTGTGGTGCTCCTGCCTCAACAGTCCCCCTAACACTCTCCACATCAAACTGGCCCGTTTCCAGACAGCCTATCCCCACCAGCTTTATACGTTCAGGCTCTGTACCATTCACCAGCTCACCCTCATATCCCACCCAGACACCAATGGCAGGACACCTTTGCTGAAGACGAGAATCCTCAGTGAACCAGACTATGGTCCACCCTAATCCTATAAACCTGCAAGGATTTAGGTTGGCAGCTCCCACAGAGCCATCAGTACGTGTGTGTATTTGGGACACTTTTCAGACTCCCCTGACATCTGCCCCTTCTGTTGTCAGAGGGAGACCCTGGAGCACATCTACCTTGAGTGCACCAGGCTTCAGCCCCTCCACTGTCTCTTCAGGAACCTCTTATTGAGGTTCTGGCTACCCTTTCCCCCACACCTTCTGTTTTATGCACATCCCATCCAAGACCCCACTACATCCCAGGACCTTCTGGTCAACCTCCTCCTGCCCCTGGTCAAGCTCCCTATCTACCAGTCTAGGAAGGAAACACTGGCTGGGAGGAACCTAGATGACTGCGAGGGTA
The DNA here is from genome assembly GCF_052110815.1 of Crocodylus siamensis. Lineage (NCBI taxonomy): Eukaryota > Metazoa > Chordata > Crocodylia > Crocodylidae > Crocodylus > Crocodylus siamensis. The sequence continues at coordinate 164,316,516 of NC_143396.1, read as the reverse complement.
TCTTCTTTTCACTTGTCCATGCACAAGTATGAGCAGAGCTTTACTGGGCAGCATTCAAATACATCTTAGATATGTTTGAGGTGCACAGAGCACTAGCAGGGATTCTCTGGTTGGTGTCCAGTCTTGACACCCTAGTTATTAACCTTTGACCTGTACTCCCATTCCTGTTTTACCACCCTTTGTCCTAAGTGTTCAGTTGTATATTGAGTGGCCTCCTATAAGCCATTGAAGGGGGAGCTTGTAGATCCTGGTGGGCCTAAGCCTACAGAAAATGTGTAACAAATGGACCTGTCTCTAGGAGTAACAAATAGGGGATGCTTTAGAGAAAAAGTATTAGACACATGGCAAGTGTAGAGTGATCCCTTTCCTGTCAGACCCTCCTAGTCACGAGTAGTCATGGGGTTAGAGATGTCCCAAACCTGAGATTACATCCCTGACCATTGAGTTTAACGGTTCCTCATACAGCTGTCCTTCATAAGTGTGTCTAATCCCTGTTTGAACCAGGTTACACTACTGGCGTCCACAATGTCCGGTAGTAACGAATTCTACATGATCATTGCAGCTTTTGTAAAATATCCATCCTTTTGTCTGTTCTAAACCTTTTGGCTAAGCATTTTTTTAGTTCTTATGTTATGAGACAGAGTGAACAACAGTTCTGATGACTTTTTTTCCATACCACTCCTAATTTATTAGACCTCTATCATATCCCCCCCACCACTCATCTCTTTGCCAGTCTGAAGAGTTCCAGTCCTTTCAGGCTCTCCTTGGATGGAAGCAGTTCCATATCCCCAATCATCCTTGTTTCTCTTCCCTGTATCCTTTCTAGTATATGTTACACTGAGGGAAGGACACTGGCTAGGGGTGAATGTTCACATATGAAGTTATAGCAGTACAAGCCCTAGGGCAGATGCCTCTCCTGTTTCTGAAGAACTGCAATCTCAGTATTTTCTGCTAGATAGTGCTAATCCCTCATTCTGGAAAACCCACACGGAATAACACTTGCAATCCATAGCTTTTTCAGTTCCCTGGTTGCACTGCAGACTGCAGGGCTAACAACCAGACAGACCTGCTGGATGCATCTGTGACTGCTCCACCCCATGGAAATCATTCCCTTTTCTTACTGTGTTTAAATGTTACTGTAGGCCAAGGTGTGCCAGTGTGATGCAACCTACCTTTGGCATTATAGTGCCACAACTATTTCAAAAGCAGTTACCCATTGAGAATGGCCAAACTGAGGGCTGGACTCCCCGTACTAGCTGGACCAGGGGACCCCCTGACCCTATTCCACAGGTTGCATACAGCCTTCCCTCCTCTGTCTGAATATATCTCCCCTTTGTCTGTGCTCAGACCTCCCACTCCTGCACATAGGCAGCTACATGCCAACAGCACTGACTGGAAAGTACCCTGAGAGCAGGTCATGAGAGTCTCTGCTGCCCCCTGTCTGCTCCCAAAACCCATCAGAGATGCTCCAGACTCCCAGACCAGTCCCCAGATCTTCAACAGTTCCCCTACCCCAGAGACCCATCAGATATGCTCTGCAACCCACTCCCCATTCTCTGGGCCCATCAGAAACATTCTGTACACCCCACTCCTTCCCACTCACCCACCCACACCATGAACCCCTCAGAAGCACTCCAAGGCTCCTTGCCTCCTACCCAGAATCACTGGAAATGCTCTGCCACTCCTGGACCAGCTCCCCATACCCATCAGACTTTACACAGCTACCTGCCTGCTTCCTAGATCAATTCATAATGCCCTGAAGCCCTTTACCTACTCACCAGAGGGACCAGAGTTCAGCTGTGGCTCCTTCTTCATGAACTTGTTGGCTATTGCAGTGCCCTCTTTTTTGTACTCTCCAAAGTTCCCTGTCTTTGAGAGGCCCTTCATGCTTGAGCTGCCCTCCCATGTTTGGCTGAGGACTCGAACCAGTTCTCCAAACTTTACCTCCTTTGTTTTTTCTCTTTCTCATTTTCTAAACCTGACATTAACTAGGTGCTGGTAGTGACTAACAAACATCCTTAAGACTGGATTGGCTTTAACTTTGCAAGGCAGGAAAAAACACAAGCAATTAATGTTCATTGCTCAGTGTTTATAGAGTAGCACATTACATGTTTTTCATCCCCAAAGGTGGAATGCCATCCACAGAGCTGTGGGAGACGGAAGATGGCAAATCTTTTTCCATCTTTCCAGCTGCATTTTGGAAACATGATGCAGCAACCCACCACAGCTCACAAGAAATTGTTACTTGTGTGGACCAGGCCAAATGTCTGCAGCAAAGGGTATGAAGGATCGTGCCTGTGCTGCATCTCATTCCACATTAAGGAGGCTGGATGGGGTTACAATTCATGTTAAAAAGATAATTAGAGCTTTGTACAAGGTGGTATAAAGCATACAATGCATTTAAGTGTATCACTAGTTTGGCATTCAGTGTACCACTAGAAAAAGTATATCGGTCGTCCCTGCACATACATTTGCACTTCTACAAGCAATTCATATATTGGAGGATATATCCCTGATGAAATCTCATGGAAACTACCCATTTATTCAAGCTAAAGATAATCCAACAAGCTATGCATGGCAGTCACTTATTAGATTGATTCCTCCTAGCTTTCCATGTGGCCAGAAGAGCATTGCCTCCTGAGGAACAGGGAGAAGGCAGGCTCCCAAGCATTTTTGAATGTTACTAGAGAACTTTCTGTATCTAAAATTCCATTTTATATCAGTTGTACTCAAAACTCATTGTACCATTAATGCTCTTTTGTAATGTATGTTAAGCATTTCAGGAAAAAACTGGTATCTGGTCAATTTGTTGTGCAGTTAGCCAGATGGTGCCTGCTTATTGTTTGCTAGTGGATTTTTAGTAGACTGAAAAACATATTTAAAGGCTTCTACTGCTAAAAAACACTAAGACTTATTTACAAATATCTTAAAAACACTAAAACTCATTTACAAATACCTTGCTTAAATTTCAAGGGGAAAATGTCTTGATTAGGGGTATTGTAGCAGGTTCAGAGTCAACTAGTTCACCAAACAGTCCTTGTACTGGTTCACAGCCTCTTTATCATCCATACTCGCTTGGGCAAGCTCCCTCCTGGCAGAAGTCAATCAACATAAGGCACATGCAGTGAGAAAACATTTTACTAAGATTTGTACTAACACATTTGAACTAATTTTCCTCAATTAATTCCCTACATGATCAAAATACAGCATGTTCTGTGTAAAGGAACTTAAAAATGCTCAGCACACAACAAATGCATTTGTGCAGTAAAGTGCATTAGAATGGAGATACTTAACAGAATTAGCTTTCTTACTTCCCTGCAAAGGTGAGGGTTTGCAAAATAGCTAAAGGTGTAAAGAGCACCAGTAAATGGCTGTGGACAACTGCTGACAAGTGGACAACTGCTGACAAGGTACAGCTCAGTGAAGCACTGTGTTTTGAAATAAAAGCCACCGCGGACAGTTGAATGGCTTATCTTTAATTTTGCAATGGACTGTAAATCAGGGTGCCGACCACCCTGATAGGGATCATCTGTATTCTTCTTATAAACATAGAGTAGTCAAGAGCTGAGCCGGAGGCATAGTAGAGGGGTGGGGAAGAGCACTCACTGTTGGAATAGGAAGGACAGCTAGCCAAAAAATTGACCCCTGGGGTAGGCAGACACTGTGATGCTTACTGGTTTCCTTTGGTGACAGCTCAAGTGCTCATAGGACAGGGTGGCTGGGAACCAAAGTTTTAGGAGAGCAGATTGGTCTGTGCAAGGCCTTATGTTTGGGAGTGCCTGGCTGTCAGGCTCATTTTAGGAGTCATCAGTTGTAGTGTTCTGCCCTCTTCTCCTTTGGCTTTTCCTGAGAAGCAATGCAACTTAATGCTGTTGTCTCCTGCCAAAATTCTGTCAAGCTTTCCACAGTATGGACAAATAGGTGAATTACCCATTTTTGTCCATAATCTCCTGCAGTGCTCCTTCCAAGATCTGATTCAGATATGGTACTGGATGGCACCCAGTTACGATCCCATGAGGCTATCACTGAGGAAATTTCATGAAATATGCCTATATAACCATGTCTAGACACCAGGAATTTCTAGACCCTTGCCTCTTTCCACAGGCTAAGGAGATTCATGACCTCAACAAGACCAGCTAAAAGCATGAAAAGCAGGGAGGGCACAGAGGTAGCTATAAAAATAAGCTCAGTATGTTCAGATGTTAAGTTGACACTTAGGGCTTCCTAACACAAAATCTGGCTGCATGTTAGCATTTGAACAGCAGGTGGCATCCACTCAACATGACCCTAGAGCAGTTGGGAACATGCAGGTAAACCATGACCAGTAACACAGTGCAAAGCAGCGTGGAAAGACTGCTGGAAGACCATCAAGATATAACCACAAACATTACTGCACCATAACTTACTCACTCCACTGGGAAATTAAACTTATTTATTCACTATTTGCATCTGTCATGGAGGCACAGGTCTTCTTACACTGATATAACCAGGTTTGCACTGACGTAAATTGCCAGTGATGATAACCACATAAATGCGGTGACAGAATGGTGTTACCATTAGCTGTACATCCTGGAGAAAATCTAATAATTAAAGATAACAAGACAAGGACATTAATATCTTTATTAATAACACAGAATATGTGATGAAATATTTTCTAATCCTTCACCACTTTTTGTGCCGTGTTGAAAGGTAATTTATATCCTACCTTGCGAGACTTGATTACTTAGAAAGAATTATACACGATATTATAACCAGAAGAATTGCTACTCAGATTTGGGATCCAGGGTTTATTTTTCAGCTGTTTACTGAATATAAATAGTTAAAAGGAAAAAAACCCTACAAACAAAAGAAATGCCACAAGCAGTTTGACTAGAATTGAATGAACAATGAGAAAAAAAAAATCAGTGACTTCTTTGTGCACATAGAGCTGGAAATTGGAAGAAAAGTTCCTAAATCAGTTGGAGCAGAAGAGGGAAATATATCTTGATGGGAGAACTCTTAGCTCTTAACAGGAGTAGATGCTGCTTTCATAGTCTTCTTTAGATGGTGATAATTTGGCAGGATTTTCATCAGGAAATCCAGCTGCAGCGTTTGTGGCTAGAAGGTACAGTGAACAATTAGAAAAGGAAGGTGTAAGAAACCAAGGCACTTGAACACCATTTGGCTGGCCCTCCACATCATTAGAGATGTACTCATGACATGGCACAGGTGACACTCCTGACATGAACTGGATAAGCACATTCACACTGAATCTCTGCCCTGGTGCAGGAGTCTGACAGTGCAGAGTGAGTCAATTTCTGATAAAACAAGGCACTTAAACATCATTTTTGTCATTTAAGAAATATCTCAGGCCCAGTCATCTTACTATAACAGTATGATGCGTTTTGGAGAAAACTAGTTAGTCTGTCCAATGCATGCTTGTTCAGGGGCTTGCATACAATGCAGGATGAAGCTATGTGCCCAAATGCCTTACATCAGCATTTCCCAACTGGTGTGCTGCCAGGCATGTCCAGGTGTGCCGCGGCATTTTGGGCTGGAGCCACACCCCACACCTGCTGCTACAGTGGTCAGCAGCCAGATAGAGGGGCAGCTCTGAAGCATTCCGCCGCTTGCAGCACCCCACTCCTTCATCTGCAGCATTCAGCTGCACGCCACCCAATCCCCCATCCCTCCCCACCCCTCCCCCCTTGCGGTGTGCCATTGGGTGGGGGAGGCCATGTAAGTGTGCCACGGCATGAAAAACTCTGGGAAACGCTGCCTTACATGAAGGCATTTTGCACTTACAGGCAGGCAATGGACAGGGAGGTGAGCACCCACTAGGTATTTCTTTCATGAGTTGGCTTCAGAATGAGTAATGATGCAATTAATTCTGAATTATATTTAGAAAAGAAGACATAATGCCAATCAACAAAAGCAGTGTTCCCAGGGAAGGAGCAAAGCATAGTTGGTTACAGAGCTGCTTCAGAAAACTTTCAGAAGAGACCAAGAGACCAAGAGTGACGGACCTGGAAGGCTGCCCCTGCCTACAGCCTTGGAGGTGCTTTGTAAGGATATGAGGGACCACTCTATCAGTAAACAAACTATTCCTGCTATAAAAAGATAGGAGGCAAACTGGGACCTAGGAATTCTCTTCCCTCCACTTGGACCACATGTACACAGTAGCTCCCCAGTCCCTTTTTGCTTTTAAAGTAGTGGCCATTCTTTAGAGGAACAGGGTCAAAACCCCTATGGAGTCTGGCCACCTTGGCAGGGGACAAACGCTCCCGTGTGGTTTGTGGAACACTCACCTGGGGACGCTCAGTCTGGACTCGACGCAGGCAGTCAGCTCCATAGATCACAGTGTTCTCAGGGATAACTTCATATGTGTTGACATTGCAGCAGGCCCCAATGATGCAGCCACTGGTCAGAATCACATTCCTCCCCACAAATGCTACAAGAAAACGGAGAAATCATTATTGTGACTGCAGTGTAGATATACTCTTACAATAATCTTACAATTTCATTCCCACTTCTCTTTGGGTTGGACACTTGCTTAAATCCACCTCCATGCAAACAAAATAGAGTCTAGCTTTTATGGACTAGTACAGAATTAAAAAATAATCGTCACTAAAATTAGCTACAAGACCTTTCAATCTCAATTAACTTGTTCAGACACTGGAAAGGGAGTCCCCAACTGCATTCATGTCTTTATACTTTAAAATTCGATTAAATGCTGCCTTCATATTTGCTGGGCTCTGTTCTTTTAAACAGAAATGCTGCTAACTGGCTGGGATCACAATGGTTAGGCATGGCAGAGATACTGGAATCCTTCATTTTGTAAGGGCAGGAGACAGATAGCACCACATCATTTTCATATTCACGTCCATACTAAAACTGTAGCCAGGCAGGTGTAGTTTTAACGTAGATCACTCGGTCAAATTCCCTACTTGCGTGTATCTCAGCTAGCTCGTACATTTCAAAAAATATTTTTACCCTAGCAGAGATGTGGCCTAAAAAAGACTTAATGGATAGTAGACCAATACTGAATGAGATATTAGCAGAGGCAAAGGTATAGATCAGGGTGGGCAAAGTCTGGTCTGTGGGCCAAATTAGGCCCACAGGGGACTCCATTTCCCAGCAGCCCCTGCAGCAGTGGTTCCTTCTGACTGCTGCTGCCAGAGCCCTGTTGCCCAGGCACCCCAGGCCATCTGCTCCACAACTTCCACAAGGGTCACAACCTGTGTGGGCAGGGTCTGTGGCTGGGAGGCTGGGATGGACAGGCAGCCAAGAGTGAGATGGGCAGGCAGGATTGGGGAGACCCTGGGATCTTGAGGCAGTGACAATGTGGGGCTGGGGCTGAGCTATGATCCGCTGCCCACATGCCTGTGCAAAGGGCATGGGTTCTGTGGACAGGGGCATCCAGGGAAAGGATCACAACTTTGCCCTGGCCCCTGCTGTCACTGCTGCAAGTTCCTGGCCCCAGTCCTGGAGCAGCTACCTGCCCAACCATGCACCCTGTCTGTGCCACTCCCATCCAGTATTCATGGAAACTCTGGGAGTGTGGGTCTGTGACAGCATGGGGCTGCGCTGGGGCAGAGCCCCAATTCTGCAGCCCTGCACTATCACAGCCCCACACTCCCAGGGTCTCCATAGAGACCACCCGGGAGACCCGGGGGCAGGGGCTACTGGGAAATGGAGTACAGCACCTGCACGATCTGCTATTTTGCCCACTCCTGGTATAGATCCTGTCTTAACAGTATATAACATAATGTAACAGGCATCCAACCTACCAAGGGAGCATTTTTATCTTCACCCTGGAAAAAAGTCACTATTGCTTACCTTTTGATTCAATTACATTGTTATCACCCACTTTCATGGCTTGTGAAACTGTAAGGCATAGTTAAAGAAACATATAATTTTTAGCGTTTTAGTTCCAGCAACACACTTTCACTCGAAACTATAAAATCGCAGCCCAAGAAGGAAAATGAAAGTATATGAACTAGACTGATTTTCATTACCAAAGCCAGATGCAAAGTTAATAACTATTTTCTTCAAGAGACACCCAAAAAGGCTTACAGTTTGACAGCTTAAAAGTACAGGCATTCCTCAGACTTACAACGCAACTGGTTCCTGTAAATCACGTCCTATGTCAAAACGCCATAACTTGGAACCAATTTTCCCATAGGAACAGTGTTACACATTGGGGGTTGGTTCCTTTATGATGGTCGATTAGTGCCTGTACCTGGTAAGTGGTGGAAGGAGAGGGGAAGAGAAGGGATGTGGGGGGGCAGATCAATGCCCCCCCATGGAGGAGGAGGGACTGGGGCAAACACAGCCCAGACAGGGCTGGGCGAACATGATGGGGAAGCGGGGTGCCATGTGTTCTTGGACCTGCATGGGCTGGGTTGGGCAGGGCTGGGATTGCAACGGGCTGCAGAGGCTATGGCGAATTTTTGGGTGGTTGCAGACCCCCCATAGTCCCCGCTCTGCCGCCTGCACTGCCCCGATCTGGGGGCACATTGCCCCACCGTGCCCTCAAAGCCATGGCTCTTCCGGGAGGCGTTGGGCAGGGGGCAGGCTTCTACTGCTGCACACCACCTGTCTGCAGTGGCTCCATCGCATGCCCATCTTGCCCTGGCTGGGTGAGTGGTGGGAGGGTGGGGGCGGAGTGCGGGTTGTTGGGCCGGGAGGGGAGGCGGGGGCTGCAGCCACCCAAAAATTCACCATAGTTCCTGCCACCTGATCAGTGCAGCCCCCCCGCACCATCCTGCACAGATCTGGGGGAGCATGCCCCACAAAACCAGTCGCAGTGGCGGTGGTGGGAACCGCCAGTTAAACCACCAAACAAGCAGCATGCAACACTGGGAGCTGCTGCTGCCCCCACCCACCACGCCCACCCCCGGCTAGGCAGCACTGGCCCTAGCTCCGGTCCCAGCCCCAGTCCCTCCCTCATGACGGGACATTTATCTGCCCCCCGACCTCCCTTCCCTTGCACCACTTACCAGGTGCATGCAGTATCGGTCATCATAAAGACGAAACCCATGTCGGAACATCGAAAGGGGTGTCAAAACTCAAAGTCGTAAGTCAAGGTCTGCCCGTACTATAAAATGTCTTTTTTTCCTTAGTCACAACCAATCTCAAAAGATATTTTATACTGTCAGGATCCTTAAGGGCTACAAAATCCCTAAGTTATTTCAAAAAAATTTGAGCCTTTAAAGGACTAACTTTTGTTTGGAATTGTAGCAGTGTGTCAACCTCTTTGGATTATAAAAAGAGAACCTCTTGAATTTTCAACAAGGCAAGTGGAGTCAGTTTACAGCCAAAAGTTTCAACTGTTCTTATGTTTGTTTTCCTTCCAATTCTTCCCCTGTATCAGGCTGTTGTAGAAAATACACAAGGACTGAATATAAATACCCTATTGACTTGACTACCACATGTACCTCCCCTTCCACCCCAAATCAGGAAGCTTGTCTTAAGCAGGGAAGCTGATTTTCTTTGCTGGAATAGAAGTACAGAGGAGTAGAAACATGGCCTTATTTATTGAAACAACTAGCATGAAGGGTAGGACTGAGCAAGCTGCTGTATGCTGTTGGCTAGGACTCTGGAATTTTTTTTATATTCTGCCTTCCAAAAAACAAGGCACATGTCTTATTTGAGGGGGTATGCAAAAATACAGCACTCTGCACTTTGAGTAGAAATACCAAATACATTAATTTATATGAGGCAGCAAGAATTGAGGAAGGGACAAAAAGTCCCATATTCCAGTTAGAATTCTCCCATGCAGTCTTCGTCTATGACCTAACTTGCTTCTGTTTCTGTTTCCTCTTCTGTAAAATTAGAGTAAGATTTAGCTTTCTTAAAGGCAGCTGTTTAAGTTAGTATTTGTACAATGCTTTGAAAATACAGAATATGAAAATTTGATAATACTGTTTAACAAGGATACAGCAACCCACTTCAAAAACATTATTGGTGCCAATGACCATTGGTTTTGGTTCCATTCCTTCAGTGTCTGGTGTAATATTTTCAGGAAATCTGTAGAAGTATTAAAAAAAAGTTTTCAGAATTTGACATTAAAAGAGCACTGCCTCTCTAAAATGTGAAAAAAGAACACCTATTCTTTGCTCAAATCTTTTAGATTTCAGATTTAAACATTAATGCTATGTGTTTACTTTTACATACTTCCAGACTGGGCAATGAAGAGAGTAGTCAGTTTTACTTCTAATTCTCATGCAAGAGCTTTATGCAACAATGCTGAGGATACAAGATTTTTGAGGAAGGAGTTACTCCAAAGAAATACAGGAAAAGTGGGAATTTGATACATCATGGATTTTCCACTAACAATCTTCAGCTGGTTAGTCAAGGCTGAACCATATTCTCTAGACAGAACATGAGGGAAAACAAAGCAAATACTGCACTAATTTAAGTAAGGCTGTTTTCAGATTCCTTATAGCCTTTCTTGCTGGGTACTTCATTTTTTATCATTAAACTGCTGCTATTTACAGGGAATCTTTTTCTAGAAACAATGCTTTACAGTTACTTTTCTAATGTGGTAAGGACAGTTCCCTTCTCTTTAAACTTTTCAGACCAAATGTTCCACACATTTGAGTAGTCATGGATTTTTTATACATGGCTGTGTTTGAGAAGTAGGACAAATCTGAGTGTGAAAAGGAAAGATGTATGGCACTGAGAGAATTTAAGTCATGAATTTTATCCAGCCCCAGCCAGCCAACTGCACAGCTGTGCAAAGCTGTGGCAGGCCTACATACTTATTTTTATGTAAATGAATAATAATGCTCGTGTAAGATGCCTGTTTGAGAGATCAAGAGAATCAAGTTCTCTTCTTAGTCCAGAACAGGTACAACACCTGGAGAGATACATGAAGCTTCCTAAGTGCTTCCCCTGTTCTGGAGGGGCACTATATACAGCTAAGAGTGAAGTTTATCTGCTGTGTTTAAAGAGGCCTTATTCTTGCTGCCCAAACTATCAATGATTAAATTAGATAGAGACACACATCATTCTCTTGGAGTATATCCTGTTGTGAAGATTTGTGTGCCTTAAACAGTAGTGTAACAGATGCTTACTAACCCATTTATGATAAGTGCTTGCTCTTCTATTAGGTTGCCTTCACCAATCACTATTGGTCCTGCTTCTGCAATGATCCGTGCTTTTGGATGAATCACTGTCCTAGGTCCTGCGGGAATACAATGAGGTACTTACCAGAGAAGATCTCACATGGGAAAATCATACCGAAGACAATACCTTTTCATAAGGGACCTTGTCCCAACTGCTGCTACTTTAAGGAACTGACTCTAATGATTCCAAAGACCACTAGATATAGAGCTGGAATGTCTCCTAACATGATTCTGGCCTTTACTTTAACCAGCATCTGTAATCTTGTGGAATGGGTGCATAGTAATTATAAAAGCAATGCTCTGCAGTCCAGGTTTGTGATACTCTGCATGCAAAACAGGCAGCCTAACATTTCACAGGGGCAGTGTTCAAGTAGCTGAGTTCTTGTTTGGCAAGTACAAACCTCCCTCAGCATTTCTTAGGTTTCCAATCTTTAAAAAAAAAAAAAAAGAAAAAATCTAAAATTTGTGAAAGGCAGCCTTCCCTCACATCACTGTTCTATGCCTGCAAACTTAATTTCTGGTAGGGAAATATTTTTAGCGGGATTATCACAGAGAAGTAGGTCTGGATGGAACCTCCAGAAGTCATTTAGTCCAATCCCCTGTTTAAGGCAGGATCATCCGTATCAAAACCATAATCTAAACTCTATATAAAACTGCCCTCAACTTTGATGCAACACAGACCTAACACCCTAACCTGCCACAGGTAAAGCAGGGGAAATACAGGAACCAACATCCTGCTTCTATGAAATGTCAATATATACTCAAGAGATCCCAGGTATAGGGCCACCCCCACTACTACAGAGGAAGGCTAAACCCCCCACAATCCATGCCAACCTGACTATGGGGTAAAATTCCTTCCTGATCCTAAATAGGGCAATTAGTCTGACCCTGAGCAGAGGTGCAAGGCCCCCTGGAGGGAGGAACCTCCAGCTTTGATCCCAGCATAAGCACTGGCACACCCCAGTCAAAGTCCCCAGCCTTGGCTATAGGCAACATCCAGTGCCTCTGAGAAGGCTTAAAAATACCTTGACACATGTAGTAGAAAAAGGGGTAGGGGTGGAGTGTGGGGGTAACCAGCAAAGCTCAAAAGCATGGGAAATAACTAAGGCAGAACAAAGATATGACTTATGCCGAAATCACCCCTGCCCAGTGGCTGTCCAACCTTTTCTTGAACGCCTCCAGTGATGGAGAGTTCACAACTTCCCTAGCCAGTCTGCTCCACTGCCTCACGGTTCTAACAGTGAAGATGTTTTTTCCGGATATCTAATCTAAACCTACTTTGCTCCAACTTCAAGACCTTGGCCCACACCCTCCTTTCTACAGCAAGAATGAAAAGGTGCTTTCCCTGTTTTTTTACGGCCACCCTTCAAGTATTTACAAGCTTTACGAGCACTCATGGTGCTCTGGTGAGGTACCAGAGGACTGGAAGAGGGCCATCGTGGTCCCCATCTTCAAAAAAGGCAGGAAGGAGGACCCAGGAAACTATAGGCCAGTTAGTCTTACCTCGATCCTAGGCAAGCTGTTTGAGAAAATTATGCTGGCACACATCCAGGAGGGGCCAGCAGGGGACTGCATGCTTAGGGGCAACCAACATGGGTTCATCAGTGGCACGTCCTGTCAGACCAACCTGGTGGCCTTTTACGATCAGATCACCAGATCATTAGATGCAGGGGTAGCAGTGGATATTGTCTTCCTGGACTTCCGGAAGGCTTTTGACACTGTCTCTCACCCCGTTCTCATTAAGAAACTGGGGGGCTGTGGTGTAGACAACCATACAGTCAAATGGGTCGCCAACTGGCTGGAGGGCCACACCCAGAGGGTGGTAGTGGACGGGTCCTTCTCAACCTGGAAGGACATGGGTAGTGGCTCGGTCCTCGGGCCCGCACTGTTCAACATCTTCATCAGCGATTTGGACGAGGGGGTAAAAAGCACCCTGTTCAAATTTGCTGATGACACTAAGATGTGGGGGGATGTGAGCACACTGGAAGGATGCAACAGGTTACAATCAGACCTAGACAGGTTACAAGGGTGGGCGGACGAGAATAGGATGGGTTTCAACACAGACAAGTGCAAGGTGATGCACCTGGGGAGGAACAACCGGCACCATACCTACAGATTGGGGAACTCCCCTCTTGTCAGCACAGAGGCGGAAAAGGATCTGGGGGTCATCATTGACTCCAAGATGACATAGGCCGGCAGTGTGAAGAGGCAGTTAGGAAGGCCAACCGCACCTTGTCATGCATCCACAGATGCATCTCGAGCAGGTCTAAAGAGGTGATCCTCCCCCTCTATGCAGCACTGGTCAGGCCGCAGCTGGAGTACTGCGTCCAGTTCTGGGCGCCGCACTTCAAGAGGGATGTTGACAGCATGGAGAGAGTCCAGAGGAGGGCCACTCATATGATCAGGGGACAACAGGGCAGCCCCTATGAGGAGAGGCTACGGGACCTGAACCTGTTCAGCCTCCAAAAGAGAAGGCTGAGGGGGGGGATCTTGTGGCCTGTTATAAACTAGTCAGGGGGGATCAGCAGGCGTTGGGGGAGTCAGTGTTCCCCCGAGCACCACCAGGAGTGACCAGGAATAACAGTCACAAGCTGGCAGAGGGTAGGTTTAGGTTGGATATCAGGAGGCGCTACTTCACGGTCAGGGCGGCTAGGGTCTGGAACCAACTTCCAAGAGAAGTGGTGCAGGCTTATACCCTGGGGGTGTTTAAGAGGAGGTTGGATGAACATCTTGCTGGGGTCATTTGACCCCAGTATTCTTTCCTGCCATGGCAGGGGGTCGGACTAGATGTTCTGCTCAGGCCCCTTCTGACCCTAGAAACTATGAAACAATGAAACTAAGACTGCTATCATGTCCCCTCTTAAGTGCCTTTTTCCACAAGCTGAACAGGCTTAGCTCCTTCAGCCTGTCCTCACATGACTTGCATTCCAAGCTTCTGATCACCTTTGTTGCCTGCCTTTAGATGCTCTCTAACATTTCCAGGTCCTTTTAAAAATGTGGGGACCAGTACTCCAGATGTGGCCTAACCAGTGCTGAGCAGAGAGGCACTATCACCTCTTGTGTCTTTTGTGCAGCAGACTCCCAAGTCCTTTTTCCAAGCTGCCATTTAGCCTGGTGTCCACCCTTGTGTATTTGTTTTTTTGGTTAGTTTTCCTGAGGTGTAGCACCTTGCACTTGTCCACACTGAACTTCCATCATGTTATCTCTAGCCCAGCTTTGCAATCTGTCAAGATCCTTCTGAATTGTGCTCATACCTTGCAACATGCTCGCAATCCTTCCTAGTTTTGTGTTGTCTGCAACGTTACTCAAGAAAGTTTCCTATGCCAGCATCCAAATTGTTAATCAATACAGTGAATAACATTGGGCCAAGGACAGACACCTACCAGACTCCACTCAAGACCTCCTGCCATTCTGACATGGATCTGTTAATAATTACTCTTTGCTTGTGGCTATTGAGTCAGTTATCAATCCATCTTATACGAGTTTTATCTAGCCCACATTTCTCCAGTTTGTTTACACTAAATCTTATATTGCGATATGAAGAACAGCAATGTAGCTGTCATTCCTGCAGAAAGCTTTCAGGTGCAGTTTTGCATACATACCAACATCAATGTAGCCATTCATGCCTGTATCGTTGCATGGGGCCACTGTTTGAAGTTTGTTTCTTGTCTTTCTAAGTAGCCCTCTGATCTAAACTTACCTGCAACTGTAATGACTTTGGTAAGGCCCTGAACTGCTCAAACCGCGAAGGCATTGTAAGGGGCTGCTCTCTGATCTCATATCTAAGGCTCTGGCAAACTCTTTCCTACTAAGCAAGAACATGCGCATTTCAGCTGGGGCCTTGGGGCGGCCGACAAGCAGCCATTTCAAGGGAAGATGTAGGGGACCAGCTTTCTCTTCTGGCAGGATACTAATTACAGAGGCCTCACTGGTTCCAAGGAGCGGGTCGCTGGGGGAAAGGTGCTGCCAGGGCAGGTGGGCCACACTTTTGGAGCAGACGCTGTGATTCAAAGAGGCAGCGCTTGCTGCTCACCAGAGGAAAAATAACAGGGCAGGTGTGACGTCTCCTCTTACCAATAGTTACATCTCCCCGGATCTCACTTTCCACACAGACCACGGCGCCGGGAGCAATTTTCACGCTGCGACAAAAACGTGAGGTTAAAGGAGATTAAAAGACTGCTTTTTAAAGCCAAGGCGGAAGCCCGCGGCCGGGGGGCGGGTGGTAGCCGATTCCCCTCAAGCTGCCAGCCCAGCGGCGGGGCACGAGCCAAGGCCGCCCCGCCCCGCCCCGGGAGTCTCTGCTGCGGCAGAGGTAGCTCCGGCTGCCGCCCGCCGCGCCCCCCGGAGCCGGGCAGCTGTTGCTCAGGGAGGCGCCAATCGCGGGGGCTGTGCGCACAGGCCTTGACGGGAGGCGGGGGTGGCTGCTGGTCTCACCTCTTCTGCAGCTTCTCCGACATCTTCCGCCGCTCGGCGCTCGATCCACGCACCTGGGCGGGGACCCCGCAGCAGCTCTCGGCGCTCCGCTGCCCGGCCTGGCGCTGCGCGCATGCGCGCTCTGCAGCCGCCGGAGCGGGAAGGCGCGGCAGTGGGTGCTGCGGGTGGCCCGGTGAGGGCGGCTGGTGCTTGATCCTTCCCTCCCTACCTCAACGTTTGTTAAGGCGAGAGAGATCTTATATATATAACTGTTATATCTCAGAAAGAGAGCCGGTCAGGAGGGGCACCAGCGCTCTCGGGGGGTGCCCGTCCCCCCGCTACTCCCCGCCACTGCTCCCCCTGCCCGCTGACTGATTTCAGACTACGAGGCCCGGCTGCCTCTCCCTGCCGCCTCCCATTCTGTGGCTGTGCTGACAGACCGGCACAGAGAGGAGCGCCCCTCCCGAGCTCTACCCGCCTCAGGTCCACGTGGACCCGAGTGTCCGAGCCGGTGGACGGGCTGTCAGCATTTCCTGGCCCGGTGGCTTGAGGGAGGGAACGTGGCTCCTCTGCAGTCCTGTGCCATGTGGCGGGGTGCATGGCTGTGGGACCAGGTGCTCCCACTGTGTCAGCACCATGCAGTTGGCCTTGCTGTCGGCACAGCCATGCCCCTTCCACAAGACGGCCATGGAGGAGCTACAGGGCACCAGCTTTCTGTGCAACAGCTGCCTACTCCACATCTGTGCGCAGGATGGGCTTTCTACTGTGCATGTGGTCTCATTTGGGCCTGGGGCCTGAGTGACCGCATGACCTCCTTTTAGTGCTCTGAGCAGAAGCCATGGCAGGTCTCTGAGAAGGGACATGTCACCCTGATGAATAGGATGGGGTTCCTGAAGATGAGGCATGCAGCTGAGACCAGGCCAGTTCAAAGTATGGCACAGACAGGCACGCTGGTAGCCTAGGATGGAAAGAATACGTTTGCCAGCAGTAGGGACACTTACGGTTCTTGACTGACTCACAGATTTGGAATTGATTTGGCTGATTGGGATTGGAATGTGAAAAATTTTCAAAACAAGAAAGGAAATCATAAAAGCAAGGGCATGTCCCAGGTACATGGTACTAAGGAGTGAGCTGCCCAGGGCCATGCAGTTCAAAGCCCAGGCTCCTGCTTGGATCAGCTACAATGCTACAGCAATTGAATATCTTTCACTAGAGCAGAGGTGATCAAGGTCTAGTCTGCAGACTGGATTCAGCCCACAAACCTGTCCCCTCCAGTTTGTGGGACTCCCCACAGGCAATTCGATGGTGTAGTGAGTGGTGGCAGCTTTAATTGCTATAGCTTTTGGAGAGAGCCCCTTGGGCAAGATCTATAATACAGAGCAGTATCAACTGGCCCGCTGGGCTGGAAATGTGAGGGAGGAAGGAGCAGCAGCTGCTGCTGTGACTTCAGGGGCTACAGCAATGAATGCTGCTGCTGCTGCCATATTTCAGCCCTACAGGCCAGACGATAGGGTCCTGCACTTGTGGGCCAGTCAAGTTGGGCACCACTGTACTAGAGCATTGAGCAGCTTGATTGATAGTTATCATATGATTTAATCTCTCACTTCCACAGACTCAGAGCAGTGTAGTAGGGCTTTTGGGTGGGGAGAGGAAGAAAGGGCTTTGTTTGGGTTTTTTAATGCACATTGTTGTGCTCATATTAAAAGATACAACTTAGAGAAGTACACGGGGCACAAAGTGTTGAGGTCTAAGGTGGGTCTTGCTTATGGGGAGCCCATTTTGCAGTCTCAGACTGACTCCAGAGAGCTTTACCCTTACCATAGAGAGCTATACTATGCCACAGGTAGTGCTGTTGACCATGATCTTTGGACTCTTCCATTCTAGAAACTCTGAGCCCAGGCCAGAGAAAGCCAGGTGGATAAGACAGGCTTCAAACTTGATTCAGTATTTGGGAAGCCAGTATCAGCATCTAAAGATGGGGGTGGCATGCTTGCAGGAGCATGTACTGCAAAGGAGATGCCCCACAGCATTACAAACTAGTTAAAGTTTCTTAAGAGAGGAAGGTCTAATGCACTGCTAAAGCCTAACCAGGAGACAACAATGGCATGAATAATTGAGGCCACTGCATGGTCTACCAGGATGGGGTTGAGTCTCCTAGTAAACTGGAAATGGTAGGAGGCACAGTAGGTGCTACTGCATGAGTATAAACATAAGAAATGAATACAAACATCCCACTACAGTTCACACTGAACAAACCAGCTATGGATATGAGCTAAACAGATGATTGTGGCTGCAAACTCCTCTAGGTGGGTTTTTTTTTTTTGGTCATCTGCATCATTTCTATTAGATATCCAGGACCTGATGCTATCCTAGACAAGCAATGCAGAGATTAGCTGCAGCTAGGATTAAGACAAGGCTGTCCGATTTCAGGCAGGCCAGAAGCCCCACACTACACCAGCCATACACTTCTGAGATGGGGCCCTGGGATCCACCCCTCCCCTCTATAGAGGTAGGGCATGCAGCATGCCCCTCTTCCCCACCCCTGCAGCTGATGCAGTACTATAATTTTCCTTTAAGTGGTCACACTCAGTGGTGGGGGCAGGGGGTCTTAGCCTCTCCCTGCTCAGCTTCCTCAGGTACTGGGCCACAAACTCATCTGTGGTCAGCAGCATCTGGGGAGGAGGGGAAAGAAAGAAAGAGGCTGGTGTGCACATCAGTGTCTTACTCTTCTCTGCACTAGCTGTGTGCCCTCCATCATGGACCCTGCTTTGCTAGAAGTGGACAGCTTGCATGCAAGCCCTTTTAAAGGAAAGTCTGGGACTGAAGATGGGCCTTTGAGGACTGCTGGCTGGATTCTGTCTATAGACATCCAGAACAATTGCATCTAAACAGGGAGGGGGGGAAAGCAGTTTGGTCACCCAGAGATGTAGGCACCCACCTGACACTAGAATGCCCATTTAGTCTAGTTGTCCATATTGCCCTTTTTGACCCCAGCTAAACTTTGGACACCTACACAGATACTGTCCATCTCCATGTGTGCATCTCAGGGGCTCCTGAGATTTTTCAGGCTCTGTACAGACTCCTGTATGAAAAGTACCACTGTGTATATGTGGATGGCAGGGCATAGCTCCTCCCCCTCTTGTGGGAAGCTAGATGCACAAACCAGTCTGGACCCCTGAACACCCCCATGCACACATGCAAGGCATTTTGCCTTGTGGGCACAAAGGTGTTCCTGTTATAAGTATGGGAATCTGTGTACATGTCAGTAGACCAGAGCAAGAAAGCAAGTGCGTGCCACTTAAGTTTTGGATATTCCTATAACTAAGGGCCTGCTCAAATCATGATTTTGCAGAAATCACAATTGGGCAGCAATGTCTGCTAAATCCATGGTGTGTGTGGGGGCTTATTAAAAATAAAAAGGTGCTATCTCCCCCCATGGGAACCAGCAACCTCTCAGCTGGGAGCCTGCTGGGGGTGAGGCGGGGAAAGGAAGCGGGGTGCTGGCACAAAGGCAAGATGCCCCTCCCACTCGTCACTGCTGATTGGGTGAGAGGCCTGCCTGTCTGCAACCCTGTGCCTCCAAAAATCAGCAGTGAGGGGTGGGGCCACGAGGGCCCCTCCAAAGGCATGGGGGCAGGCCCTGCTGCAATTTGCCCACAAAAAAGTCAACCACCTACCTTCAAGTTGGGTAGACTCCTACCCATAAAACTTTTTTATGCCTCCCACATTTTCTATGTACCCACAAGGTATAAAAGAATGCCACTCCTAGTACAAAGTGTCAAGAGGTGATCTAAAAGGCATGCATTGCATAGGATCTAACCACCCCTTTTGAGGGGGAAGAGGAAAGCTGTTCCTCGGGTTTCCCCAAGAAGCAGCCTTATTTGGTTTCCCTCTCCCAAGAGGACCCCAGCAGTCAGTACTAGCATGGTTTCACACAGGGCAAGTCTTTGGCTTTGAGACCCTGGCTCTTCTCAGTCACTGGCTTCCCCAGTGATCTGTAACAGCCCGCCCCCCACCCCCGAGACCTCCTTTTTTGGTCATCTCCCAGGAAAGAGGGAGTGTTTTCTTCTTTACAGAGGACAGGCCCGAGCGCCCACATCTCAAACAGCACAGTAGACCATTTCAAAACAACCAGTTTTTATTGTTCCATTCCTTTTCTCCCTGTCCTCCCTGGGACCTTCCCTCTCTGAGCCTCACTCATTCCCTTCAGGCCCAGTCTGCTACCACTTGCAACAAAACAGCTAGAGAACTCTAGTATTGACTTGGTGACAACACTCATCCAAACACATGAAGGGCTGAGGACAGAAGTTACATGTAAACCAGTTTAAGTGATCAGAGACTGGTTTAAACCTCTAACAGAACAGAAGCTGAGTGCACATAAACAAATTTCAAAATAGCTGAAGCTGGTTTAAGATAAACCTGGTTGAATGTAGTGTCAGATTTAACTGGTTTGGGTCAAACCGGTTTATGAAACTTCTGTCCCAGACCCCTTCCTGGTTAAATTACAGTCCCCCAGCATGCTTTCCAGCCCTGGACTGGGCTGTGCTCTTTGGAGCAGGGAGGGCTGGCTGACAGTGGGGGGCAGGGGGCAAGCCTAGATGGGGATGCAGCCCAGTTTGGGAGGGAGAGGGATGGGGATAGGACTGCCCCTCCCCCCCACCCGGCAAACCCTGGCCAGGGTTTGGGGCCACAGTGTGGGATTAAACACCTCTTCCCCCACTAAAAATTACTACTGGCTGGCTGGCAGCAACTGTGGGCTACAAATCCCAGAGGCACCTGGAAGTAGGAAGAGCGAGTGATGAAGAACTCTGCAGAGTCCTGCTGCTGTAGTTCTGGACTTCAAATCCTAGAGACCTCGGGCAGCAGGAAGATGTGAACATACAGCTAGAGAGCCCACCACCCCAGCCTCTGGCCTGAGCCACTGTAGGCATGTGGCTGCATTTCCCAAATTAAACGCAAATGTCTGTTCACTTCCGATTCAATTTAATTTGTGCAGTTTAGACTAACCTGCAAGGACTGAATCAATTCAGCCCCAGGCTTTTTGACTGTCTGTACTTAGCCAATGAAATGAGATTATGGGGAACCAAGTAGGGAGCTGTCTCTGAGGCCTGCTGCCACCTGCCTCTGGGGGTGAAGAGAGCATGAAGATGTTCTGCTTTATAAAACAAATGTACAGCAACATATACTTACACTGAGCCCCCCAAAGTGTTCCCAACAGGAACTACAAGCTAAGACTCAGCACACACAACCCCTTTTCATCCCCTCTCCCCCACCTTTAAAAAATTGAGGGGCTGGATCACTGCAACGGGGAATTTCACACCTACTGTTTTCCAAGGCAAAGCATTGGTGATCAAATTCTTATTGTTCTTAATGTGAATCCCCTGCATGTTGTAGTCCTGTAGGGCTAAGCTCCACTTCAGCTTGGCACTGGTACCTTTCATCACCCAATACTTCCTTAGGAAGTCCTTTAGAGAATAAAAATAAAGGAACAAACAAACAGAAACCACCTCTCTGGCATTCTGTAGTCCATATGACCTTGTCTGGGATACCTTTTTTGTACAGCTCAGTGATGGGACAGCCTGACACACCTATTGATCCTGGGGAGTCTGGTTTTGCTTCTGACCCATTCAATTCAGGTTGCCCGGGAACACCTGAAAAGCTGTTACTGCATTTACGACCATTACTCTCCAGAGTGCCTGTTAACCCAATGATTACTTTGTCTGGGACTCCAGGTTCACACCCCCCCCCCGACCTAGAATCCCTATGGGCTCTGATGGACTTTGATTAAAGGACTTAAACCCTGTAGCACTAGAAAGTCCCAGCAAGCTATCAATCCTTTTGTCTCCTCAATGGATCTGGGATTCCTGGAGCCCCAGGAAAAGCCTCTAACAGTCATGTCAGTTGTAGTACTTTCTGCATGCACCCTCAAAAGGCTCATTCAGCCACTCCTATGCTTCACGGCCATAACAGCAACATAAATCCCAGCCAAAATACAATTTATTGCACCTGGGATGCCTTTTTCCCAGCCTCGCCCCCAGCTTGTATTCATAGATTGTTAGGGGCTGTAAGGGACCTTGCAGATCATCAGGTCCAGTGCCCACACTCCAGGCAGGAAGGTAACAGGTCAAGTGACCCCCATGAGGTGACTGTCCAGTCTCATCTTGAAAACCTCCAGGGTAGGTGACTGCACACTGACGATTCCCAGTTCAGTTTCCTTAGTCTCCCAGACAGCTTCAGTCAGTGTAGAGAAGGTCCTTTAAAAAAAAAACACAAAACAGCCTGAGCCAGCCTAGTTCCCAGCAAGGAGCTCCTACCTCCAGCTCCACCCAAGGCAGACTGCCCTTCTGGTTCTAATACAAGTCTTATATAGTCCTTGGTTCCTCCTCCTTCTGGGCTGGGGCCACCTCAGTAGATCATTATCTAATTCTTCCAAGCTCATTATCTGGGGCTCTGCAGTTTTCAAATTCTACCGCCTAGTCCTACTCTCTGTAACAGGACTTGGCCCCTGTTAAATCCCCGCTAACTGGTGCCTACAGCTGGGAGTTGAGGTGCTCTTCAGAGCCTACTACTAGCACCCATCTGCTTTACCCAGTTGCACCACTGTTTTGTCATATTTAATGCCATGCTTTCTTTTAAAAAGGCAATTTCCATGTAAAAACCACAGTTCCCCTGGAGTGAAGGTTGCCAGCATTCACTGGTACTCAGTGTTGTGCCTGTCCTTCCAGAGCTGGAAACTAATTGCCACCCTTAACTGCTGGCAAAGTAGGAGATGCAGAGTTGCACTGACACTTCACATGTTGCTGTTTGGAGGCATGTGGAGTGTTTTTCAGGTGGTACCTGGTTGCTGTCACTTTTGATATACAGGCTGGTGGAGTCTGTGGGTTGTGGAAGGCCAATGCTAGCAAGCCACCGTCCAGATTCTGAAGATGAT
This sequence comes from Crocodylus siamensis, assembly GCF_052110815.1. Taxonomy (NCBI): domain Eukaryota; kingdom Metazoa; phylum Chordata; order Crocodylia; family Crocodylidae; genus Crocodylus; species Crocodylus siamensis. The sequence continues at coordinate 164,294,061 of NC_143396.1, read as the reverse complement.
GCAGAAAACACGGCTCAGATACGGGTTCAGTGGCAAAAGCCCAGAAAGGTTTATTGTCAGACAGCACATCATTTGGTCAGTCCAACCTAATGCAGTTTGTCCTTGACATGTAGAGACACCATACATTATTCACACTCCCCTAGGTCTCTACAACGGACATGCTTCTCAACCCCTTTATTTATACTTGCTTGCCCTCATGCCCCCATTTCATGCCAGTTCTTATCTCTTTGTTGAGATGTTCTTCTCTACTTGTTTCATTTGCTAAGTTTATGGACCTGCACATATCTCCATCTCATTAGTAAGTTCTTACTTTTTATATTTGTCTTTGAGTTGTTTAGCTTCTGTTTTCATACTCCCTTCCATGTTTTTCTTCTCATTAGTGTATTTTTTTTTCCTTTCTTACCAGGTCATTCAGCAGTCGCAAGGCCCCTTTCTCCATACCACTCTTTGGCACCGTAGCTTACTATAGCTTAGCATAACTAAGTCCCAACACAACCAGAACTTTTACACATACAGTGCAGTTACTCAACCCTAACTGTGGCCCAAGGGGATTAGGCAAGTGGGAATGAAAAGACAGCAGAACCCACTGAGACCTCAGAATCCCCCACGCAGCACCTACCATTGTGGAGGCAAGGGAGACCACACTAAGACAGCCCTCCCGTTCACATAGTCTCATGCTGATTCCTTGCAGGTTGGCAGGGGCTGAGGGGGAAAAGATGCTAAGGTCTCATTGCAGGACTCCTTAGGGCATGAGTGGCCAACCTGTGATATACGTTGTCTCCGTGTGTTGCATGCAGAAGACTGAGAAGTAGACAGGTACCACAGAGACAGATCAGGCAGTAGGAAGGAGAGCAGCAGATCAGGCAAGGAACAGAGAGCAGGGAGCCAGATCATAAAGGAGAGGAACAGATTAGGGAGGGAGCATAGGACAAGGGGCAGAAAACAGAGCAGTTGATTGGGCAGGGGAAGGGGACCAGAATGGCAATTAGGGAAGATGTGGGATATCTGTGGCACACCTATGAAAAAGGTTGGACCCCAATGCTTTGGGGCAGGGGTGCTGTTCAGCCACTGGCCTGCAGGCCAGATCCAGCCCATAGTGCTGTGTTATCCACACCCCTGGGGACTAATTCCTGTGCTTAAGGCATGGCAGGCGCAGTGCTGAGCCCCAGGGTCTGATCTTGGCACATGGGGCTGGATCCTGCCCATAAACTGGCCTCACCACACTCATTTGGTCTGTGGGACCAAAAGGCGGAGCACTGCTGCCAGGGCATAAGTCAAAGGGGACTGAGGCAATGCTGCATGACTGAAGAGGCCTGGACACATGAAATACATACATCATTGTAACTTGCAGCAGTTTTGTATACCACTATAAATTATTACACCAGGATCCAGAGGAGACAGGAGAACAGCCAATCTGGGGTGCTGTATCCAGTATGTGATTATTGTAGTGATTCACCACTAGGTAGCAGGGTGCCAGTTCTTGTGCCCTGCCTCGAGTAAATGGCTACTCGAGGGCAAGCTGCAGATGTGTGACATCTGCACCAGTATAACTGGTGTAAGATTTATCCTAGACTTTCCCCCCCAGGATAATTGGTGTTGGACTCTGACATGTGTCCAGTCCTTTTTTGCTCTTATGTAAGCATATTGTATGTCCAAGCATACGGGTGAATAGGAAACTCTGTTTCCTGGTTTGCCAATATCTGTTTTGGTGTCATTTGTAATGCTAACTGGCCAGGTTGGTGGTGACCCTCTTGGTGGTGGGGTGGGGCATGAGCAGCACAGGCAGTCCTGAGAACTAGCAACCTTCATCCTTCAGGAATAAAGTGATGTGCAAAAAAGTTTGGAACCACTGTTAAAACAGGTATACATCACGGTGCCCATGCAGTGTGGAGTGAGTTCTCATGATGGGTGTGGGAGAGAGGTGGGATTTAAGTACTGTATCCCCTGACTGTTGCTCTGATTTTCTCCATTAGTCACACAGTTATGCTACCACTATCTTCCCACTGGCCTCACTCTGCTGTTGCAACAGCTTTGGTGTAATACCAGTCATTGTGGGGGGGTGAGGGGGGTGTCATAGAACACAAAGGCAAAGTGAAAGGCTGGCTTCAGGAGTCTAATAATCTCTGCAGTAATTTCTTCCATTTTCAAGACATTAAAATAGCTTGGTAGTTAAGATGTGTGTTGAAAAAGAACTCTCTTATCTTGGTTTTTAGTTCTCTCTAGCCAGGAAGATTATTCAGGAACATAGCAGAACAAGTATGAAAATGTATTTTTCCATATAAAATACAAATCCTGAGACATAAATGCTTAGCAGAACCAGGATTTAAAGACAACAAGCTCCTAGGTGCTTTTTTACCTTGCCCTCTTTCCTTTGCATACTGTTGTGTGTCACTGCAAATACTCCAGTTTCCTAGGCACAATTGCTTTGATCTCTGGCTGACATTTGCTCTGTTTATCTCAGGTCCTGTTCTTGATTTGCCTCCATTAACCTGGAATTCCTGCTCCCTATAAAGAGCAGCTGATGAGAGGCTATTTTCAGTTCTTTATCTAGGTACAACAGGATCTGAACTCTACTGAAGAACTGACACTTTAAAACGGGACTCTCCATGGAGTGGGCAGATCCCTTTCTTCTTAACCCTACCATTTTGTACCAGATGCTGGCATTTCCGTTTGCTGTTCTGTTTCACTATCTCTGCAGCTTTGGGTATCTCTCTCCAAGTGCCAGGTATGCTTTTGTATTTATGTTATGTTTATCCGTTTGATCTTTTATAAAAAACACGTTTTACGTTAACTGTGGGTTTCACAAAAAAAGAGGATTTTGCCAACTTCTTTAATTGGTTACAGCAAAGACCTGGAAAACAGAACTTCTGGAGCCTATTCATTGCTCCTCTATTGAGTCATAACATGATTTGGGGCAAACCACAACCTCTGTGCACCTCAGCTTCCTCATAAAGAAAAATTTGTAAAAAAGTGTAAAGCCCTAATGAAACACAAAGTAACAATCATTTGCCAAGTTTCTAAAGTACAAGTACAAATCACAGGTTGAATCATGAATCAGCAAACACATTTGTGATTCTATGGTGGGAGTTTCATAAGCACCTAATTTAAACACTTTCAGTGGACTTGTACTATTTTTAAAAAGCCTTTACATTACAAGCACTTCTGAAGACAGGTATTTAGGCAACAATTATGGATTGTAGTCTTAGGAAGGGAAGAAGAAAGAAAACTGCACTAGGTTTATTTAGGTCTTCTACAAGTTAGAGGGTCTGATGCTTCAGGGAACCCATTTCTGTACCACATCTGAATTATGCTGGATTGTAGGAAATCCCTTTATCAGCAAATGTCTCAGAGAATGAAGAGTCAGACAGATGATGCCAGGCGCTTATGTCATCTCTCTTACAGATTATTCAAATGACAGCACTTTAGGGAATGGCTACATCCTGTCTTAAATCATTTTTCTCCAACCTCTCTGTTACATTTGATGCTGTCAATTTTCCTCAGAAAGAGGAAACAAAGGTATGTAACTAAGTAGAAAAGTTGACATCAGAGGAGCTGTGGGACACCTGTACCTTTGGAAATCAGGTTGTTCCCTGTTAGGTACTCAAGGCTGAATGATTTTTGGCCACAGCCTCCATTGAAGACTTGCCAACAGGAGATCAGAGATGAGTAGGTGATGATTGTACTCTGTCATTGTACAGCCACTGAGAAAGCCATCACTATCATTCTCTCTCTAAAGAAATATGCTGTTCAAACTGCAGGACTTCAGGATCACCTGGACCTGTATCCTCATCTCAGATGTAGATCCTTTCTAGAAGGCTGCCTGTCTGGACAATGGGACAAGGCTTACAAGTGGTCACTTACGGTCACAGTGAAGTTGTTGCCATCTGTTCAGGACACAAAGGCTAGCTCCTAGGACAAGCATTTTCCAACTTCTCAGTCCCCTCAGGGACTGGATTAGCTGCACCCATCTCCCACGTGGTGGATAGAAAGTATCAAATAGATGGTTAAAACAGAAGAAAGCAGAAAGTAGACCTCCTTACTGAAGAGAGATTGTTCAGCTCTCTCCAATAAGCCCTGGTAAGTTAGAAATAATGGATATGGAGTAGGACACACTGGACCAGGTGCCCTATTTTTCAAGGACCCTGAAGTACATGGCTTCTGGTGTTGTAACAATGGCCCTCTTCAAGCACTGCAGGAAAAAAAAAAAACCAACCACCACAGAGTGGCATGGCAGGCTTACCTGCTTCCAAGGAGATGCTGACTGGTTAGGTAAAGGTAGGGGGGGGTCAGGAACCTGATACAGCAACCTTCACAGATGTCTTTGCTTCCTTCTAGGTATGTTGTTCTTCTGGTTGGAGGCTTCCTTATGGCATGTGCTGCCATGGGATTGTATGCCTTGTTGTTCTTCATCCCAGCCTTATGCTCCGTGGCCATGTTCCACTCAGTCAGCCCACGGCGGGTCCACACATGGGTGTTTGTCTTCCAGATGTCTTGGCAGACACTCTGCCACCTTGGGCTGCACTACAGAGAGCATTATCTGCAGGAAGCCCCATGCATCAGGTAACAAGTACCAGAGTACAAGTCCATCTCCTCCACCAAGAGATTTTTGCTTATAGTGAAATCATATCAAGACCTTTCCTAACTTTACAGCTGGCAGGGGGTGACAGAGTAGAATAAACCTGTTACTGGTGGAAACCCCTGTTAGTCATGGTCTGTGTCCCTTAGTTCTAGGCAGGCTCTTTCACAGGAAATAGTACAGCAAACAGCACCACGCTGGGAAGAACAACACAGTTTGTTCTGCTGTGTGCATTTTAACATTTTAGAAACGAGATTCTCTTGCTCCTCTCCAGCATTAAGTACAGTTTGCTTTCTGTTGGGTGTCACGCATTAGCCTTGCATAGCAATCAAGAACTTAACAGCTCTTTGATTAGCTTTTAGGGGTGAAATTCAAAATTCACCACATTCCTAGTGCTCCAGTAGCAGGCATAGAGCTGAGCATTGCTCTGGCTTGCACCGATTGTGCTGGGTCCATTTTTCACCCTGCTGTACTGTCGTTGTTTGCTTCCAATGTGACATACAGGAACAGAAATAAGAGCCCAGAAAATAACTCAACAGTTGTGTTTCATGTTCAGGGTGTGCGAACTGGGGATTCAGGCTGGAGTCAGAAGCATTGATGCAACTGCAGTCCAGGGGTTCCAGAGTTTGGAAGTTGGGGGTGGGGGGGATGGAGATTGCAGATAAGCAGCAAAGGCTGGCTCAGCCATCTGTCCATCTGCCTGGGATAATGAAAATGGGCAGGCAAAATGTGGGGGCTGCTGACCGAGTGCTCAGAGTGCAAAGGGGGCCCTGTGAGCACCATAGATGATGCCTACAGCCAAAGTGCCAACAGAGCTCTAGCTGAAGGCAGCCCCTCACAGGCTGGCATGTTGACAGACTCCACACATGAAGGTCCTACTCACTCATCTCCTTTTCAGGCTGTCGATTGCTCTTTCTTCTCTCATGCTGCTGACCCAGAGGGTCACATCACTGGCTCTGGACATCCATGAAGGGACAGTAACAGTGACCTTTGAGCACAGAAGGAGGAAGGAGCCCCTGCTGGGAGCACTACCTTTCTGCAGCTACCTGCTATTTTTCCCTGCCCTGCTGGGAGGCCCCCTGTGCTCTTTTAAGAGATTTCAGGCCCAGATCTGGTGCTCAAGTCTACCATGCTTCACACAGTCCCTTTGGGTTGCTGGCCAGAAAGGTCTTTGGGCTCTGACTCTGCAGCTTTTGAGACTAGCTGTGACAGGACATGAGGGCACACTGACCAGCCTGGCATATTGTACTCACTTTGGCTGTGTGCATGTTGTATGGATTTCAGCTCTTCTCTTCAGACTGGCCTATTATTCTCACTGGGCCCTCGATGAATCTCTCCTCAACGCAGCAGGCTTTGGGCTGGCTCTTGGACATGACCCTACCCATGGAGACCTCTCAGGCACAGCTATGTGGACCCTGGAGACCACACACAGAATAGCCTTGTTCACCAGGACCTGGAACAGGAGTACTGCCCAGTGGCTGAGGAGACTAATCTTCCAGCGCAGCCCAACCCAGCCTCTGCTGGCTACTTTCATCTTTTCAGCCTGGTGGCATGGCCTCCACCCAGGGCAGGTGTTCGGCTTCTTGTGCTGGGCAGTAATGGTGGAAGCTGATTACCGGATTCACCCCTTTCTAAGCAACCTTACAAAATCCCGGTGTACAAGGTTGCTGTATAAAGCCCTGACCTGGGTCCTGACTCAGCTCATTATTGCATACATCATGGTTGCTGTGGAAATGAGGAGTTTCTCTGCACTTTGGCTACTGTGCACCTCCTACATCAGCTTCTTCCCTCTCCTGTATTGCATTTCACTGCTTCTGCTAGCAAAGAGAACAACACAGAAGTGAATCTTGTCAATAGCTCTCCCCTGCCTTCTCTTTCTCCATGCTTCTCATCCAAACCGATCACCAGGAACAGTGCATAGGAGCCAGAGATCATTAGCAAAGGCCTCCTCTTTAACTGAGACATTATCTGCTTTAGGTCAGGTTGCCTGCTCTGCCTATGCTTATTAAGTTGATCATCTGTAGTAGGACTCTTATTTCCACCACAAGGAGGGAGCACTGTGAGCCTCCAGCCTAATCTCCTGTACAACACATGTTACAGCCTTCCACCAGGATCTCTGCATCCAACCCATTGGCATGCCACTGAACCTGGGTGGACCTTTTGGCAAGGGCTGCCCGGTTTCCCCTTTGTACCCAAGGGGTGGAACATTTTGCACATCCCTTAGGTGGTCTGGACCAGTCCCATTGCCCTATTAAATATTCATACTTTTTTCAGGTTGAATATTGTAACTTCTACTGTCAGTATGAACCTGGGATGAGTCTGCTAAGCTGGCTATGAAACGTCAAGGGCTTTCTAAGTTAGGTGACCATACTGGCTAGGGAGGCATCCTAAAGAATGATCACTGTTAACTTTATTTCTAGCATCTGTTTAACTCCCAGCCTCACCAGTGAAGTGAGCTCTTCCCCACAACAGATACTTCTTCAGGGAAGTCCAAGGCCTGTCCTGGGTTCTAGCCACAAGGTCTCGCACAACACAGCATAACTCTGCTTCAGGATGGCTAAATGTCTAAAAGCCCAAAAGCCCTTTTTAGGTCAGGGCTGTCCAGCTTCTGGGCAGCTGGGGGGCCTCATGAAATGTGGGTTAGATGCAGGGGGCACTTGCCAGGGAGACTGCCCCCCCAAAAACTTTCCACTCCATGCACAACCCAGTTCCCCCCCACTGTGCATGCAGGCCAGCTAACCTATCTCATGCTCAGTCCAGCTTCCCCTACCACATGCACAGTTCCCTTACCACATGCATGGTGCAGGCAGCCTGCCCAGCAGCACAGGTGGCCTGGCTTTCTTCTACCATGCACGCAGCATTCCCTTCCCCACTGCGCATGCTGTGTAGACAGCCCACCCCCTGCAGCATGCAACACAGGCAGCCTGGCTCTCTTCTTGTGCAGCCCAGCACCCTCCCCTGCTGCATGTGCAGGATGGGCAGCTCAGCCTCCCCTATTGCACCCTAGGAAGGGGGAACCCAGAGACCCCAGCCATCACTGGAGTAAGAGCAAAGAAGCTAAGCAGGAGCCCACGTGTGGCATGGTAACCCCTCAAGCCACACAAAAGCTTTTCCAAACCATGTGCCTGGTGACATGCACAGATAACTTGCTGTCTGAGGGCTCTATGTACTCAGACAATCACTCGGAGGCACAGTAGAAAGGAACATGCTTACATGACTAACAGCAACCATGAGTCAAGTTCCTTAAGGGTCCAGAAGTTTGGTTCAAAACTGCTCCTGACATATATGGGGGGAAATAAATCAGAGGAGAGAGTCACTTTGGTGATCAAGAGCACATGCAAGTGATCTGGCTGCTGGTCTGCCCATTAACACGGTTCGTTTCTTTCCTGCTCGCATTTACTAGCATAGTTTTGCAGTGCTAGGATTGCTGATACAACTGTTCCCTCCAATGGTTTCACCTTCTCAAACACTGGGGAGACCCTGGTCCCACTGAGAGTCAGTGGCAAAGCTTGGGAAGGCCAGGATCTCCCTAGTCTCTCCCTTTAAAGCCCTTCACTATTTAGCTCCACAGTGCCCTGCTCATTCTGTACCTTATGTCCAACTTCAGTATGCCCAGCATAAACACCTTTATGTTTATGCCTGACACTTGTATACATATACTCAAATACATACCTGACACTCACATATGCTCCATAGCTGCATTCATGCTTCCATGTGTGTGATGTCTACAGAGCATGACCGACAGGGGAGGTAACAGCTCACGCTGATCTCACTAATACCCCATTCCTGCTACTCTCGTCTCAGCCAACCCCAAAAAGTGGCTCCGTCTATCATCATATGTTTTTGCTCATTGTCGGGGAAAACCGAAGGATCGGGCCCCAAGGTCACGGTGGGCCGGGGTGGCAATGAAATACAGACAGGTGGGATTAGCGGCGTAGAGTCTGGAGTTAGGGACTTGGAGCAGATTTAGAAAAACAGGTGAATTTATTTGACTTACACTTCAGGTGTAGGCAGAAAGGTCTTCAATTACAGTTCTGAACACAAACAAACGATTAACAACAAAGGGGTCTGTTGGCCCACGAGGTTCAGTCCGAAGACCTAGTCCCAGGGCTGGTCAACAGCTCATAAATGGGGATCACAAACAACAAAAACGAACTGTAACACGGTCATGATGAACCGCGTGACGCCAGTCCACAGCAGTGGACAAATCGGGTAGTTGAATGAGGAAGCCGAGGTCAGGAGCCAGAAGATGAAGCAGCGGAGACGTCAGTTGGAGGGATGAGCAGAGTCGTAGTTGGTGAAGGAAGCCGAGGTCGATGATTCAGAACTGGGTTAAACAAAGTCCAGAGGGTGATCCGAAATCGTAAGCCGTTAATCAGTTCGAAAGGTAAGTCAGGAGCCAGATGAACATAGTCAAAACCGCAATACAACGAGTAATACGAAGGACTAAGCCACGGAGCCAAAGGAGGAGATCAATAGGCCTTGAAGCCTGACTCAGAGAACAGTCCCTGCAGCAGCAGCCTCTATCTCTAGTCCACGGGATCTCCCCCCGAGGGAGGGGCTCACAGAACTTTTATATCAATTTGGTAGCCAATCAACGTGCTCTCCGCAGAGAAATTTCTAGTCCGATTACCTCATGTCAGGTTCTGACTGAGCATGCTCTCAGTCAGGAGCTGACACAATCTGAGCATGCGTCTGTGGGGAAAGTAGGTCAACAATGATTGACAGCTCCACAGGTCACCCAGGGGGCAAGGACTGGGTGAGCCTTGGAAATTTCCACTCACAGCTTCAAACCTCGCATGTCAGTTTAACCTCTTCTGTACTGGCAGCACATACTCAGAAAATTTCCATGACACTCATGTGCAGCCCTTTGCCCATCTGTGAGCAGCACAGTCCTCAGCTGTGTTGCTCTGTGGTTGTAGCTCTCTGGGTGCAGCTCAAAGGGGCTTTAGCAGGGCCACCCTCTGGCCCTATAGGTATGTTATTAAGTCCTTATCAAATTTCAAAGCAATGTGGGATGGGGGAAGGCCCACAGGAGCCTCTTTCAAGGGAGTTGGTTTCCATGCGGTTCTGATCACTTATCCTCTGAAAATGAGGCCCCTCTGGGCTGCCTATGTGTTGAGGTGCCTCCAGTCATTGGAATCCCCTCCCCCCATGCCCACTGCCCCTCCATGACCAGTGCATAGGTACAGGGAGGCAACCTGAGCACAAATGAGGAAGGGAGAATACAGAAAAATCAGCCCCTGTACTGCTGGCCTGGCCTCTCCATGAGCAACCCAGCTGAAGCTGCCACCCCCCTGCCTTACTGCAGAACCACAGGGCTCTGCCTCTGCCCCATGTTAGCCTGCATTGGATTGTTCTGTGGAGCACAGGTTTCACAGGAGGCAAGAACTGAAATTACTGCTCACCAGGCCACACATGTCAGCATGAGCTACACAGCTAGGAAGCTTTGGTGCAGGACTAAGGATTGACAAGCCTCAAATGCTAGTCCTGCCTGTAACACAACCGGGGAGGAAAATAAAGAAAACTAACCAGAAAGGACTTGCTTAAAAAACCAGTTCTTTAACTTTAGACCTTAGGATTCAAGTTTGATAGAAACTAAGTACTCATTCCCACCAAGAACAACAGGGACTCCCCGCTAGGAGCCCAACTGAGAACAGTGGGAGCTGTTAGATGTTGGGCACCTTGGAAATTTGGCCCAGAGGATCTAAAATTGGATGCCTACAAATACTTCGGCATTAACCTTGCTGCCTCCATTTCCCCATCCATAAAAACAGACTTTTAAAATAACTACTACTTGAGCCCTTTGTGAGGATTAATCAGCAGGCTTTCAATGAAAATGCTAGTCCTCACTACTATTTTGCAAGTGGATTAGAAAACAAACAGTCAGAGCAGCCAGTGTGCGAAGGGGAAGGGTTTTTTGTTTGTTTGTTTTTTTACTTAGACTATAGCTCATGTTAACATTCAGGGTCTTGTCTTCTTAAAGATAATTAAATGCCCTGTTCCCTTCTGGATATTTTAATAGCATCCATTATCTCTGTGCCTCACAACATACCAGGTAGTTCTGGTTGGCTGCTGAGACTCTGCCATTACACTTAATTTGCAAGGCACCAGGCTGCCTTAAAGTCTGATAAAATACAGACTTGGGATCTTTATCATCAGTAAGGAGGTAGAGTTGCAGAGGACTACAGGCCCCAGCATGCAGACCTCTATCTCAAACCAGGCTGGAAGCCATTGGGCTGTTTGGCTCAGCTCCAGATAGGGTGTTGCCTGCTATGGGCCAGAGCCACATGCAGGAAAAAAGGGGTTACTACAACAATCACCAAACTCAGACAAGTTAGACCTGGCCCCTGGTCTTCTGGCAGTTGGTCATTCTTGGGGGCCAGTCCTGTCACTGCCCAAGTGTACAGCATAATGCCTCTAGCAGTCAAACTAATCATCTCCCTCAACTCTTCAGAGTAACTGCAGTACCTTTCCACTTGCCATGCCTTGACCAAAATTGTATTTTACTTTAGGAAGCTGTTCCCCAAAGTCCTCAGGTATATGCCCCCTGGAGCCACATGTGGTCTAGCTGACCTATTGGCTCTATCCATGCTCTCAGGCACTAAACCCACCTTTGGGGCATTAATTGCAACTTCCAACCACTCTTGTAGCCACACCCGCACCTCACAGGAGTCACTGTCATTATTTTTTGTGCGACTTCTCAGCCTTGTCCATACTGTCTAGCCCTCAGGCCTTAATCTCTTTGTCCGAGCCTTGGCCGCCTTCTGGTCTCGGTCCCTATTTCACTGGGGCCCTCAGTTCAGCCCACTATCATGGGCTTTGGCTCCCTGGCCCCAGCCCCACTACACCCCTGCCCTATACAGGGCTTAAACACAGAGTTCCCCCTTGGCACCCTGGTGCATGCCTCCCCCATAGCCACAGTCTGGACCTCCAGTTAACACAACTCTAAAGAAAAACAGCTATGTAACACTATACCCACTTAGCTCTCTGAAGAATCCAACACAGACCCTTCCTCTGGCATGAACAGGATCAATCTGAGCTCCTAGCCCCAGGCTCAGGCCTGTAAGGCCCTTTTCTCCTCCCCTTTTGGAAACAGGACCCAGGCACTGCACTCATCTCCAATCAGCAGCCTCACCTGCCCTTGCCTGCAGGCTGAGTGAGTCCTGTGTCCCTATCCAAGCTGTTTGCCCCGAATGCCTTTGCAGCTAGGCTCCCTGCCAGCTATACTTGCTCTGCTAGCAGCACTGGGGTTGCTTACCTGCCTAAATACAAGCATTCTGCACCATACAGCCCATTTCCCTATAAGCAGTCTTTCCCCAGCCTGCCTACTATAACTCTCCCCCTGCTTCCTCCCAGTAGCAGGAGGTAGGGTTCCTCTACTACAGGCACAAAGCATGTGTTTTGATTACTTGTTGGCAAAAGTTCCCAAGTGCCAGGCAGCTGTATGCCCATTCAGAGGCAGGCTGTGCCACTGAGGGGCAGGGAGACATGTGGGGCACTCCAACGCAGGGGCAGATTGGGGGGTGGGGGGCCACTGCTGAGGATGCACCCTGCTTTGATTCCTGGTCCACCCAAAGTTTAAGCCAGGGGTGGGCAATTATTTTGGCTGGAGGACTGTTTAATGAGTTTTGGCGAGCTGTTGAGGGCCACATGGGTAGTCCTACCCTTTGACAGGTGCCCAGCCCCCAGTCACCACCTTGGGACCAGCAGTCCCACCCCCTAATCCCTGACCCTTGGCACTGGAAGTCCCTCCCCTTAGAAGTACTCCTTTTGAGAGGGGAGGGTTTTCAAGTTGGAATCGGAAAAAAAACCAAATCACACACTAAAAAATAAAAACAGCTTCTATAATATATTTTAGTTTTACTACAAAAATTTGTCATGATTTGTTTTTGCATAGTATATATAGAGGCAATTGCACAATAACGCAACAATAAAGTCTTACTCTTGTATGTTATGTGTGGGGTGTGGTTGGGGGGGTGGGTGCAATGTATATGGTGGGGTGTACAGAGGGGGGAAATAGGGTACGTTGGCTGTGTGCAAGTGTGGGGGGTTGGCATAGGATGTGGATGTGTGGCACTTGTCAGTTATGAGGACAGAAGGGGGAACACCCCCCCCCCCATGCCCTCCCTCTGCTGACAGCAGAAGCGGGTGCTCATGGCTCGCAAAAGCACGGCTGCCCAGCAGCACATGGCTCTGGCCAGCACTGCATATGGTGGCAAGGAGTACAGCCCAACTAGTCTGCTACTATAGCGTGGGGCTCCACGTGGTGTATGTGCAGCTCCCAGCACTCACAGGCTCAAACTGGGCCAGGCGGGGCAGGTGGCAGCAGTGCTGGGAGGGGGGCACATGCCCCCATGCCTCCCCCGGGGGTGCATGGAGCAGTGGGAACTGCCCTCCCAGATAAGCCACCACTCCATTCCGTGCCCTGCTCTAGCTGTGCAGCACCTGCCCCAGCCCTAACCCTATTCTCTCCCTCACTGTGGGGGCCTCGACCTGCCCTCCTCCCTCATGCCTCTTGCCCCCCACAGACTTACCAGCTGGACACTGCTCTCCAAGTTGCCTGGCTGCACTTCTGGCCACAAGCATGCTGCAGCTGCACACATGCATTTGGCTGTGACATGGGGCCATCCCAGGGCCAGTCATAGTACCAGCCCGCCTACCCATCAGGGCAGACCACCCCAATTCACCCACCACGCTTTGATGTAAAAATATCAGTTGTAAAATATGGGAGGCTGCTCATTTAATGCCATGATGCCTAGGGCATTACATACAGCTTCAGCTTTTCCTTAACCATGTCCCATACCTCACAGATGGCACTTGGCCTCTGGCCCAAGTTTGGCCTCATGTCCCCCCAACTCATGCACACATGCTCTGGGCTTCCTGCCTCTCATTAGGCTCCTAGCCCTTCTCACTCTACCCCTCTCTGGGGCCACTACTCTGGCTCCTCACTGGGGCTGCAGGTGTCTGTCAACATACCTGGACCCCACTCTCAGCCTATGGCCCACTCAGGCATATGTAGACATACCTGTACCTCACTCTCCTGGCCCCCCACTAAGCCTCACTTGTTCAGGCTTTGGGCCTTCCTGGTCCTTGCATTGTCACCCAAGCCTTGGGCCTCAGACCCTCCTGGCCTCCATGTTGTTGCCCAAGCCTGTTGCTTTTCTGTCAGGATGTGCTCCCTTAGCCTTTCCCCTCCATAGGGTCACCCACAAGGGAGCAGGGGCTGAGGCTTTCTGGCACCCCATACTCCCTGTTTAGTAAGAAGGCACTGGAGTAGCACTTCCCAAGGACTGCCCTGCCACTGGCAGCCACACCACACCCATTCTCCCCAGCAGGGTGTAGTTTTAGGTCATTCCCCAGGACCAATGCACACCTACCTACCCTGGTCTTATTCCCTCACTGGGCTCCTGGGTGTTGTACCTGGGCTGCTATCTCCCCTGGGCCCTCTGTTACAGCCTCCATCTCATGACTTCCTTTCACTGGGCTCATCTCTCTTTTTTTCAGATTCCTCCCATCAGGAGGCTGGGTTTCAGCTTCCCTCATTTCAGCCTATCTTCCCTTTGGCAGTGATATCTCCCACATCAAAGGGACCTTCAGCCTGTTTTCAGCTCTGGACCCACCTTCAGGCCAGTCAGGGTGCCAGATAGCTCTCTGCAGTCCTGGCCTGCCCCTCACAGCAGGCTTACTAGCCCTTCAGCCCTGGCCCCTTTGCTTTGACCAGTCAGGATTCCCTGGTATCAGTACAGCAGCAGCTGACCTTCCTACTCAGCAGCAGACCCTGCTGAGTCCCACCATAAAGCCGTCCTTTCCTGGGCTGGCTGAGAGATCTTACATGAGGCATCCCTTGGCCCACCCCTCCCAGTTTTAACCAGGGGCTTGCCTAGCCCCCATGTAAGCCTACAGCTCCAAACCCCTTCTGCAAGGCTGGCCTTAGGTCTTCCATAGGCCAGGAGCCTTGTCCCCAGGAACCTCCTCCTTCCCCATAGTTCCTACCCTGACCCCCCCCAGGTGTTGAACCCCCTTCTACCCAATGTTAACCCAGCAGCACCCTACAACAACTGCCTACTTTGCCCCTCAGGGCCCACTCTTATGCTGAGGCAATCCAATCAGGCAACCTCCTCATTGTCCTGTGACTGTCTGATTGGCTCTGCAGTCACCTGCAGGCTGCCTCACAGCCTGCTCAGGCCCTTAAAGTGGCAAGCACCCACAGGTACGCTGCCACAGTGGCATTTATTGGTGACATTATTGGCCACCTCAGCCAAAAAAGCCGATTGCAGGTAATGTTAAATTTATCAGTGCCGATACAATATGGACTGGTGTATCAATGCAACTCTATGTAGAACCGCAACACAAGGTCTTGCATTAACTGCTGTTTCAGACTTCCCTATGATGCTTTCTGTTTTGAACCCCAAGTCCCCATTTTTACATTCTACAAGTGTCCTTAAAAGTGCTGCTTCTGTAGATAAATTAGGTATAATCTTTATAAGATAACTAACCCTGCCCAAAAAATACTATATGTCAGGGCTGTCAAACTGGCAGCTTATGGGCTGCATATGGCCTGTGAGTGATTAAGTCAGGGAAGCTCAACTCCCAGCCCATAACACAGATCTGGGTCTGTGGGAAACCCAGTGGGTTGTGGCCCTGAGCACTAGATGGGCATGTTGGACAGTACAGGGCTTTAGGAAGGGGTGTGCCTAGATTGGATGTAGGCTCCTGCAATGAGGGTTGGGAGATCCTGCACATGAGAGGCAGGTACCCCATATAGTGTTGCCCAGGAGCCCTTGGTTCACCCTGGTGTAGCCTGCAGGCATGCAACCCCTGCTGAAGCAGCTTGTGAGTGTGGCTCCCTCTGGGACAGCCCAGAGAGCATTCGTCCCCCAGCCACTTAGAAGTTGGATAAACCTGTTGGGTAGCCTTGCCCCTGCCCCTGCCCCAGCCCCACTCCCTCCCTCACTATGGAGATCTCGATTTGCCCTCCCCACACCCCTTCCCTCCCCCTACGCCCCTCCTCTGCAACAGACCTATCAGCCAGGAGCTGCCCTCCAAGCTACTGGGCTACATATTGGCAATCAGATTGGTATAGGCTGATGTGACTGGTTAATAATCAGCTATTGGTATTGGCCCAAAAAATCTTTTAAAAGTGCACCCCTAGTTCTACACACCAGGAAAGCCTGTAAGAATATTAACTGATGCACAGGTTGAGAAAGAGCTTTTAAGATCTGTTTGCTTGTGAATGATTTAATCCATATATTTATGGGCAGCCAGTGGAAGTTGAAACAGATCACAATCCCCTGATAGCCTTATTTGGCAAACCTCTAAATGATTGTGCCATAAGGATTCAAAGATTGATGATAAAACTGCAGAAAGATTGATCAATTCGAAGATTGATGATAAAACATGCTTTGATGGTGACCTATACCAGGTAAATCCATGTTTACTGCAGATGCACTTTCTAGAGCAGTGCCTTTTATGAACAACACAGAGCAGACTTTGGAGAAAGAGCTGGAAACTTATATAGATCTTATTGTAATGTTACTTTCTGTAGCTATCCACCAACTGGAATAAATAATAGGGGGAACATAGAAAGACAAAACACTGGGAGCTCTTAGTGAAAACATTCCTAAAGGGTGGCCTGAAGAAAAAAAGTAGTTGTTGCTTGCTCCAGCATCAGTGACTATTAAAACAATAGACATGAACTCCTGGTGATTGATAGAATGATTTTCAAAGGCATCAAGATTATGATAGCATGACTGTGGAAAAGATACTGCAGAAAATCCATGAGAATCACTTAGGAATTGAGAAGTGTTAAAAATATACATAGGAGGTATATTGGTTGTGAATCAATCAGGACTTTGCTTTGAAATCTTTTTTAATGCCTGAAATAAAAGCCATAAAAACAGGTAGAAACAATGAAGCCACACCCACTCCCACAAAGGGTTTATGAGAAGGTAGGTACTGATGTACTTACCTGGGATGCAATAGCTTATTAATAGTTACAGTTTAATGTTTTAATATCCAGAAATTTGCACCCTGAGCATTAGAAGTAGCAAACTCTGTGAGAGACAGCATGAAGGGAATAGTTGTGAGACATGGAATTCTGAATTGTTTAGTGACAATGGGCTGCAGTTTCCAGTGCACACTTTCAACAGTTTGCCAGATTAGTTTTGTTATATGCGTCCAAATGACCCCCAGTGAAACTGATTTAGAAAAAAGTTGCTGTTGACAATAAAGAACCTCCTGGAAAAGGCCATTGGCAGCAGGAGTGATTTGTACACAGCTTTACTGATTTATCAAAGTACACTTCCGGCAAATGGCATCACTCTGGCTCAGCTGTTGATGGGGAGAAGCATCAAATCATATTTACCTATTAATGAGGCTTTGCTGACATCTCATGATGGCCAGATGGTGCAGCAGAGGAAGGCCGGCAGATGTGGAAGTGGACTTATTATTTTAACAAAAGGGCCTGTGACTTTCCAGTGCTTAATCCAGATAATAAAGTCTGCTTGAGGAATCACACTTCTAACGCTTGGGTCCTGAAGGGTATCACTGAGGAACAACTGCATCCAAGATCTTATGTAGTTCACACTGACCAAAGGATAGAGTTCAGCAAAATACAAGGGACCTAAGAGTAATACCTGAAGGTCTGGGCATACTGACAGCTGATAATGACTCTGACAATTCCCAACTGGATAACTGCTTGTTACCAGACACTGTAGAAAATGACAAGCAAAAAGAAAGCTACTCAGATGCAACTGAAAAGCTAATGCTGAGATCAGCAAAGAATAGCAACTGTCCTGACAGATTCATAAGAACTTGTTAATGTACCCAGAGACAGAGTTACTTAGCAAAGTGATGGGTAAAGACTCACTCAAAAGTGATGTACTGATAACCTCCTCTCTGTACAGCAAAAGTGCCAAACACACTTGGAGCTCCAAGCTGAAGCCAGACCATGGGTCTCTCTGCAGGCTGGGTCCAGGCCAGGCCACTGCCCCAGTGGTGGCAGGGAGTCTGGCAACATTGAGGGGTCTGGTGGTAGGGGTAGTGATGAGAAGTCCAGAGGCTACAAGGGGTCCAGTGGTGGTGACAAGGTGTCAGGGAGAGGGTTCTGCGAGCAGCGGGAACAGTCCAATGGTGGCAGAGGGTCTGGAAGAGAGGTCTGGGCATGGTACTGGCCACATCCAGTGGGGCCAAAGGCAGGCCAGGAGTCTACTGTCCGGTAAACTGCTGGTAGTCTGGTGGCCTGGATAAAGCAGTTCCATGTGCCAAATTTGGCTCATGGGCCGTATGTTTGACACCCCTGATCTGGAGCATTGCCATAGTGAAAGTATAGATTATGGAATTTGATATATGTGAATGGTTATGTCTCTGTTTAGCAGGGAAGGTGTAGTGATATGTAAATGAAAGATTAGAATTTAGAGATCATGCCTTCTAAAGGATAGTGTTGTGAGTGCGGGAATTGGGAGATAAACCCTGGGAAATGGAACAGCTGAAGCAGCTTGAAGCAGTTCTTCATGTTTAATAATAAAAGGTTTTGTTACCACCCCCTCTCCCCTTCATTTAAATTCTTGTTGTCTCAAATCCCTGAAAGACGTACACTTTTTTTTTTGCTGGCACCTTGTTTTGCATGGCCTTAAAGGGACAGCACGTTCTGTCACATGGTATTGCACACTTTGGGCTTTGGCACAGGTTACCTTAAAAATGTAATAAAGGCTTTTAAAATGAGAGCAGCCATTGGTTAAGGAGTCTTAAACTGTTATAAGTACCCTCTAAATGTTTCAAAGATGTTCTACTACAGCTGAGGTTTGCCTTTGATTCTTTTGCCCAGGTCATTCCACGGTATTGTATGTATGCTCTGCGGAAATAAAATGCCTTACTTTCATTCCTCCAGCATCTCAGGATGCACAGGTCCCAACCACGCTACCCCTTCCTGCCCATCAAAACTCTAGTGGTCCACCATGCGGAGAACAGTCCTGTCAGTACTTAATTGCAGAGACCGTGTAGTCCAGTTGCAAGGTCTCACTGCCCGGGGGCTCCACACTGAGCACAGCCACTGGGGCTCTATTCAAGCGAAATGGTGCGGCAGGGGGAAGCTTCCTTGTCTCAGCAACATGGTCTCTCTGCCTCAGGCTCCATGCTGAGTATAGAGCTGCTGGGCCTCAATCGGCTGGAGAGCATGCGGCACAGGGACCCTGGGGCCTGCAGCTGTTAAGTCCTGCAGGGAAACCCTGGGGCTAGGGAAAGGATGATTTCCCTGGCTCCAGAGTCTCATCTCCCAGGGGCTCCACACTAAGTGAAGGGCTGCCAGACTTAAGTGCATCAGGACCCTGAAGCTGGGGCAGCATTTTCCCCCTGGGTCCTGGGCCTTGTCTTACTGCCTCTCAATGGTTCCACACCTGGGGTCTGGGGGCTATCCTGTCTGAGATGATGGGGAAGCATGCTTCCTGTGCCTAATCGCCTCCAGCCTTCCATAGCCCTCATCTGGGACCAGACTTGATGGTATTTGAGGGAAAGCTGCCCCCCTCCACTTGGCAGGCCAGGGGAGCACATGGAAAAAGGGCCATTTCCCTGTATGAAACTTTCAGTTAACCTCAGGTAAAGTGAATTTAATTGAAGTTTTCCCACACTTTGCATTAAGCTTAAAGTTACAGGCAGCCCCAAGCAAAGCTAGTGGGGCTGGGATGGGCTGGGGGGCCTGAGGTCCTGTTTGGCAGGGATCTTCACTGGTAGTTGGTGTGAAGCCAGCTGCCTGAGCTCCACATACCAGCCCACTCCCTCCCAGGATGGATGGGACCATGGAGGACTTGGGAGGAAAGCTGGGGCCCCGAAACCTGCTCACCTGGAATGGGATCACTAGTGGCTCAGCAGGGTTTGGTTGCAGGCAGCTGGTTCTTGCCGGCTCTCTCCCACTCCTCCGACCAGGACAGGAACCAATGGAACCCCATGCCTCAGCAGCCCCATTTTAGTCTGCATGACCCCCTACCCTAATCCAGTCCTGGTCCCCCTAGCTTTCCCCAGAGAAAGCAAGCACTGGGGGGCTTATTGGAACAAGCTGGTGCAGGCCCAGCCAGCTTGGCTTGGCGAGGGGGGTTCTCCAGGGCCCAGACCTCTACCTTCACCCGCAATTCATTAACACATGACATAAGAGTCTTTATTGTCTTCAGTACTTTTATTTCATTTTAATTAAAATGCTTTAAATACATAAAAATGCTTTACCTCAAAGGATTTGTGCAGACCTAGGTGAGCTGATGCAACTGCGGAGAAGACAAGTACTTGAAGAAGACAGACCAACAGACTGCCTCAGTGATCTGTGCTTGCTCCGACTTTGTACAGCCTCTACACCCATGACCTACCCAAACCCAGTCATGGAAATTCATCTATGCTGATGACATCTGCTTTGGATTCCAGGTCCGGACTTTCTGAGCTAGGACACTCTCTGAACAGTGATGTTGCAAAGTTGTCTGACTACTGCAAGACATGATACCTCCAGCCAGGAGTCAGCAGGACAGTTTCCAGTGTTTTCCACCTACACGCTGCCAATGCTGCCTGGGAACTGAGCATCTACCTGAATGGCCAAAGGCTGAGGCATTCCATGAGAAGCCGATTTCCCACCAGGTTCAGAGCTGTGGAACCAGGGATACAGGTGCTAGGGAAAGAGTAGGGAGGGGTTGGCAAGCAAGCTGGTGGGCTTGCTGGAGCTGGGAGAAGTAGCAAAGACCTGCAGAGGGAAGCCCCTGTCTGAGCTGGGAAGGCTTCAGCTGCAGGGTCAGAGACCTGCAGAGGCTAGCCTCCGTGCAGGGGTGGATGTGCTGGGAGGGGGAGACAGTCCAGAGAGGGAGTGGGTTGTGAGTACACACCAATGCTGGTTTGTTTAAGGGGACACCTAATCACTAGTGTTCGCAGGAAGTGTATTTCCATACAAAAATAAAAGGGAGCCTATTGCCTGCAGCTGCTGTTCAGAGCCTGTTTCGCTGTGCTACCAGGAAGGAGACCATTTTCCCTTGAGCAGCGGAAGCCTCCTCTGCTATCTAGTGGTGGATCATAGTTATAGCTGTGCTGACATTTATTGTTATGGGAAGTGGATTGCAATTAGAAGGAAATCAATTGAGTAATGGGGGCCGGGGGAGGGGTGGGGTGGGGACTTTGGGTTATAACCAGGTCAGTGTAATTATCGAGGTTGTTTAACACAAGTGGGACCACCCAGTGTGTTGGAATTAACCACCTAATGTTGCAGTTGTAAATTTTATCCAAATAGCTGGTTTTATTATTAACTATTGTTATTATATTTTTTCTTTTATTTCCAATCCATATATAGATTATTTCTTTATTATATATAACCAATGTATTCATTGGGTTTGGAGTGAATTCCTGGGCGGTGAGGGTGAGGGACACTTCTGTCCATGGGACACCTCAGTCAACAGATTTGCTTGAGGGGGCTCCCAGGGCTACTGGCACCAGGGTTGCCAGGTGTCATCTAAATTTACAGCCCAAGGTCACTTCAAAACTAAACAATTTTTTAAAACTGAAAACAATCACATTTTTATCAATAAGTTGACATTCACACTAGGCAATGAATGCTATGGACACTAGTCCCTGCTTTAAGTTCCTAAACAGTGACAGTAATGAATGTCACTCATAACATAATGATACAGTATGTTGTTATACTTCTACTGTTTAGGTAGGCCCAGTGGGGCAGACAGGCTTTCTTTGGTTTATTGTGTGCATTGTGTACTCTCCATTTTGTTACCCACCCTGCAGGAGCTTAATAAAGAGAGAAGAATAGCTTCCCTGGCCCTGCTCATGCCTCTCACTTCCCCTCCAACCTTCCCAGCCCTGCTGGTGCCCCTCACCCTCCACCCACAGCCCCTGCTCCCCCAGCCCTTCTGGAGGCAGCCCCCAGATGCCAGGGCTATGGACGTGGGTCCGCAGCCCCCCTGTTCCCGCTCCCTCCTGTTGCTTGCTGTAGGGTTGGGCAGGGCAGCTCCCTGCTATTGCACACACTCCTGGGGGGTCCATGCCCCCCAGATCTGTGTGCGTGGCAGTCACAGGTTGTGGGCTTGGGCTTCCACTCTATTTTCCTCACCCAGGTGAACAGTGGGGCCACATGGAGAAGGTGCTTGCCTGGCACTACCTTGGCAACGTGCCCGTGCCGCTTCTTGCAGTGCAGAGCTCACAGCCTCTCTGCACGGCCCAGTGGCTGTTCCCAGCTGCAGAGGCACCCGAGGGAGGGAAGCATGGCAGCAGGGAATGGCAGCTGCTCACTGCTCCTCTCTCCACCCTGTTTCTCTGCCCCGGGCTTCTGCAGCCTGGTGGGTGCAATCCAGAATGGCTGGGGACATACAGAGAACCTGTGAACTCGCAGCTGCAAGCAGAGGCATGCACAGGAGCCCCGGGACCCAAGCACCCCCCAGCTGGGCAGCAACCCCAGCCCTGCCCAGCTCCCTCCCTAAAGAGACCTCAATCCCCCTCTTCTCCTCCCCACTTATCTGCCAGAGTTGCCCTCGAGGCTGCCTGGGGCTATGTGCACATACTGGCCATGCACGTGGCATGGTGCCCCCTGCTCACCGCTTTCCTTCTGCTTCCTCCCAGCTCCCTGCACAGGCTGGAACTCCACCAGCCTGCGGGGAGCTCATTGCCAGTGGACTTCATTATAAAGGAGCTTCGCTCCCAGAGGATTCGTTAACCAAGGTATTACTCTAACGAAAATTATGTAAAAAAAACCCCTCAGCTGAAAAAAAAGCCCCTTTAACCACATTTTCAAACTAGCCCAATTTGGACATTGACTGGCACCCTGAGGACCCAAAATCCAGCGGATCACCTGGCCTAGCGTGCCAGCATGGGTTACACTGACTGTCTGTGTCCTGTGACATGCAGTGAGCATGCTGGTTCTAAGCCTTGTGCCCTGGCTGCTGCTACTCCTCCCCATCCCAGCCAGCACAACCTCTGCTGCCCCCAACTCAACTTCCCCTCTTCCAGCCCCATCCCAATTCACTGAGACACATACAGGATTTTAATCCTTCAATTTTTTAAAAATCTTTTCCCTCTTATGTAATTTCACTGCTTTCTCTTTACTGTCTCTCCCCCTGCCCCTCTTCAAACAGTTTTTCAAGATTCCTCCGTCCCTCTACTCTCGCTGGGCTCCTGCTGGCTGTGGAGGGAGGGAAGCCACGGACCTCATGCTGGCTTCTCCATCTCAAGCTATATGCCACCCTTCCCCCTCCTCTCCCACCCCTAGGAAGGAATAGTCCTGACTCCATCCACATTCTGGCTAGTCTTGGCACCAGCAGCTAGAAGGCTGGTGACTGATGCAGGTGCAGGATCAGGCTTCACCAGGCCTCTAGCAGCAAGTCACAGACATGCAGACCTGAAACAACATGAAGCCCTCACCTGAGACTACTCTAAAAATGCCATAATTAATGACATCACAACACAGGTAACCTATGCCAGAGCCCTTTGACTGCTTCCTGACTTGCTGCTTGAATCCTGATCCTGAATCTGCAGCAATCAGCATTGAAGAGTCCAGATCCCATAGGCAGCAGGGTACTCAGTACTGTAATTCGGGGGGGAGGGTGAGGAGGAGGCACAGCAAAAAATAGCTACAGTCACAGAGGTTGCTGATCACATTGCACCAACTCCATCTGAAACAATGACATAGCTCCATTTCAACCAACACAATTAACTGCCACGCAAAGGGCCTGTAGCATACCTATCTGAGTTGTTTCGTGTCTGAGAACTGTAATTTTGGTGCCAGTCTTGAAACCCTACTGCATGAAAATCTCACGTGTGAAGTGTGCGATGCAGCCCTGCTTGAAGCCAAACATTTGCCACTGCTCAGCAGGAAGCACTTATTCATGAGGCTGCATCTCTCTGTGCAAAGGAGATCCAAACATTGTCCACAAAAAGTACATCAGCTGACACTCACCAAGGGCAATCCAAAGGGAATTCAACAAAGAAGTCACTACCTGTGAACAAGAAAATAAATTCTTCACCCCATGTAAACTCTTTCAGTACTGCCTGAATAGAAATGACACTGCCCTTCTTGGGCAGTTGATTTTAAAGTTTGGGTGGAACAGGAATCAAAGTGGGGTGTAGCTGTACCACTGCACACCCTGAAAATCCACTCTTGCACCATATGTGTTTGTGGCAACCATCAATCCTCCTGGATCATGGTGCATGCACAAAAGCTACCCAGACCTCCAATGCATATGCCTGGGCAGGAATTTTTTTTGGAGGAGTGGCGGTTCCTGCACCATCTAGACTAACTAGATGAGCTTAGGGGTCAGGGAACTCACCTGGACAGGCTGTGTACCAGACTTGCTGTCAGGATTATTTCTGTTTTTGTCAAGTGTTAATGTCACATATGATTCATAAGAAGTCCAGGCAACAGGATTCAAAACCCAGGGCTCCAACTTCCCGGATGAAGAGAGATGTAGGTTTAAATGTTTTCAGCTGGAGGAGGGCCTAAAACCCAGATTTCCTGCTTCTTGGGTGAATGCTTTGGGTTGTTATAAAGAAGGCTGATATTACCATTGGTTTTGTCTGAAAACAATTAGCTTCACTCAGTTATTCACCTAGATTATCTTTAGTTTGTATCCCACCCTCAATACTTAGTGGCCCCATTTCTTTTTTCCTTGTTCTAATCTTATTTATATGCCTTGCTACATCTCCTGTAGAGAGAGACTGGGTTAAGTTCTGCAGCAGGAGGTTTAACATTCCTTTAGTAGGTTTATCATCAATGACTATGATAGGAACATAACTGGAGAAGAGAAATGATGACTGGTAGGCTCACTTGGGGGCACTGTCCCTCAGGTGTTGTTACGTGGAGCAAAAACACCCCTTTGAATTGAAATTTGACCTCTCACAACATACTCACTCCTAAGAACTAAGGCCAAGCTCTTAAGAAATCAGGGACCATCCTTAGTCAATTAGGTAAACTGATGTCCAAAAGTACTGATCCCTGAATAGTTTTGAGTTATCCAAGATGTGTGGGAGACAGGGAGAATATCTGTGCCAGCTGGCATGATTGATGGACCAGATGCTGTTGTGCTATGCATGGCACAAAGCCTGCTGTGTAGGGATTCAATTGTTCCCCACCTTCCTTGTTATACAGATTGGACTGATATGTGTTTGCACATTCCTTTACTTCCTGTCACATATGGTTTCTAAAGAACTGTTTTAATTGACAGGATGTGCACGCATTACTAATTCTTCTGCTCAGGCCTACTGTGGTTATTTTTGCTTCACATTAAGGTTTCTTGATTGGCTTCCCTTGCTGGTATGGCTCTATGAAGGCAAAACATCAGCAGCACATTTTAGAAGCGGCACACCTATCTAGAGGGGGTTTGTTGTTACCATCTGTGGCCTGAGGTCTGTTTATCCTGCATGCAGATTTTATGTGCTTTACAGAGCTCAAAAAACCCCTGTCCTACCCCTTGCCTTCCTATTGCCACCAAAGTTTAGAGCCTAGGGAGCCAAAACTGACCCCTGCTACTCTCTTTTCCTTTTGCAATGAATAATGCTTTTGTTTATTTTACAGCTCTCCCAGGTTATCAACTACTAGCATCATGATTGTGTTTTGGAGTTCAATAAATCACATAGAGACAACACTGCTGGGTGCCTACTGCCAGTCACAGTAAGACTTGCTCACAGTTCTTGGAGATATTGCAATGGAAACAACTTGAATGGGAGCAGACTATGTTACAGAGGAAGGCTGCTAGTATGTGGCAGGGAATGGGAGGCTGTTACATATGGATGTGATAGAATTTTTACATCTTAAATCAAGACTTTTTTAAAAATACTGGCTTTAGTTCAGGGACATGGGGAAGCCTGGGAAAAGTACCTTGGCCTGTGTTGTGCAGGTGATCAGACTAGATCAGTGTTTCTCAACCCATGGGTCGCGACCTAAAAGTGGGTTGCAAGAATATATGACAGGGTCATGGATACACTTTAAAAAATGATCGACAAGCTTTAAGAATGGATTCTCCTTTAAAGGAGAAAAATGCTTGGCACGTGTGTCGGGGGTTGCTGACCCCTGCAGTAGATGGTCAGTGGATCTTTTGGGTCTTAAGCTCTGCAGTACTGCTCCAGAACAGCTGAAGACTCCATGGAGTCTTGTCGGGCCCCATTGAAGAAACCTGTGCAGCTGGGGGTGCTCAAGTGCTCACCTCTATCATAGAGGTATTTTTGGAGAGGGGGCTAGATGTTGCAGATAAACAAGAATCCTGGTTTTCTCTGATAAAAAAAAAAATCCCCAATTTTCAGATTAAAAAAGTAACCCCAAATCCACGTTTTTCCACAATCAAAATGAAACACCACTATATATACATCTATGTATTAGTGGTGTTTTACTTTAATCACAGAAAAATGTGGATTTTTCCAAAATCTGAAGACTGTTTTTTTTTTTAATCAGAGAAAACCAGGATCCCTGCTGATAAATGGGAGGGGGCTCCTTCGTGGCATTCACAGTATGCTGCTTCCATCACTTCTTGTTAACATAGCTCTTGTTTCCAGTTAATTCCCAACTCCTTCTCTTGTAGCAACCAGAGCACAAAGGGTGCTGTTACAGGTTACCTTTAAACCAGGTGTGGGCAGTTATTTCATAGATTTCATAGACATTAGGGCTGGAAGGGACCTCGGGAGATCATCGAGTCCAGCCCCCTGCCCAAAGGGCAGGAAGTCAGCTGGGGTCATAGGATCCCAGCAAGATAAGCATCCAATTTACTCTTGAAGGTGTTCAGTGTAGGTGCTTGAACCACCTCCACTGGCAGACTGTTCCAGAGCTTGGGGGCTCAGACAGTAAAGAAATTCTTCCTTATGTCCAGCCTGAAACGGTCTTGCAGGAGTTTGTGACCGTTCGACCTCGTCATCCCTTGGGGCGCTCTGGTGAACAGATGTTCCCCCAGATCCTGGTGGTCACCCCTGATAAACTTATAGGTGGCCATCAGATCACCCCTGAGCCTGCGCTTTTCCAGGCTAAAGAGTCCCGTGGCTCTCAGCCTGTCATCGTAAGATCTGTTTTCCTGACCTCCGATCATGCGCGTGGCTCTCCTCTGGACTCTCTCAAGCTTCTCCACATCCTTTTTGAATTGTGGAGCCCAAAACTGGACGCAGTACTCCAGCTGCGGGCTCACCAAGGCTGAGTACAAGCGGAGAATGACGTCCCGGGATTTGCTCGAGAAGCATCTATGGATGCACGCCAGCATTTTGGTCGCTTTACTAGCCGCAGCATCGCATTGGAGGCTCATGTTCATCTTGTGGTCAATGATGACCCCCAAGTCTTTTTCTTCTGTAGTGCTAACCAACGTAGCACTGCCGAGCCTATAAGGGTGCTGCAGGTTTTTCCTCCCAAGGTGGAGAACCTTGCATTTTTCGGTGTTAAACACCATCAGGTTCTCGTCTGCCCATTTGCTGAGCTTGTCCAGGTCAGCCTGGATCACCCGCCTATCCTCTGGCATGGATGCTTTGCCCCAAAGTTTGGTGTCATCGGCGAACTTGGCCATCCACTCCTGACTCCAATGTCCACATCATTAATGAAGATGTTGAACAGTATGGGTCCCAGGACAGAGCCTTGAGGGACCCCACTGGTCACAGGGCACCACGATGAGTGACTGCCATCAATCACAACCCTCTGGGTCCAACCACGAAGCCAATTTCCCAGCCAGCGGATCGTGGTGGAGCCAAGGCCACAACTGGCCAGTTTGGCCAAGAGGTGATCATGGGATACCAGATCAAAAGCTTTTTTGAAGTCAAGATATATGACATCAATCTCTTCTCCCTTGTCCAGGTGATAGGTCACCTGGTCATAGAAGGAAATGAGATTGGTCAAACAAGACCTACCCGCAACAAACCCGTGCTGGCTGTCCCTTAGGATGTTAGCCTGGGCCAGTCCCTCAAGGATGGCCTCCTTAATAAACTTTTCTAAGAGCTTCCCCAGGATAGAAGTCAGGCTAATGGGCCTGTAGTTAGCCGGATCCACTCTCCTCCCTTTCTTGAAGATCGGCACCACATTGGCCTTCTTCCAGTCTTCGGGCACTACACCAGAGCGCCAGGAGTTTTCAAAGACCCGTGCCAGGGGCTGGGCTATGACGCTCGCCAGCTCCTTGAGTACCCTGGGGTGCAGGTTGTCAGGGCCAGCTGACTTGAAGGTATCCAGCTTCTCAAGGTGTTCCTTCACGAGGTCAGCATTGATGGAGGGTAGGGGATCCCCCTCACCCAGATTTCCCTGTCCCATAGCAGGCATGGGCATCCCGTGTGACTGATGAAAGACTGACGCAAAGTACCTATTTAATAGGTTGGCTTTTTCCTGGGCATCAGTTGTCAGTTGCCCCATCTGGTTTAGCAGGGGTCCAACATTGCCCTTGCTTTTCCTCTGGCTCCCCACATACCTGAAAAAGGACTTTTTGTTGTCCTTGATGCCTGAAGCTAGTTGGAGTTCAGTTGCAGCCTTGGCTTTCCTGGTTTGCTCCCTGCAGGACCGGACCAGTGCGGAGTAATCCTCCTTGGAGGTGAATCCCGTCCTCCATCCTTTGTAGGCTTTCCTTTTTAGCCACAGTAGGTCCGCTAGGTCTCTGGAGAGCCAGGGGGGCTGCTGTGCCTTCTTGCTGCCTTTCCTCCGTGTTGGAATAGATTTAGCTTGTGCACTGAGGATCGCTTCCTTGAGAAGCAACCACTCTTCTTGAACTCCCATCTCTCTGGGGTCATGGTCCCTGAGGGCCTGACCGACTAGCCTCTTGAGCTTGTCAAAGTCGGCTTTTCTGAAGTCAAGGACTTCTGTGTTGCTGACTGACTTGCCAGCTTTACGGTGGATGGTGAAGGTGATCAGCTCGTGGTCGCTGTCACCCAACTTCCCATCGATCACTAGGACGCCGATTAGGTCATCCCCCGTAGCCAGTACCAGGTCAAGCAGCACTTTGCCTCTCGTTGGCCCATAGACCTCTTGTGTGCCCATAGACCAGTTATGTGGGCCGGAGGACTACTTCAAGAGTTTTGGTGGGGTGTTGTGGGGTGGAGGTGGTGGTGCTGAACCACCTTGGCATGGGGGACGGGAGGAAGCAATTGATCCTATCCAGCCTGGGCCCATCTGCCCTGCACCCACCACCAGGAGCACCAGAGTGGGTGGGCAGGATCTCCAGAGTGTGATTGGCCAGGCGGATGGGATGGGGCTGTGGGTGGGCGGGGAGCAGCATCTGAGAATGAGATGGATGGACCAGCGGGGCTGAGGACAGCATGAGGCCAGGCCCTGGGGCAGAACTGCGATCTGCTCCCCTCCTGTCCCTGCAGTGGGTGCCAATTCCACTGGCAGGGACGTGTGAGGAGCAGACTGTATTTTGGCCACCCCTGCTTTAAATTTGCATAAAGACACTTAAAACAGAAACATTCACCCATTAAAGGGTATTAACTTGTGCTAAGCACCCTCTGAATGTTTTAAAGGTATGCTACTTCAGGAGAGCATGATTTTTGATCCCTGTTACCCAGGTTGTTCCAGGGTATTGTTAGTCTACTCTGGGGTGGTAAAATGCTCTATTTTCATTCCTCCAGCATCCCAGGATGCCCCATTCATGGCCCTTCCCACTCCTTTGCTCCATGGGCAAACTTCCAGCCAACCTGAGCTCTCCTGCCCAGAGTGGTGGTGCTGGACCAAGGCCAACATCCCCTCCTGCCCCAGGGGGTGTAGCCCCAGCACATCTCTATCAATTCAAGCACCCGGGTGCAGCTCACCAATGTGCTGCTTGTTCTAGCACCCCATACAAAAAGCAACAGAAATCCTACTAACTACCTCTGTGAAGAGAATGAAAACCATTCTCAGCTAGGTCTCAGCTCTGCCCTGGTGCCCAATCTCCCTGACCCCCACAACCCAATCCCAATTCATTGAAACATGTACAAGATTTTGGTCCTTTATTTCAATTCTTCCCCCCACCCACACTCCTTTCTCTTTACGTCTCCCCCCTGCCTGTTCAGTTTCAATTATTATTTTCCCTCCCTCAAGACTATCCCCCTCCCACTGCTGGCTCCTGCAGCTGTGGAGAGAGGGAAGCCATAGCCTTCCATGGTGGTTTCTCCACTTCTGAGCTATATGCAACCCTCCACCCTCCTCTCCCAGCCCAGACGGGGAATAGAGTCCTGGCTCCTGTCCATGACTCTGCTTGCCAGGCCCTCTGATGGCAAGTTACGGTTGCACAGATCAGAGATGGCATTAAACCTTAACCTGTGACTGCTCTGAAATTATTCTCACTTTATGATGGCATAGATTTCCATGGATTTAGAATGTTTTAAAGGTAACATGTAACAGTATATGGGACTCCTCACATGATTGGAGCCTAGCCATAGAGGGCTATGCCCTGCATAGATGGGACTGGGTAGGGAAGAAAAGTGGAGGTGTAGCTCTCTATGTGAAGGAGAAGTACACCTCCTTGGAGACCATCAGCTCCAAAGAAGAATGGATTGAAACTCTCTGGGTCAAGCTGCAGTAGGGGGAGTGGGGAATAAGACTTAACTGTAGGTGTACACTACATACCACCAAACCAGGGGAGGAGCTTGATTTGGAGTTCTCTGGAGAACTGGCAGAGGCTGCACGTACATGGGACATGGTTGTCATGGGTGACTTCAATTACCCAGACATCTCTTGGGAGGAACGCTCGGCTAAGTCGGATTGGTCACGTTCCTTCCTGACCTGCATCAAAGAGCTCGTCCTGGCTCAGGAGGTGCACGGGCCAACCAGAGGTAATGTTTTCCTAGATTTGGTTCTGGCCAAAGGAGATGACCTGGTGACTGACTTAAATATAAAGGGTAGTCTGGGCAACAGAAACCATGAAACCATTATGTTCACTGTCTGTTGGAAGGCAGACAAATCAGATAGCAGGGTTGAAGTTTTGGACTTCAAAAGTGCAAATTTCAACAAGCTCAGGTCACTAGTAGGGGTAGCATTGTGGGACCAGGGACCAAAGGTGAAAGGAGTGCATGAAGCGTGGTCATTCCTTAAGGACATGATCCTTGAAGCACAAAGAAAGTTCATCCCCATGCAGAGGAAAGGTAGCAGAAGAGCTGGGAAGCCCTCTTGGCTAAACAGGGAAACCGTGGTCCTCCTCAGAAAGAAGAGGCATACAAACAATGGAAGTTTGGGACGGGCCCCAAGGAGGACTATACAGCAACAGCCCGCACTTGAAGGGAACAGATTAGGCTAAGGCAGTGACTGAACTTGAATTAGGAACGGGAATCAAGGACAACAAGAAGTCCTTCTTTAGGTACATAGGGTACAGGAGGAAAACAAATGGGAGCAGCGGCCCCCACTGAACAACTCAGGACAGCTGGTTACTGGCACTCAAAAGAAAAGTGAACTCCTGAATGACTACATTTCTTTGGTATTTCACCGGGCCAAGGGGAAAATCATGCCAGAGAGGCTACAGAATGAGCAGGGCAGGAATGACCACCTTCCTACTATTGCTGTAGAACTGGTGTGTGGCCAATTAAACAAATTAGACATATATAAGTCAGCAGGACTGGATGAATTCCATCTGAGACTGCTGAAGAAGCTGGCTGAAGTCATTGCATAACCCCTGGTGAAACTCTGCCAAAACTCATAGTGCACCAGGGAGGTCCCTGAGGGCTGGAAGAGGGCCAATGTTGTACCCATCTTCAAGAAGGGGAAGAGGGAGGACCCGGGTAACTAGAGGCCAATTAGCTTAACTTCTATCCCAGGGAAAATCCTGGAAAAATCATTAAGGGGTCTATGTGCAACAGGCTTGAAGAAGGTAGGATTCTGAATGACAGCCAGCATGGCTTTGTCTGGGGCAGGTCTGGTCTAGGGAGTAAAAGAAAGGCTCAGGGCAGCATAGAAGCTAGCAAGTTGGGCGGATTGGAACCAGATGAAGTTCAATATTGAGAAATGTAAAGTGCTCCACCTGGGGACGAACGACCCCCTTCACACCTACGGGCTTCCCAAACTGACCAGCACCATTAATGAAAGGGACATGAGGGTAATAATAGACCATGGTATGAATATGAGCAGGCAGTGCGATGCTGTAACCAGCAAGGCTAATAATACTCGGGAGTGCATCAATCGATGCGTCTCCAGCAAAACCAAGGAAGTGATTTTCCCATTCTACTCGGCATTGGTGTGACCCCAGCTGGAATACTGCATCCAGTTTTGGGCGCCACACTTTACCAAGGATGTGGTAAAGCTTGAGAGAGTCTGGAAACAGGCCATCCATATGATCAGAAGCGTACATGGCAAGCCACATAAGGAAAGGCTGAGGGACCTGGGACTCTTCAGCCTGGAAAAGAGAAGGCTGAGAGGGGACTTGGTAGCAGCTTACTGCTATACTCAGGGAGTACATCAAGGGCTCGGTGAGCAACTGTTCACCAGGGCAGCCTTGGGAAAAACCAGGAGTAATGGCCACAAACTCCTGGAAGACTGTTTTAGGCTCAACATTAGGAAAAACTTCTTCACAGTTAGTGTGTCCAGATTGTGGAATAGGCTCCCTCCAGAGGTGGTGCAATCACCTACCCTGGAAATCTTCAAGAGGAGACTACACAGTCAACTTGCTGGGGTCACCTGACCCCAGTTGTTTTTCCTACCTGGTGCAGGGGGCTGGATCCAATGATCTTCCAAGATCCCTTCCAGCCTGATAATCTATAAATCTCATCTGCCCCCTCCCCACACAAAAATATGGGGGGCATGTGACTCCCCCATGCCTTCCCACAGGAGTGCATGCAGCTGTGGGCAGCTGTCCCCCCTGCAGCCCTGCTGGCCAGGCTCTGTGGCTGTGTATTCCCACCCTGGTCCCAGGCCCCATGCACCACCCCAGATAGACAGACTCCCAGCCCTGCCCCACTCCTTTCCTCCTTCCTTCACCATGGGGGGCCTCAATCTGCCCTTCTCCCCCACTCCTCATAGACTTATCTGGAGGGTCCTGTGGGAGCTGCTCTCTACACTGCCTGACTGCATGTACATGTGCATGTGCAAACGCATTTGGCGCTCCCTGCCTGATCACCCTCTTCTCGCTCCCCCCAACCCCAAGCAGCCCCTTGCAGGCTGGAACTCTGCCAGCCTGCAAGGGGAAACCCACTGTTTCCCTGTTTTTGTCCTTTATAGGAGAAAAACCATTTTTTTCCCATGTTGAACGGAAAACCTGGATTCCTGTTTAAGTGACTCTTAATTAGCAACTTAACCCCTCTGTACTGCTGCCCTGGTCCCTATTTCTCTCTTTCATTTCCCCTCTCAGTCTTTTAACAGGTTTAGGGTTGCCTGTTACATCCCCCCACCTCTTTTTCTTTCTTTGTTAGGGGTTTTTTTTGGTGCTTTGCTTGTCCTTCTTCATACCTTCTGGAAAAAAAGTCAGTGTTCAAGTTGTCTCTCTCTGGCCTATGCTCAACCCTAAAGCAATGTGGCTGCAGGCTTAAATACCTTCTAGTGAGCCAGACATTGTCCATTTTCATTTGTTGGAGCCACTGTACAGGGGCATGATCTGTTGCCATGGTAAAGCACCTGCCCAACAGGTAATATCTTAAGGTCTCTACCACTGATTTTATAAGTACACGTTAGGGTTGTGTGAAACTTTGGGTGGAAATTCAATTGTGAGGAGATTCGACTCAATTTGGTGGCCAAATCTCTGAATCCGAATCGAATCAGGGGACCAATTAAAAGGTCTGAATCAATTCAAAGCTCTCTGAATATTCGGAAAAGATTCAGAGAGCTTTGATGATTCAGGCAGTCCCTGGTGGCTGCTGCAGCTGGACTCCGAGCTGGTAAGTAGGTGCAGGGAAGGTGGGGCTGGCCTGGGCAGGGCATCCATGGTGGAGCTGGGGGAGCAGGGGGAGAGGTCAGGGGGCTCATGCAGAGCTCCCCATGCAGTGTGGGGCATTGGGGGTAGTGATGATCACCACCTTCACCTGGCAGCACACACTGAGCTGGGTTTTTTTTTAAAAGTGCTGGGAGCTGGGGTGGGCAGGGCAGCCTAGGGCTGGGGGGATGGGCCTGGCTGATTCAGAGATTCGACTGTAGCTAAATCTCTGAATCAGATTCAGCTGAATTGATTCAGGACAGTGATTCAAGTCACTGAGGCCCGGGTGAAGGAGATTCCTTGCCCTCCATCGAAACTGACCTCGTGAAGGAACACCTCGACAGGCTGGATACCTTCAAGACAGCTGTCCCTGATGGGTTACACCCAAGGGTACTCAGGGAGCTGGCAAGCATCATAGCTCGCCCTTGGCATGGATATTTGAGAACTCCTGGCGCTCTGGTGCAGTGCCCGAAGACTGGAAGAAGGCCAATGTGGTGCCTATCTTCAAGAAAGGGAGGAAAGTGGATCTGGCGAACTACAGGCCCATCAGCCTGACCTCTATCCTGGGGGAGGTCTTGGAAGAGATTATCAAGGAGGCCATCCTTAACAGACTAGCTGAAGGCAATATCCTAAGGGATAGCCAGCACGGGTTTGTTGCGGGTAGGTCTTGCTTGACCAATCTCATTTCCTTTTACGACCAGGTGACCTATCACCTGGACAAGGGGGAAGAGATCGACGTCATATACCTCAACTTTAAAATAGCCTTCGATCTGGTATCCCACAATCACCTCTTGGCTAAACTGGCTAACTGTGGCTTTGACGTCACCACAATCCGCTGGCTGGGGAACTGGCTCCATGGTAGGACCCAGAGTGTGGTGGTCAATGGGAGTCAATCGTCTTGGTGCGCTGTGACCAGTGGGGTCCCACAAGGCTCTGTCTTGGGCCTATACTGTTTAACATCTTCATTAATGATGTAGACATTGGTGTCAGAAGCGGACTGGCCAAGGTGGCCGACGACACCAAATTCTGGGGTAAAGCATCCATACCTGAGGACAGGAGGGTAATCCGGACTCATGGGATGAGTGGACGAGAACCTGATGGTGTTCAACACCGAAAAATGCAAGGTTCTCCACCTTGGGAGGAAAATCCTGCAGCATCCTTATAGGCTTGGCAGTGCTACACTGGCTAGCACTATGGATGAAAGGGAGTTGGGGGTCATCGACCACAAGATGAACATGAGCCTTCAGCGTGATGCTGCGGCTAGTGAAGCGACCAAAACGCTGGCTTGCATCCATAGATGCTTCTCAAGCAAATCCCAGGATGTCGTTCTCCTGCTGTACTTGACCTTGGTGAGGCCGCAGCTGGAGTACTGCATCCAGTTTTGGGCTCCACAATTCAAAAGGATGTGGAGAAGCTTGAGAGGGTGCAGAGGAGAGCCACGCGCATGATCAGAGGTCAGGAAAACAGACCTTACGACGACAGGCTGAAAGCAATGGGGCTATTCAGCCTGGAAAAGCGCAGGCTCAGGGGTGATCTGGTGGCTACCTATAAGTTTATCAGAGGTGTTCACCAGGATCTGGGGGAATGACTGTTCACCAGAGCGCCCCAAGGGATGACAAGATTGAACTGTCACAAACTCCACTGTGACCAATTCAGGCTGACGTAAGAAAGAACTTCTTCACTGTCTCAGCCCCTAAGGTTTGGAATAGACTACCGCTGGAGGCAGTTCAAGCACCCACTTTGAACACCTTCAAGACACATTTGGATGCTTATCTTGCTGGGATCCTATGATCCCTGCTGACTTCCTGCCCCTGGGGCAGGGGGCTGGACTCAATGATCCTCTGGGGTCCCTTCCAGCCCAACTGTCTATGAAATCGAATTACTGTCCCCCAAATTGGCTGAGTCCAAAGTGAATACTAGCCGCTTTGCACAGGCCTAATAAACTTTCTGTCTCGATTGTAGTGTAGGTCTCTTCATGTGGGTGCAGTTTTTGGATGATAGAAAGGACAGGAAGAGTGCCCAGTAGTTTATGAGTCAAGACTGCGCCAATGGCTATATAAGAGGTATTTGTCTCTACCACAATGGTTTATTAAAAACTGGTGTGTATAGAAGAGGCAACCAACAAACAGCTTCCTTCACATCTTGGAAAACTTTCTCAGCCTCTAGTGTCCATCTCACCTTGGTTGGGGCAGCAGCTCATGTGAGTTTAGTCAAGGTATCATCAGTTCTGCAAAATTAGGTAAGAATTTCTGATAATAGTCACCCAGTCCTAAAAAAGCCCTCACTTGCTTCTTAGTAGGTGTGTGAAGTGGGCCCTATTTGATTCTGATTCAGCCCGAATCAGGGACAGTGATTTGATTCATTGACTCAGATCACACTGTCCCTGATTTGGTTCAGCCAGATCCAAATCTGAAGATATGATGCCGATTTGGAGAACGAGCAATTCGGATATAGACACAGCTTTAAAAGTTTTTTCTACATACCTTAAGGTACCAGCGCATCTTGTGGTCGCTGTGATGCTGGGGCACAAGGAGCATCCCACAGCAGTGCAGGGGGTGGGGGTAGGGGGGGCAGCTCTATAATGTCCACCACCACCCTCTCAAATGGCATTTTAATCAGTAAATTGAATGGGACATCGTTTCTTATGTGAGTATTCTGTAATTGCTTATGGTTGGGTGTTATCTTCTGACAAACTGGACATCATGCACAATATTCCCCAACCTCGTGCAATAGTCTTGGCCAATATAATCTTTCCCTGATTCTGGCTTCAGTTTTACCTCTCTCCAGGTGTCTTCCTATTGGTAACTCATGAGACATCTCCTGTAGAGCCCATCAATATCACTGTGGTACCAGCAGTTGTTCTACCTCCTCTCCTTCTATTTTTCTCTGCTCAGTTTGGTAGAGGAGGTTGTTTCTTCCTGTAAGCTGTGGGATTGTTGTCACCAGCTCTGGGCTTAGTATCCCTCTGTTGCATCAGGCCAGGTGCTTGCAAAATGTGCATTTAAATCAATCCTCCCAGCTTTGTTCTAGCTGGAAGTATCCATCCTCCAAGAGGGTGCCTATATCCAGCCTTGCTGAGGGGGTCTTTGCCATCAGAGGTTCTGGAGCCTCTTCAGCCCATCTTTCTAGGGGGTTAGCCTGGATACCCTCCTCGTGCATCTCCCATGTTTCTTCCTGGGTGATGGCCTGCAGTACTTCATGGAGCCTCAGTCAGTCACGGTCTGAGCAAGATCACTGGGTAAACAAGCTTTCGAGACACGCAGGCTAGAATTGTGCATATGTAACCACTCACCCTTGGGGCCACCCACACCTCATCATAGGGGCATGTTTCTCCATGTAAGCGTGTGATGATGGCTCATCTGTCCACACCACTCTGATCCATCCTCAGGACCAAGTTCTACTCTACCATTGTTTGGATGCATCTGGAGTCTACTACTGTCATTACCTTCTGGCCTTCTACAACCTCGATTACAGGTTTAAAAGTGCTTTTGACTTGTCTCAGGTCTCTTCCCAGCTTCACTTCACTGTAACTACAATCCGTTTTCTCCATGTCCTGGTGTATTCCCACCTTTCTTCATTGTATTATCATATGTGTTTGCACTGGCTATCTTCCTGTTTTATGCTCTGGATACATGTGGACATAAAGACCATTATACAATAGCATTCAAATTCCCACCTCAGGGTCCAATCATAGAAATATAGAAAATTAGGGTTGGAAAGGACCTCAGAAGGTCCAGTCCAACCCCTTGCTCAAAGCAGAACCATCCCGAATTAGATCATCCCAGCCAAGGCTTTGTTTAGCTGGGTCTTAAAAACCTCTAAGGATGGAGTTTCCACAACCTCTCTGGGTAACCTGTTCCAGTGCTTTACTATCCACGGCAGGCAGCAGCTGTCCAGAGCCTGGGCCAGATGCGGCAGGCAACCAGGAGGCTGCAACTGGTACAACAGGGTCCAGAGACCTGGCCTGTGGCCTCTGTGGCCAGCAGCAACTATACATGCACCTCAGGGCGCACCTGGAGCTCTTGCCCCTCAGTTCCCTGAATGAGTCAAGGTCTGCTTTTAAGTCCAGGGTCCTTACTCTGCTGCTCTTCTTCCTTCCTTTCCTCAGGATCCTGAACTCAGTCATCTTATGGTCACTGCTGCCCAAGCGGCCATCCACTTCTGTTCCCCACCATTCCCCAGGATGTCCAGCCTGCCTTTTTATATTTAGCAGTCCTCATATTCCTTGAAGATTTAGCTAAGGTGTTCTTTGCTGTTAGGGACTTTGTTCTATAGTAAGATCTGAATCTTGCACTTGTGATTCTCATGGACCTATCTTTTAAGCAGGTGTGAACATGCTCCTTGCTCCACCCTTCCAGGGAAGTGATATTTTTGGTGGGGATTACCTCTACAAGGAGAGCTGCGTGCTCCCAGCCTTCATGGTGGATCAATGGTTCTTGCCTCACATGGTCACCAAATTCTACTTGAATAAACACATTTCCTTATCAGAGTGTATTGGCCTACTACTTACACAGGTCCATGCCTTTTTTTAAGTCCCTATGGTACTTTGTAGCTATCGCTGAAATAATCTAAAGGCTTAGCAATGTGAGTCCAGGGATTATCCAGATGGATATCAAGCTTTGTAAAATTATGCTAGGAACATGCCAAAGGGGAAGGGGCAGCTGTTAGTGATTTATGTCCACTCCACTAGAATCCAGGCCAACTCCACAGGCTTCTTTTGAAGTGACTGATACCTGTACCTATTGCTCAAATCTGACCTTAGTGAAGTACTACCCAATTGTGGAGGCCACTCAAACAGATACCATGCCCACAATCCTCCAGTCACTATTAACCTAAGAGGATTTTCCTCCATAGCACTACCTATGCAATCTCCAGATGCATAGGTAATGCTATGGAGTTACCCACAAATGAGAATATGTATGCAGAGAAGTGCTGAGTAATTGAATTTCTTTTGAGAACTGTTGTGCAGATACTCATTTGAACTATACCCACTTTCCCCTCTTCCTTGGAGTCACAGACTTAATCAACTCTAGCTGAGAAGAACCTAAGGAAGTACATATTGCCCTATATTTTCTCAGCCTAGGGCCCTGTCTGCTGGGGCAGTGCTGGAATGCTCCAGATGCCACTAGGGCAAAAAAGTCTCTGGTCAAAGGCTTTGGAGGTCAGTACATTCCACAAGCAAGAATGTGTATGTAGATCAAATGTCTCAAAATTGCCCGTTACTGGGAATGAACTTTCTGTTCTTTTGCTTCCCAAGATTTCAGTTAGACCTATCATTTGAACAGCTTTTCAATAACTGCTACTGTTTCAGTACTTGTTATATGTTTATATATACCATCAATTTAATGAGGCAATTTCAGTGTGTTTGAGGGAATCTTGCAAAACAAACAAAAATAAAATAATTTAAAAAAAACAACGCAGAACAATACTGCATTATTCTTTTATCCAACAGAACTGAATAACATCTGTTTCCAGGAGGAAGTAAACATTGCCCAGGAACATGGGGTAAGTAGGTGCAACCCCTCCATTTTGTTTGAATGATAACATCTAATACAGAGCACACAAAAAGATGGTATTCAGATTCAAAAAGTCAAACATCAGTACACTAATCCTAATAATTTAAAAGCCATAAACAGAAACCTCTGCAATTGGGTATAAACAAAGGCAGGAAGAAAGTACATGTGAATGTTCTTAATATTATATTCACTGACTCGATTTAGTCACTGAATTCTCCATATTTCTATATGGAGCTCTCTCTCCAAAGAAAAGGGTAACAGAGGACTGCAGCATCTTCATGGGCAAGACACTCCTACCCTTTCTTGCACTGTAGCTTGTAGATTTCACTAAAATCCGTAAGCCTGCTGATGAAGTACAACACTATCCTTGATCAGATAGTAGGATCTGGCCCTGGAAGAATAACTCAAGGGTGCCACACAACTCTTATGTCAATGCAGGTTTGCCAGGATGGCAATGAAGGTGGAACAGTGCTAATTTTTTACATGAAAATTAATTGTCCACCTTAGTGCATAGAGCTACTGATTTACAGGGAGGGCAAGAGGAAACAAATTTAATGTTGAGCCAGTAACATGAAAATTGTGTAATAATAGCTCATAAACAAGATAAGCTTTTTCTTGAATCATATCCTGTACAGATGAGCAGCTTTGAAAGAGCCTTACAGGAAATCTGCTGATTCCTCACTTTGCAGGATATTTTGATTGTTCCTGGTTTTCTTTAAGTAATCTATGATAGAGGTTTTATGTGTGCATCTAGTCCAATGACAG
Source organism: Crocodylus siamensis (assembly GCF_052110815.1). Taxonomy (NCBI): domain Eukaryota; kingdom Metazoa; phylum Chordata; order Crocodylia; family Crocodylidae; genus Crocodylus; species Crocodylus siamensis. Next base: position 164,254,426 of record NC_143396.1, on the reverse strand, counting down.
GCCCTAATGGGGATTCAAGTGCTACTCCAACCCACGATACAGGAATAAATAAACATCATAAAACACATTTAATTTATACTTTTTAGAGTGTCCAGTAGAAAGCATCATCATCCCACTGCACAAATGGGGCTGAAATGTGACAGTGCAGGTGGGTGCAGAGGCTAGGTCTGGAGTCTCAGTCAGAGCACCTGTGACTACTACAGATGTGTTCCAGTTATGGCCTATTAGGACCATAGTTTCATAGCTGTATGGTCAGAAGGGACCTGAGCAGATCATCAAGTCTGACCCCCTGCCATGGGCAGGAAAGGATGCTGGGGTCAAATGAACCTGGCTAGGTGATTGTCTAGCCTCCTTCTGAAGTCCCCCAGGGTAGGAGCGAGCACCACTTCCCTTGGAAGTTGGTTCCAGATCCTAGCCTCCCTGACAGTGAAGTAGTGCCTCCTGATATCTAGCCTGAATCTACTCTCAGTCAACTTATGGCCGTTGTTCCTTGTTACTCCCAGTAGTGCTCGGGGGAACAGGGACTCTCCCATTGCCTGCTGGTCCCCCTTGCCAAGTTTACAGATGTCCACCAGACCCCCTCTCAGCCTTCTCTTGTGGAGGCTGAACATGTTCAGGTCCCGTAGCCTCTCCTGTAAGGCCTGCCCTGCTGCCCCCTGATCATGTGAGTGGCCCTCCTCTGGACCCTCTCGATGCTGTCCACATCCCTCCTGAAGTGCGGCGCCCAGAACTGGATGCAGTACTCCGACTGTGGCCTGACCAATGTCGCATAGAGGAGGAGGAGGATCACCCCCTTGGACCTGCTCGTGATGCATCTGTGGATGCATGACAAGGTGTGGTTAGCTTTTTGATTCATGCACTTTTTCTCCTCGCACAGGTATTTTCAGTGGATATGAATATTTCAGTTGTCCCTGACCAGTCTGATTTGTGCTGTGCCAGGCACTGAACAAATAAAAAACACAGATACCTAGTGCCCCAGACACCTCTCTAAGATCCAAGAAAATGTGACAGCTGAATCGACCCAAAATGGAGGAGCTGGAGGAACCAGACTGGAGAGACAAGGCATCCACACATGATTAGCCATGCACCAACACTTGGGATTATTCACACACCATTTTAGAACTAAGGCCACAGAAAACAGTGCCAGAAGAAAACTAACCCAGTTAGGCCATGGGAGCTGAAACTGAAGTTTTCCCTTCTCAGTAACTTTAAAGGGGGCCAAGCACCACTTGTGAGACCAGTTGCAGCAAACTCCACGCAAGTGGCCCATCGCTAGATGCTCCCCTAAAAGAGAGGCCTAAAAGGCCTGGTCAGTAGCATAATTTGGGGCGAGTGAGCAGGGAGCCAATCCTGGACACCAACTTAGTAGGTGTGCCAGAACTGCATCCCCCTCCCTATGCAGTCCACACTATGGCAACAGCACCATGGCATTGCTCTTGCAGCAGCACCTGGGTGCACAGACACCAAGCTTCTGCAGTAGGAACAACAGCCAGGGCAGGCATATCATGCTGCAGCTGTGAATTATTTTTGAATCCCTGGTAGAAGTCTACTGCGCAACCTGACCTCAGAACCCCTGCCTCTCCAGCACTTTGCAGAACCTCCCTGCTCTGCAATCCTGCAGAACTTGCTTAGGGTGCAAACCCTGCTTTTTATGCCTCTAGGCCTGGTTGCTGCCTTGGATCAGTTACATTGCCAGATAAAGTCATGTTGAAGTGATTTTGATAACATTTCAGAACACATACTCAGCTTCCAACAAGGGGGACTGTGTTGGATTCTTTAAGTAGCCTGATGCCACAGTGCTTTGCTTGCACTAATGCTCCAGTTGTTTCTACCTGCAGCAAAGATAAACTAATGGAATAACACTGGGAACATTTTGTCCAAAAAAGATCTTGGTGACAACATTTAGCCTATCTAGGAAAAATGTGTAATAACTGCTAATTCTGGTTATAGAAAAGAAGGATTTAAAAGGCTGCCAAAAATGACTGCTCTTAAAAAGTACAGGAATCTTGGCACTGACACCTGCATTCCATGAAATGACCTTTTAAAGACGGGTATGTTCTTTACAGTCATAATCCTGCTGGGGATGTCATGCTGGTTGTGTGTGATCTGGATAGCATTGTGTGAGGTCTGAGAACTCAAGCAGTGACTAGCTCTCTTTATCTGTCATTTTGCCCCATGCTGCTACAATTTTTGCTGCATGTAACTAACTGGGCTACAAATCTGGAAACCATTTTAAGTATGGCAGCTTAGAGTATGGCTCAAAGTTCCCTATTTTATGAGAAATAAAGTTTTGTTCCAACGTGAATATGTATCTGTCATTAAAATCAACCCAAACGCATCCTGTTCATTAGGAAACATGCACATACATACATAGGTTTTATTTTCTGTGCAGTAATAATACCAAAACCACAAATCTGGCAGGCAGCTGTCTTTTCCATCTGCAATGTGCAGAACTCAAAATTATGTTAACTTATTCAAATGGATCAATTTGTGTCTGTGTGTTGAGAAAAAGACTTCATCCTCAGTTTTTAGTAGGTTATAAACAAGAATGTGAAAGAGATGTGTACCATTACTCATGAACAAACTTGAACCCTAGAAAGATCTTTCAAAATTTCTCCCTGCTGTTTCTGCATTTGAAATGCTCTCAAGGTCAGAGAAGCTGAAGGAGTTTCAATGTATTGAAGAGAGCCGCTGGCTCTGCAGAAGCTAAATACTGACAGCAGAGCCAGTCCTCTAGTTCTATGCTTCGCTCTGTGTCTACAGCCCTCTCTGCAAACTTCATCATCAGCAGTGCCCGCTTCATGTCAATCCAGTTCTGGAAAGCGCTATGGAGGGCTTCTTCGTGGTTGAGAGGCTGGTCTATTAAATCCTTCCTGGGGCCCCAAAGAAGACACTGCAGCATCCGTTTTGCTTCTGTGATACGGATGCGTTTGATTGGATCAGCTTCCAGTAACAAATGGGCAAGCTGTTGGAGCCCCCTGGAGTAAATGGAAATGTTGGGGAGTAGGGGAAGGTCATCTTGGCTGTACTCCTGCTCCCGGAGGCAAGCCCTCACCTCAAATGGGTTAGGCTGGTGGAGGAGCTCATAGATGAGAATGCCAGTTTGAAATTCATCAAACTTCTTGTACTGAGAGGCAGAGACAATTTCTGGAGCCAGCCGAGCCTGGTTCTTTTTAATTTTGGAGTCTACTTGTCCTGGCTTTTGCTTGGCTTTCAAAAAGTTGCTGATTATGAGTCTGGGCAAGTGCTTTTCATCTTTGGTTTTATTGCAGCTAGTTGGAGATTTGCAGTGAACGAGAAGCAGGTTTTCCAGGCAAAGATCTCTGTGGATGATGCCATGGTCTTTGAGATGCTCCAGGCCATTGCAGAGCTGGAGGAGCAGGAAGCATACACGCCGCTCATACAGCTCTGGCTTAGCTTTGTGATAAGCTGTAGAATCCCTCACCAAACTGGCTGCCGTCTGGTGTGGCACCTCGCGAGTGATGACTACCACACAGTCGTGTTCGCTGGCAGGACGGCAAGGGCGGGGACCATCTGGAGAAGTGCCTTTTACTACTTCAGGAGACAGCAACATGCTGGAGGGTACAGAGGCTACAAAATGCCCACAATCCTGCTGGATGTTGAAGTGCACTGGTACAGAGGGGCTGCAGTATGAAGCAGCTGCTTTTGATTCTTGAGTCTTACATATCTGGGAAGAGAAAAAGGGACAGTTGCATAGGTTAGCATGGCTGCACACTACATGTTTAAAAGTTTTTAGGCACCTATCTGCATCTCTAAATGCCCAAATATTTAAAATACCAGGTTTGTGGCAACTATCTTCTCCATGGGTGTCTGGTGCCTCGAGTCAAGCTGCGTGGCTGCTTTTGCTGGCAGCCCCGCTCCCCACCTGCCAGCTGGCTAAACAGGGAGTGCGGCCTCACAGGGGGTGCACCAGCACTCTCAGGGGGTGCATGTGTACCCCCATGCACCCCGTATATGTTGCCCCGATCTTCTCAAGACTTCTTAACTTCTGGGACTATATTCAGACACACAACTTTCTTCTATGCCTGGTCTACTTGTAGTGAACCTTCTTTCTTCACATCTCTCTCCTTCATGTCCTTTGCTCTTTACTGATGAAGCACCGACATAGCCAGAAGAGCACACAAAAGGCTCCAGCAGCAGAACCACAAGGTGTACCTGCATAAAGGCAACTCAGGCCAGTGGCCCTCTCTCCTGGCCCTTAACACTTATGACAAAAAGAAAGATGGAGCTACAAAGTGGTTCCTGCCCCACCACTCTAAGTCAAAGTTTATGCAAATCCAATCCACACAATCTTTTTTTATTTGAAACTTTCCCATTATGACAGCACAAATAAAGGCACAAAAATAGGTTTATTACAGCAACATCCATTAGCTCCACAGATCTTACAGGCTTTTCAGCATTTCCATTATAAGCCTTTTTATTTAGGGATTTACTTACACTTGAGATGCACAAACTTGCTCGAGATTGAAGCTTAACATAAAAGGTTTCAAACCCTGGAGCAAGACACTCTTTCTTTTTGCATGTGTGCAAAACTAGACAAGAAAGCTTTGTCATCTACGGTAAATGAGTGCAGAAGTGAATAAACAGGAGGTTGAGGGCTATTTTTTTTTTATACTCCTCTGGAAATATTCTGAATCTAGAAGTTTGCAGGTCATTAACTCTGGTGACTAAGTAGTGCAGGGAAGAGCAATTCAAAGCCTATTGTGTCCTCTCTCATCTGAATAAAAATAGTCTCATGGTCCTGCACATTTATTTTGTTAAAAGATGATTTCCAGGAGCATAGCTCATAGGTATACTACAGATTAATGCAACAGATGCAAGAGAATCCTAAGCACCCCAGGTGAATATAAGCCCTTTGTTCTTTGTTATACACATATTTTTTCATTTAATACGACTGGTATAATATCTGTATTATATTATTATTATATCAGACAAAAAACTGTACCTCTCTTTTTATTACCTGTGCTTTCATGCTCCAATATGCCTGTAAGTATGCAACACTTTTTCTAAGTGACACTCATCCCAGTAATTTATTTATTTTACAGATATACCCACGATACCAGGATCTGATCTTACTGGTGTTGCTCATGCAAGCTGGGAGCACATGCGAGTGAGGCAAATTAATACAAGCTTTGATGTGGAAGAATGTGGTGAAAGTTTTCCTGTGTAACCTGCTTGGTCACATTGCTAAACTGTGTGTGGATTGCATACATTGTAAACACACAGTACACATGACAATGAAAGTTGATGGTAAGAATCTGCAGCTGGCTTTGCTCTGTGTCTTTGAATGAAGACAAACACCATGAAAGAAAGCCCATTTTGGCTGGGTTTCCCAGCAGTCATTGTGACCCTGGATCTCTCTATTCATTTTATTTTTGTGTGTGTCTGTGTGTCTAGCAAATATAAATAGCTTGGTTTAAGTTTTGGCTCAAACTTCTTGGCAGACTCTTGGATTAACTCCAATGTTCAAGCTGTTAGATTTTTTCATGTCTAATTTTAACCCTAGGGCTGTAGCCATTTTCATGACTGAAAATTAATACAATAATACACTATGCATAGAAAAGGGGCAGTTAGGTTTCCCAATTATTGCCTGTCAGTTATAATTTATTAATGAAAATGAAAGCTCACTGGAAAACTGCTGAGATATACTTTCCACTAACACTAGTGAACAGCAAAGCCCCATCTGATTGCTTTGGTTCAGTTAGTGAGACACTCTGCCAGGATCACAAAATATATGCAAATTCCACGTGAGGACACAAGTGCAGACCTGTCATGAACAAAAAAAAAGGTTGTTTTCCTCTATATAATAATCATGTCCTTATAGCAAGGAGATAACTAGGCTTAGAACCCAATCACACAATAGAAGGAACAGGAATGTCTATAGAGCTGCACGATAGATCTACCCATTAAATTAAATGGTTAAGATGTCTTAATGTTTGATTTGTCCAGAATTTTAACTGCTAATGTATCATTTTTTAAAAAATAATATATCTAAACTAAAGCTTCCTCACAGGGTTTGTAACAACTGAATCAATTAAAAGAAGCTTTCAAATTGTAACGATATTTAGTGCATGTCTACTTGGAAATTATTTATGTTCTGGTGAAAATCTACCAAGGTTTTGCCATATATTCTAACTTCCAGTCTTTACTTACACCCAGAAACAGTATTAGAATTCTAAAGAGGCAGCACTCTCTAGGAGAGAAAGCCTGTGGGTTAGATACCAAGAACTGCACCTTAATCTCAGTTCTGCTAGTGACTTGGATACTATGGCCTTTTTGCCCTGGTTTCGTCCTACATAAAACAGAGATAGAACCACCTACCCTCACAGGAGCATGGTAGAAAGTGCTCTGAACATGTAAGTGCCAAGTACTATTAGAAAACAACAATGGAGCTCTCCAAGGAGCATTCAGTATTCTGGTCGTGGTGCCAGTAATGGATAATGCAGTAAGACCTCAAGGAACGTCATTTTTGAAGGATTATCGCTCGGAAGTTAAATCTATTGTTTTTTAAATTTGCAGTTCACACTCCACAGAAGTTTATCTCCCAGAGAGGGATTCCAGTAAAGCTGTGCCAACTGACACTAGCACACAATGTGGTTTTATACAGTCGGCAGGATCTATTCTTGTTACACTGCAGTTATAAATGATTGAGCAGACAGAAAACAAAAAGGCCAGAAAGTAAAATTACCTTCACTGCATAGGTAGTGGAAGGGTCTTTTGAGCAGGTTGCACAGTAATAGATGGCATCCCCAGAAACACAGCAGGGCTTGTTGCATGTCAGCTTAAAGAGTGACCAGTTGTTCTCACTGAAACGCAGCTCATTTTTCTGATCACGCATGAAACAGTCTTCACATTTTGTGACAAGGCGGCGCAAAGATTCAGCATAGAGTGCTCCTAGTTTGGCATACACCCCCTCCTTGCTGTCAATGTTGCTGAGCAGACTGTGGAGCTGAAGGCTGGAGCCTGAGGAAACCTGGCTAGACACACTGAGCTGAGAGGACGAGAACAGCTGCACGTTTCTGTTTGGGAAGCAGGCACTGCTGCTCTTATTTGAAGTTGGTCCCCAATGGCCATTTCCTTTGCAGACTCTTTCCAGAGACTCAGCGGAGGAGAATGTGTTGCAGTTGCTTCCTAGATGAGATGGATAGCAAAATGGAGATTCTTCTCGGACACACATGTTGCTTTCAGAGTGACTGACATTCAGTCTGGGGCTTGCGGGTTTTGCTGTTCTTCTACCTGATGTGGCCTGGCCCCAGAAAAAGCCATCAGGTGATGAAACTGCTCTGCTTACTGTCTTCTTCTGTGGCAAAGGAGGTGGCTCAGTCAGTGCACCATGGGATCTACCCTCACTATTATCCTCAGGAAAAGGAGCAGAAGAAAACCCTTGGTTCCCAGAGAGAGTTGGCGACTGACTTTGTTCACACGATTGTCCTAGAAGATACAAAGGCATTAACTGAATTATGAAAAAGTGCTCCCAGCTCTCCTTTATTAGCATGGATTCTCCCGATGAGATTTTTCAAAGGTGGAGCACAGCCTAACTTCCATTACAAGTCAATGGGGATTACAGGCCTAACACCTACTTGTGCATTTAAAAATACCTTCTTCCTGTGGACTGAATACCAGGTGGTTAGAGGTAAAATCACATATTTAATAATTTGCCATACAAATGCAGAAAAGTTAGATGAAAATAATTAGAAGCTGTGATGCATGCCACACACACACACACACACACACACACACACACACACACTCTAAGTTCACACCTTCATGAGCTTCCTATAACTCTTCTCATGTGCCTCATTTGGAAATAGTAGGCTGAAAGCCTTTCTGTTCTTGCTGCAGGAGAGAAGTGGTTTTTGCTGCGAGTAGAGCATGGAGCTTGCATGTTGTGGTGAAGATTTAGGGTGAAGTTGCATATTATACATAGACCATACTAAATCTGTGGAACGTTAAACGGTATTAAAGTTAGAATATGCTATGAGCAGTCACATATTAAGGGTTAATACCATTTTTTGCCTGCATAGCTGTGATTTACCACTAGAGGGATGGCAAGCAGGGTTATTGCTAGAAGCCAGGACACCTGGGGGTTCTATTTCTAGTCTCTATCCTCTATTGGGGGAAGGGGTTGGGAAATGGAATGAATGCATCCTGTGATGCTGGAAGACTGCAAAATGTGCTCATTTTCTCTGTGGAGCAGACTGAATTTATCTTACACAAGTTAGGTAGCACAGCCCAGCACCTTACCTGAAGTGACAACTCTGAGATGCTCAGAAAGCACTTCACGTGAGTTATTAAGCTTTAACATGCGGATGCTCATGTTTTAAGTGTCCCTAGTATGGTCCAAGTGTAACATGTAATTTCACCCTTAGCTTATTATGGATGAGCAAGTCTAATCATTGAGTCAGCATCCACCCAGAAGTCCACTGCACATAATTGACTAAAGAAGAGGTAAAACTTCATGTTTGCATTGTGTGTCTGGATGTCAAGATCAACTGTGTGCCGAATGCAAGGGGACAGTGATTATAAAGGAAGAAAAGACCTCTTTTGTGTACAATTTTACTCTCATGTAGAACATGGGACTTCACTCATGGTCTTTCTGTGGTGCAGCTGATCCTAAGTGGCGACAGGTAGAGGTGCATGTGCACCCCCTGACCAGTCGTGCTCGCTGCTTAGGTGACAGGCAGGGGGACAGGGGAGGGCAGGCAGGAGCGCTGGCTGGGGAGCAGGAGCACCACGGTGCTCCCAGAAGCATCTGTGACCACTTTGTGATCAGCTTTGCGGGACCCCCCCGGTGAGACTGGCCACAGGAGGACCACCCCCTAGCTGCTGACTAGTTGCAGGAGGGGGGCACATGCCCCACAACCAAGGTGGCACCAGTCGCCCATGGATCCTAATGCTAATGACTTTGAATTATCTTCAGTTTAATAGCGTGGGGTGCTCTGAGAACTCTCACGGAATCATTTAGAGGCTTGTTACAAGGGATCCTGGTGGTTTCAACAGTTCAGGGAATTCTACAGTCTGTCTGGCCATGGTTCAAAGATGCAAACAAGATTACATCCAAAACCAAGGCAAGTTTCCAATTAGTTAACTATGGCAAACACTGCTTACAGAATGCCATGATTTAATTGGATTTAGACAATGGTATTTCAGAGGAAGAGGGTGATATTCTATGGTGTTATGAAAAACCACTCTGGTGCTTTTCCCTGAATTTGTATATTAGCCACCAAACAGTAGTAAAGCTGGTGTAGGATAAATATTTAAGTAATGAAATCACTTGTGAGGAGTTAAGAATGAAGTACTGAGGGATGAATGTGCAACTACAAATATTTAAACAAAACCTACTTAGTTATTAAGCTGAAACACAGCAATTTAACAGGGTAGGTGAGACTGGATAAGACAGTCTGACTCATGTTAGTGCATAATCCAAGACAGTTCTGCACCTGTATTGGATTAAGCACTATCAGAGTGGTCAAGGTGATGCACTGAACTTGTTTCAGTGCCACACATTGGAAAAAAGTTCAACTTCTGAGGGGAGGTATAGGGTTTAGTTGACTTCATTCTACTGTCAAGTTCTAAAACCCAACCCCTCCACTGACTAAGTTTACACATTCTCAAATCTATTTGTTTTATGAACTGAGTTCTGTTGGTCTGCCTGAACTGAACCATGAAAGTGCTCAGAAGAAAGGAAAACATCTTCAGAATGTAGATTTTGGCACCCAGTTCATTTCAGCCATTTGTACTTTATGAATGTTTACCTTGTTAAAACTGGTCAAGAATAAGACTAATTGTTTATCAAACAGGTGTGTGTGTGTGGGGGGGCATCTCTATCATAGCAAAAATTCCAGAAGTCATAATTTTAGAAAAATAAACAACTATGGCATGCAACACTCAAATAACCAAATGTTTTTACTAGAAATTATGATAATCAATAACCAACATTCAATGAAAATGTGGGTATTTTGAAATTACTAAATAATAGTTGAAATATGTTTAGAAGTTGTACTGTGCCACAATTTGTCTGTCTATGATAATTCATGGCAGTCTTGCTCATGGTAAAGTGAACAGCTGTATATTCTGTTCTCTATTTGAACCTGAATCTTGGGTTTCAATATTGGCATTGCAGATTGTAGATGCTGATAGCTTATCAACATATGACACCATTTCCATATTTATTAAGGACCTTTTCTATAAATAAAAACCATACTTCTATATGGCACAGGAAATAGATACCAGGATGTAATACCCTTCCTCCATAAGCTACTGGTTCAAGGTTAGCTACTAAAAAGGTTGTTACCTTTCATAGCCTTTGTCAGTCTAGGCCACGGTAGACATTGTAGTCTACACTGTAATCCCTGCTCTAACAATAGTAATGACTGGTAGCCTTCTAAACCAGGGGTACTCAACCTCTGGCCTGCAGCCCAAGCGTAACCCATGGAGCCATGGCATTCAGCCAGTTGGGAAATTTGGTGACAGGGGAGCAGTGGCAAATGGCAAGTAATGCTGCCACCCTCCCTTCTGTCAAATTCCCAAGCCCTGCAAAGCCAGGGCCAGGCTATGCTCCCTCCTCTCCCTACCTTCCACATGACCAGATCAGGATCCGCCTTGCCACCCCACATGATGGATTGGGCCAACTGGCTAGATCAGGGCTGCAGACAGATTGAGCACTGTCCATCTGGCCTGAGGTGGAAAAAAATTGGGTACCACTGTCTGAAACCAACGGAAACAAGGCAAAGGCTGAACAGATATGGAAACTTAAAATGAAGTTTCTTACTGGTAACTGGTTTCTTCAAGATGCATTCTTCACATGCACATTCTTACTTTTCAGTGGGTGTGACTACATGTTCATTAATCTGCCGTAGTAACTGCACATTAAGTTTAGTACTTGCATAACCAAGTACTAAATCAATGCACAGTAACTGGTGCTATTCCACAGTAGTACTAGTGCACTGGTTTTTACAGATGCTAATTGCACAGCAGCCTAATAGCACGCGTTTTGCCTGGCACACTACTGCGCAGTTTTATTAGGTTACTGTGCAGTTAGCATCTCGTGTAGGTGCACCCAGTGCATCGAATGCCCCTGTAGTTCAACAGAAGATTTTTTGCCTTACCAGTGTCTGTAGAGTGTGCTTTAGTTTTGCCCCTCTCCTTCCAACTCCATACCAAGAGTATGTTGACTTGGAGGTAGAGCATATGAACAGTAGTGAATACTGTCCAGCCTGCAGTCCCACGCAGCCCAATTACTAACACTGTTGCTGGGAGGGGTGTGTGTGGGAGGGGGTGTTGATCCAGTATGCAGCAGCTCATCAAAATTCCTTATGTGGTCTGTGGGCCCAAATAATTGCCCACTCCGCTTTACATCAAGGTGCAGCAGGAGAGAAAAGAGGACACCCAATAGGGGAGAACTGGAGTGGGAGAACAGACTTAGGGTGACCCCTAGGAGGTGCTGTGGCCATTCCTGGAGGCAGAGCTTGTTACAAGGTATGACTGTGGACTTGCATCCAAGACTGGTCCCCAGCCCCCCTTCCTTCGCTCTCTGTTCAGAACTAGGAAGTAACTGCTGTGAAACGCTTTCCACAGGAGATGCAAGGAAACCCTTTCTATGGCTCCCCAGTGCCAAAAAGGGAAACGACTTCTTCCTGTAGCAGATGCTCGTCAGAACAGTCCGTGAAAAGGGATGGGGAAAAGGGATTGTGAGTGGCAATCTGCTGGAAGACACTGATGGGACAGAACCTATCTTCAGTGATAAACAAGAACATTACTTGAATTTACACTGGTAGGAAGCTGCTCACCTCCAGTGAGCAGAACAGAGCATGCAAAGTCTTATCAGTTTTGACACTAAATAGTTCCATGGCTTCAAATAGCAGGTCCTCCACAATAGCTTGGATCTCCTTTGGAGAACTGTATAACCACAAAGACCTCTGCATCACCACCACTGAAGCATCTGTGTCCAGCACAACCTGTAAGGCTGTCTTTATCATTACATGGCCCTCTGTAACATCTTTTATTACTGATAGTGCAGTAGTGCTCTGAAGCCCTGACCAGCACTTGGTCCTGTAAAAGCCTATAATGAGAAGATGGCCCATGCTTTCCAAGAATGAAGCTTAAAAAAAAATGTAAAAAAGCAGAACAAGCCCAAGTTGTTCTAAACCTAAGCCAGGAGCTGAATTGGAACTGGGGCAGTACTAGAACCTAGGAAGCCTATAACTGGCTTAAAAGCGTCTGTACTTTATCCTGTTGGGTGATGTGCTGAATCTTGCCCTAACTTTCTTATGATTGAAAAGACATACTTCAGCACAAAATCCAAAGTAAGCTGGTGTTATAATATTTGCCTGAGTTAACGGACAGTCTAAAACTAAAGTTCTGAGACTAGACCCTGCTCCACTTATCTCAGTCATTTACTCTTTCAATGTAAATCATTTTAACATCCAATTAAACACACTTAGCCCATAAATGCAAACTGCCTCTCTTGTCTTCCCTACATGGCAGCCATCATTATTTGAGCACCAATCAACCACCAAAAACTCTAGCTCTCCTTTATTACCAGAATAAAGTTCCATAACCTTAGAGCAAATTCTGCAACACATTTAAGATTCAGAGGCAGTTTTAATGAGTCATATTTTAACATCACAAGGACTCATACTAACAAGAGTATCTGCCTTGTAATCTTACTTTAAAACCCTTCATTCTTTTAGCTGAAGCTGTTGCAGACTCCCCAGTTTAACTAAACCAAAGGATTGCAGGAGGCATGGGGACTTGCCAACGAATTCTAAACAAGTTCGCCTCAAAATCCATTAGATCAGTCCCTCTCTTACATTATAACAAAGTCACTTTCAAGCATTTACTTAAAACTTCCAGTTTTTTAAAGAAAATTGAAATGCCTTATTTTACTGGAGCAAAACTAGGAAAGGTCTTCCCCTTCTATTCATAACTGACAACTATACATTAAGGTGCCTAGAGTAAAAAAGTCTGATCCGCAGCATGAATTTTTCCCTTTACAGTTTTCTGGCATGTTCTCCCTCTGCTTTTTCTACCCCTAACTCAGCAACTTACAGTTTCCAGAGCACTCTCTCTAAATTTTATTGCTATAAATTGTTGTTTTTGGATAGAGAGAGCTTCCACTATATAGCGATCACTGTTTGTGAAGGAAATAGCTCTTGAGCTATACAATATGTCACTGCATGTCCAAGTTAAATGCACTTCGGAAAAAAAATTACTTGAAAGAAAATGTATTTCCTAAAATCTAAATTAATTAGGGAGGGGATATTTTTGTTTAAGAAATACCTAACCTATGCACTTAATTTCACCATAGCTCCTTTCCTTCTCAATGCATTTTATCTCCTCCCCTAAAGAGAATGTTTTCTGTTACTACTGCAATTCACTGAGGGAAGTATGCTGCATAGATAAATGATCCTGTGCATTGTACTAAGAACTGTAGCACACACAAGATCACTACAGATTGACTTCATCATCCATCAGATCTAGTTTCAGTTAGGTCTAAAAAAAATTAGCAAGAATACTTGTAAGGTGCTATACCTAGAGAAGAAAAAAAAATAAAATGAAGAAATACAGACTGAGGGATAATTGGCTAAGTAGCGGTGCTGCCAAGAAGGATCTGGGGGTTTTGGTGGAGGTATACTTTACGCAGCATGGATTAGGCCTTAGCTGTAGGATTTTGTGCACCTCTGGGCTCTGCATTTTAATAAAGATGCAGAGAAAATAGAGGATCCAGAGGTGAGCAAGATAGATAATAAAGGGACTGGGATGCAAACTGTATGAGAAAAGACTGGAAGAACCAGATGCATTTAGTCTAGAGAAAAAGACATTAAAGGGGGACATAACAGCAGTTTTTAAATATTTGAAATGCTGCCACAAAGACGGGGAAGAACAACTGTTATCCCTTGATGCAGAGGGCAGGATGCAAAGCAATGGGTTTAAATTGCAGCAAAGTAGACTTAGATTAAATCTCAGGGAAAAAAAAGCATTTGTCTGGATTAGTTTAAAAATAGCTCATCCTACATCTGTGCAAGAAAGAGAGGAGGGGTTGGACCAGATGCCCCTTGAGGTCTGCCCACTAATCTATGATCTTCATTAGGGCCAGACAGGCCAAAAATTATGCTGATCCAACTAGGCTAAGGTCATTTAGAGAGAATCAAGGAAAGTCTAAATAAAAGTTGGGAAAAGTGGATGGACCATGGACTACTATTGTGAGACAGTCTCTCATTGTGAGATCAGTAGCTTGAAATACTCCCAAGAGTCGAAGTGTAATGCTGCGAGATGGTCCAGGCTTGTTATGAGTTTGTGTGGCCAAAGAACCTCACAGTGAGTTCTGTCAGCTTGCTGCCAGTCTCAGTCTGCTGCCCATCCTGATAAAACTAAAATCAACAGAAGTGTGGCCACAGAGCCTCAACTCCTCTCTGGAGCTGGTTCTTGCCAGTCAGGGCTAAGACCTACACAGACTAAAGAGCGCAGGAAAGTTTGTTCTGTGGATACTGTGTGAAGAGGGGACTCTAAGTCTCTAGGCTATGGAAAGCCCCTTTCCCCAAGCCCCGCATTTACACACACACACACACACACACACACACACACACACACACAAAGGTACAATTACCTCCATCGCTGGCAGATCTTGTGTCAGAGTTGAGACTGTCTGAGGAGCCAGCTGTGAAGTTGACTTGGATTCCTCTGAAAGATGGTCCAAGGCTCTCTGCAGACCCATTGCTGACCGTCTCCAACTCAGGGCTACTCTTGTTCATTTTCATAGCGTGCCTAGACAGTCAAACAACAAACAGAAGCATTGAGTATTTGGAGGAGACAAAGTACTCTAGCGTTTGGAGATTCACACAAGACTGAGTCAGTGTGCTCTGTTCTTCCTGTCATAATATACATAGACAACCGTCTTTACCACAGAAAGCCCGATTTTGCACATGCGCACACATGAATTGCACTAGCTGTCTGACACAGGTATAACAAATGCAGGGTCTCTCTTGGTGAGCATGGCTTACACAGCCAGCTCAGAGGGAGGTCCCAGTTGAGCTGCCTGCACAGGGCACGTGGAATCCATGCTGATTCTCCCAGACCCAGCAATTCCCTGGTTCACTCCAGGGGTGATCACAGGGAGACAAGGTTCATTCCTATGAAACGTGCAGAGCATGCTTCATAAGTGGAATTTCTTTCTGCCTTGCTTGTCTTTATTCCAGCAGCAACTTATTTAAGGGAATATGGTGCTTTGGATATGGGCAAACGTGGGCCCCTTTGAAGGAAAAAAAAAAGTGTTATTTTGTTTTTTTCCCTTTGCACTTCAAAATAGGCTCATGGCTGTGGCCATGGGTAGTTGTGCAGTACACTGGGGCACAGGGGAATTTATAGAATCTCTGCCCTAGTCCTGCAGAGCTGGCATCAAAGTCTTTCAGCACCAGCCCTGGCATGGAAAACTTCCAACATCCACACAATGCTGCAGGGAAGGCTTCCAGTCTCAGAGCTCTGCCACAAAAAAGCTCCCCATACCAACGGCCAGTGCAAGAAGCCAAAACCAACATGAAGCAATTTTCAAGCACACTTACTCCAACAGAGGTAAACATTTACACCAAAGAGTGAGCATCTTCCTCATTCCAGTCTATGGCTCCACTCATCAGATAGAAGCAAGTCAGGGTTCCTAGATCACTTTCCTCATGGTCAGTGCAGACTGAGCTGTACATCTGAAGTCAGAATCAGTCCACGGTTGGGTGTGGATAGGACTGCTCTGCAGACAAATTCCAGAACCAGGCATTTGCCCATCATCTGAGTTTGCTTAAGAGTAAAGACCAGGCACAACTCAGTTTGGGATGTTTAGGGTGCTCACACTGATTAAAACAACATAACACCTAGCTCTTACATAGAACTTTTCAGCATTATATGTCAAAATGCTTTAGAGAGGACGTCAGTGTTCACTGTTCTTCATTTAACAGATGGGAAAACAGCTAGACCTAGAATATATTCTCTCCTACCAATTCAATATCTCTGTAACAGAATTGCTCTGGGGTCTGTCACTAAGGGCAGACACTTTGCCAGTGGTACTTAGTCGCAAGCCCCGACTCCTGACACATTTTGAAGTAACAAGTACTACATGACAAATGAAAAAATGACAAGCTGTTTTAAAGTAAGTTCTGTTATTTCCTATTTCTTTCTTAAAGATAAACAGTACCTACATATTTTCTACATTTTTTCTGGCAGACAGTAGAATGGTCTCCAATGATACTTAGTTTACAATAATGCAAACACATCTGGCTCTCTTAAAGCTTATACGTTCGGTCTTTTCCTTGACAGACAGGTGAGAGAGGATATTTGTAAGTTTTTTTGTCAAATAAAATTAAATAATAACTATTTGATAAAAGGTCAATGCCACATTTATTAAAAACAAACAAACAAACCAAAAACAGATAATGAAAAGAAAATTGATTCCAATGGTGTAAGCTATTTGAGTGGTTAAAAGCCCCATAAATCCACATTTACTAGTCAGAAAGCTGGACTGAAAGAAAAACAGCAACAAAAGACATGCATGCTTGTCCTAGCACACCATTACCATACACAGAGCTCCTCTTCTGAACTTATCAAGAAAGGGCTCCTACTGATGCAGGGGTAGGTTTTTTTACATAGCTAGTCAAAGTTAGCTGGAATTCTTTAGAAACACTGAGCACAAACAATGCGAGCTGTGTTTTATATTTTTTTAATTCTTAATTCCTTTTAGAGACTGAGGAGAGAGTAAATCCTTACTGCTCTCTTTACTCAACTACATTGACAGGAAAACCGAAGAAAAAAGCAGGAAGAAACTTCTGTCAGACTTCCTCATTTCTAACAGCATACTTGTTCTAAATATATCTATATATAGGATGTTCAGAATAAAGGAGTAAATTCATGCAGGGCATAATACCTCAGGAGACAATGGACTTAAAATGCCAGTGAATTTGCTACTTTCAGGTTGTCATAGCACTAAACCTTTCGTGTACAGTTTGATAAACTTCCTATGTATAACAATTCACAATCAAAAATTGCTTTTACAATCTTAAGTAAACTTACTGTTAAAATATCTTACAGTATCAACGTACAGTACAAAATACCTACATTTTATATACAGTTTTTACATTATAAAATCTCTCCATTACCATAACTACTACTTTCACTTGACCAGGAATTTTGGTCTTTCAGCTGGATACTATGCACATACATACGAATCAATAAAAGCACTAGAAACCTGAGCATTAATTCAGAGAAGAACTAAAGGAAAAATGTTTGAAGTGTAAACTTAAATTTTATTTCTTGATTTGCATTGACGATGAAACATTTCCACAGCCATTCTTTTAAAAGTACATTAAAGATAATGTAAAGTTCTAAATTTAAACCTAAAGTACTACTTTAGACAGTTTCAGTTGATTTAAAACAAATTATGCATAAGTACCTTACCATCCTTGTACACAAGTTCACAAGATGAAACTTTGTTCAGCAGGGTCCAAGGTCTATGCATATAGCCACACCTAATCCTTCAGAGCAATGCTGATACAACGTGGTGTTCGGAAAGACTGTTGTGGCTGTTGCCTTTGCAGAGTCCAGCATTACTGTGAAGGCACATGTGCAGAGAGCTGTCTATTTCCTCCCTGTACTTCAGTGACTTAAGTGAAATGCACTTCCTGAACAGGCATAAAACTGAAATAGAAATAGCTACTACTTAAATGACACACAGCTCTCAGTTTCAAATGTTACAGCCAGGATGGTTAGTAACATCAAGTACTATATTGAAATGTGACTATTTCACATCCCTCTCCCTTTTCTTAACCAGGGTTTGAAGAACTGCTCACCACTCACACCATTCAGTTGGTTCAGAGTAAAATATTAAAGGATTATATAGATTACTTGCTGAAAAAACACAAGGCCAAATTCTCTTATTTAGACACCATTCTCAATGAAATTAGTAAAGTGTTGTTTCCAGTTTGGTCCACAGTTTTGAAAGGATCTGAACATTCCCGGACTGTTCAGGATATGTCCATTGTACACATGGGTTTCTGCTACTGTTTCCTGGTCTATTCTTACTACTGAAGAAAAGTGGTGTGGACAACAGTTAGTATTCAGAGGTTTTAAATCCAGCCTATCAGCACTTCTCACATAAACAAGCCACAGAATGTCACCCAGTTCTAAGCATGTAAACACAACTCCCAGAAAGACATCGGATCTAAATTGAGAGTACACATGTTGAGGAAGCTGCTGTTTCCCTTGGTAAAACGTTGCAACGGTTAACTACCTGAGAAAAGCCTCCTGAAAGCCTATACCTCATCTCCAGTCACTATTATAACTTTGCTAAATTTAAGGGCATACTACAAACATGAATTCTCCTTATGCAGATAGATACTTATACATTACTATTGTGCATAGATTGGGAATGAGTCACCTTTAACCTCTGACAAGCGAATTAAACTAACAGGCTTCAAAACACCCGTGACACTTCCTTAAACACTCCTCCTTTATTTTTCAACATCATTTTTAGAAAATAGACACCAAAACTAGATATATTTTCCAGCTAGGTGGGTGCAAAGGCACCCTGTTCTTATTTGCTCTCCTCCTGTTTCTGTATCCAAGAACTGCAGGATCCCCCTTGAGCTACAGTGTTTCACTAGGAGCTCTGGTTCAGTTGGTCTCCAATGCCTCAGTCGCAGCTTTCTTTAATAGTTAAGGTTGAAAGCAGCTTCCCACAATAAATCTTAGGGTAACCCCCACACTATTCTCAACAGAACAGAGGAAATGCTTTTGAAATTTTGACACACACCTTTCTGAAAATCTGAGGCAAATCACACTTGTGGGGGAGATACAGACATATGGAGCGTTGAAAAACTTGAGTTGACATCTCTGCAGATAAACAGAGGTTTAAGTTTGCCAAGCTGGTACCTTTCACTAGCATTGCTTCCTGTAAGAGGAAATGATGAGACAGATCTGCTCTGAGTTGACCACAGCACAGACAGAAATATGAAATCAACATTATTACAATATGAAGTCACCATTATATTACACGTGCCCATCCTCATGTAAGATCACCCAGCTTCTAGAGAAGTCACAGCATGACTTCAACATGCATTTACAAATTTCCCCCTGAGATTAGCTGCACAATTCGTGTTATCTACAAAAGGATCTGTGAGGCTAATGTGAACTCAGAAGGTCAAAATTATCATCCTGCCTGCACAGTTATTTTTGGCTGGTGTTTTTAAATATTTAAAAAGGAAAAACAAAACCCACAAATCTTTCACAGAAACACAGTTGGCACAGCATATTCCCATGGACATGCGACAGCTCTGTCAGTATCTATGGGCATATTTACATTACAGAATTTCTGCTGGCACAGCCCCCTACTTGAGATACTGAATATGATGGAAAAATAAGTTTTTCTGTTAGTATAACTAAACTGCCCCAATGACTTCAGCTAAGCTGACAAAAACAATCTTTTGCTGGCAAAACTGTTTGAATGAGGGTTTTGATGGTATAGCTTGTATTTGCTTGATGGCATGATTTATAACACTCCTGGCCAAAATGGCTGTCTCCAAAATTTTACAGTGTAAAGAACTGCCTGAAAGATCATACCAAGGCCAATAACAAAGATGTTTGTAAAATAATGCAGCGAGAAAGAAGCGGAAAGAAACAAAACAGCCTCTCACTCAGCTCCAGGAAAAAGCCGATACATAAAAAAAATCATTCCCAGGAAAAAAAAAGTGGAGCTGATGCATTATAGAAAGCAAAAAAACCCCAGAATAAACAAGAGCTATATGTCTGTTCACCTTGAAATGTTCATATTTTCTGGCATATAAATATGCCAATGAATATAGTATGCGCTTTGTTTTTGGAAGACCCCAAGACTGGAAAATGATCTTATCTTGGAATATGGGTGAAAACCTTAGGTTTGAGTTCTCCAGGGCTTGGGGCCACACACCAGGGCTGAAGGACAGGGGCTGCATGCTAGGGTTGGGGACTTGGGAGACAGGGGCTACACACCAAGGCTGGAGGCCTCACACCAGGACTGAGATCTTGGGAACTGGTGGCAATGTGCTAGTGCTGGAGGCTTGGGAGCCAGGGGCCATGTGCTAGGGCCGGGGGCTGCACGCTGACCCTGACTCTATGGGCTGACCTGATTCAACCACACCAGTGCTGGGGCCACGCACAACAGGGCTGGGCTCAATCTGGCTCTGGTGGCACTATCCTTCCCATTTAAGTCACTGGAAAAAATGCGTGCAGGACATTGCAGGGGGAAGGCATCTGCTTCACTGAGAGCAAGACTGCAGGGTCTCCTCAACACAGGCCTCCTCCCTTCCAGATCAGTAGCCACCATACCCCTTTCACTCGTGGCTTGCTCTCATTCTCCTGGCCCCACATACCACCCTCTTGTGATTGCCAAGGGGGGCAGCTTCAAAAGGAAAGCCAGAGAATGGTTTCAATAATTCTTCACCTGTGTTACGGTAGTTAGAGTACTGTTTTAGGAAGTCAGGGAGATGGACAGTCAAACCCCTTCCGAGGGAGAGTGGCTCAGAACCCTGGTCTCCTGGTAAGTGCCTTAGCCACTTAGCTACTGGGGGCTAAAACACTAGAGGGCCCACTAATTATGGGTTTTGAGTCACTATGTCTTTAGGTTTAGACCGCAATGCACATCCACGGGGATTCATACACATTAGGGCTGTGCAAAACACCATCATTTCGTTTTGACGTCTGTTTCGCCGTTTTAAAGGGACAGTGTTTTGTTTCATCGTTTATGTTTGAAGCACTGTTCCATTTCATCTCATCAAAACTGTTTCGCTGTTTCGATGCATTTCGACGCTTCGCCCATAGGCTATAACAGGGAATCATGAAAATGCCTAGAACTCTGTCATTTCTTGTCTGTTTCAGATGAAAATTGCAGGGATGGTAGTCCCCCCTGAGACCATGAAGCCTGCCAAGTTTTAAGGAGATAGGTGCAGAGGTTTCTCAGAAACTGCACCTCAAACTGTTCAAAGCAAAACTCCTTATTCCTGCTGGAAGAGCAGCCTTCTCTCATATGGTGCACAGATCTGGCGGCCTACACCCTTGGGAGGGCTGCGGGGCTGTACCAGACTCCTCCTTGGGGTGTGAGCCCCCAGATCTGCGTACCACATGAGAGGATGCTGCTGCCACCACCTGGGACCGGCGCTGGGTGCAGGCTTCCCCAATGCCAGGGAAGACTGATGTTGCCGTCAGTCCCAGGAGGCAGAGACAGCCTCCTCTCATCTGGCGCACAGATCCAGGGGTCTGCAGCCCCATGGAGCTCAGCTTGGTGGCAGGGAGAGCCAGGGGTGCACTCTGCCTCTGGGCTGAGCTCCATGGGCCTGCAGAGTCGCTGGGAGTGCAGCCTGGCAATAGGAGGCGGGGAGAGCCAGGGCTACGCTCCGACTCCCACTGCTGGGCTGAGTTCTATGGGGCTGCTGCCCAGCGCAGCCCAGTTGCAGGAGGCAGGGAAAGCCAAGGCTGTGTTCCCTGCTGGGCTAAACTCCATTAGGCTGGCAAAGCCACTCAGAAAGCAGCCCTGGCTCTCCCCTGCCTCTCGGTACTGGGCTGCTTCAAAACTTTTGAAACGTTTTGAGTACCCTCATTTTGTTTCAAAACTGTTTCGAAGCTTTTTGTTTCATTTTGATTGTGCCGTTTTGAGCTCGAAATGCATCAAAAGAGCTTCAAAACAAAACGCTCAGCGAAATTTCGCACAACCCTAAAACACATAGCTAGGCACTTGTGCGACCAGCATATGCCCTACTTTATATACTTAGTCTATGCAGGTAGCATGCATGTCTGTATATATGCATCTACACTTCAAGGAAACAGAATGGCTACCTGAACGCAAGTGCTACTTACATGACTAAAAATTTGCTGCAGGAAAACAGAATGCCACTCCAAGTATAAAGAGCCTGAAGACTTGGGGGAAAAAAAACACACTAGTGGAGTTTGGAACTATTGCAGAAATGAGTTATCATACTCCTCTGGGCAAGAAAAATGTCAATCCCCATGGAGGCCAACATGTATGCAATTTCAAAGTACAGGCCTCTTTAGATGGCAAACAAGAGAAGAAACAAGAAGAAGTACACAGTTCACCTCTAGAAAGAAATCAGCTCTCCCCATGACTTGTCTGATAAAGCACAAACTTAAAAAATAATCCTGCCAGAAAAAGGACACATGAAATTCCAGATTATTTTCAGTCTGAAATGAGAAGAGGGATCAAAGCCATGCTTTAAACAGAAAACTGACCTCAACCTTTGAACTGGAAAGCCTATTATCTCACTGCAACAGAGTGCAATGCTCCCTTCTGGTTTGTTCATTTGATCTAATTTGGGCCATACCATACTGCTGCTACTGCTTTCTTCCTAAGGACTGCATTATGGTCTTATGTACCGAGCATAAGAAATAATTGCCTAGTGTCCCTGTCAAATTAGTTTAATGCTGCCTTCAGCACATATTGGCACAAAGCAGAATCAAGCTACGAAGGCAAAGTCACAAAGGCATTTGTTCTGCAGCATTTCAGAAGCCTCTGTCAAATCTGGTAAAACAATAAATTTATTTGGCTTGAAGCAGATACAATAATTCTTACACTATGTTCACAGGATGGCACAGAGTGCAAGCTATACGTTTGCCATCTCTGCAAGGGAGACTGCTTTTCTCCCACTTATTTCACCCACCACTCGCCTACAGTTCCTGGATTTCTTCTAAATGCTGAGCAAGGCTACAAATTTGTCTCCAATCAGATCATAATTCTCAAGCCGACCCAATGCTACTGCACTGTCCTACAAACTCACGGCTCTCCACAATATGCAGCTCCAATCGAGTCAATAGGAGCTGATCAAAAATTCAAGTCTGACTGTCAGCCTAACTTCAATCCCCCAAAAACCCCAAATCAAAACTGTTCCACATGCGTGTGTCAAGGACAGATCATGCCAAACTGATGCAATTTCCTACTCTAACTGGAACAATGATCTAGAAGATAAGGGGAGCAGTAGCTATGAAATATCTTGATTTTAGTAAGGGTTCTGACACAGTCTTACATACCATTCACCCAAGCAACCTCAGTGTTTATAGTGTGTATCCCACAAGCTTGGTGCACAGCTTGTTGAAAAAATTCTCTTAAAGAGTAGTTAAATAGCTCTGTCAAACTGGGAAGACACCTTAAGTGGGGTCCTACAGGGATTCATCCTAGGCCCAGTTCCAGTCAGTATTTGTATTAATGATGTGAAAGATGGAATAGATTGTATACGTATATTAAATCAGGTAGGAGGTGAGGGAGGCTGAAAGCAGGTTGGAGAACAAAAGCAAAATTCATAATGACCTCAATGAACTGTAGAAAGTCATGAGACAAAATTCAATAAGGAAAAGTATGAAGTGCTATACTTTGAAAGGAGAAGTGCACAAATATAAAAAAGTGAGGAGACATGACCAGGCTGCAAGGAAGCAAAAAAGGATCTATAGATTATGATGGACCATAAACAGAAGAATATGATTTCTCCTAATAATGTGACACTGCAAACAGGGCTAATGTTATTCTGGGGTATATTTACAGCAGTGCTGTATATAAAATATATGGAGGTTATTATTCTGTTCTAGCTAGTGCAGGTGAGGCCTCCACAGAGTGTACTGTGTCCCATTTTGGACACTGTATCTTAAGGAAAATGCAGACAAATTGGAAAGAATCCAGAGGAGAGCAACAAGAATGATGAGAGGTTCAGAAAATGTGGCCTATAAGGAAAGGTTGAAGGAATGGCCTTAATTAAAAAAAAAAATTAAGAAGGTTGGTATTCTTCCAAAGTTCAAGTTAAAAATAAAAGGGATGGTGATCAATTGTTCTCAATGTCAAGGAGGGATAAGACAAAGGCAAATCAGATTAATTTACAGCAAAAAGAAATTTAGGATGGGTACAAGGTAAAACTTTCAAATTGTTAGGGCAGTGAAACACTGGAACTGTACCGAGGGATGTTGCAGAAGAACCGGTTAGGGTCCAACATCTGTCAAAGATGGTCTAAGATAACCTCTTAAGGTTCTTTCCAGACCTATCTTTCTATAATGGATAGAAACAGGGGTGCCCTACTTGTCTCTATGTTTGCTAACTAGTGTCCCAAATGAAGGATACATCGCACCCAGCATTTCAAGAAACAATTGTATGAGAGATCACACACAGAAAAACTAGAGGTGAACCGATACACTGGTCCATATCGTATCAGCACCAATAAAAGGAAAATTTACATTATTGTGAATTGGCTTTTTTTGGCTGACATGGCCAATAATGTTGCCAATAAATGCCGTGTGCATGGGCACAGCCACAGCATGCGAAAGGCCAGGAGCACAGCCCAGCAGCTTGAAAAGCAGCATCCACAGCTGGTAAGTCTGTTGGCAGGGGAGAAGGGGGGCTGATCAGGGCCCCCACAGTGAGGGAGTGAGTAGGACTGGGGAGGGGCTGCTCAGTTGGGGTGTGGGACAGAGCCACGAGCAGCTTATCTGGGGGATGTGGGGTGGGGGTGGGGTGTGTGGCTCCTGCCACTGTGTGCACACCCAGGGGAGGCATGGGGGACATGTGCCCCCCAGATCTGTGTGCAGGGTGAGGGTGAGCTGCCTGCTGTGTGCTCAGGGCTGGGGGTGGTGGTGGGCTCTTCCTGGCAGGGTGGGGTTTGGGCCAGGGCTATGCTTAGGGCAGGTGGTGTGGGCGCTGGGAAGGTGGCTATGGTGAATTTTGGGAATGGCTGCAGCCCCCTATAGTCACCCCTATCCAGCACCGCCACTGCCTGTCCCAAGCACAGCCCCGGCCCAACCCCCCCCGCCAGGAAGAGCCTGGAGCTGGCCCTGGCCCTGAGAATGCAGCCTATTCTTGCCCTGCACATAGATCTGGGGGGCACATGCCCCCACCGTGCCTCCTCTGGGGGTGTGCACAGTGGCGGGAATTGACCCCCTCCCTCCCCGTGCCCCCCGGACCCACTCCTTCCCTCACCATGGGGGCCTCGATCTACCCCACCATGCTCCTTCCCTTCCTCCCCTTCCCCACAAACTAGCTAAATGCTGATCTCCAAGCTGACGGGCTTGCCTGTTGGCAATTGGATTGGTAGTGGTTGATACGGCTTGTTAATAATTGGCCACTGGTAGAAGCCCAAAAAATCTTTATCGGTGCACACCTAAGAAAAACAAATGTATGATTTTGCATTGCAAACAAAGCTGTGGTGGTGGGTTGCACATTACAGTAGGCACTGTTCTGTTTTCTATAAAGTTACCTTTCTTTCCTTGAAATGTTTAACGACCCTTGACATACATGGAAATAAAGCACAACTTAATGTTATGTCATTACAGAGCTATTAACACTTTTAAAATGTATATTTCCTGCTCAACATTATTACGACAAACATTTGACACTATCCTGCCCCTCACCGCAGCCATTTTCCTTTAAGACAAATCCCCCCTCCAAAATACCAGTCAGATTTTCTCACTTAATCCTCTTCTGACAAAAATGATACCCGATACAGTAGTCTGCACTCCCACTCAATCATACACATGCTATGATAGAACAATGAAATCTATCCTATTGTGTGATCAACTTGATTTTACGGAGGCAAAATTCTCCAGTGTCCCAAAACCATACCACATAATTCAGTGTTAATGTCCACCATCATAATTGGTATCAACCATCTACCTAGTAATACCATATCCACATAAACTACCAAAATCTCAGCTATACTACCTAATTAGAACAACTTTTATCTCTAAGACACCTCTAAATACAAGCAAATATTTTGGTACGAGACTCTGAAGTAACGATGGACACTGCTACAAATATTCCTGTTTTTGGATCCAATTCACAAAGGTATTTATGCACATGTTTAAATGCACTTTTAACTTTCTGATCCTGTAGCTATGGACTGATCTGGAATACAGATGCCTTTGCTAGAACTAATTTAGAGCACTGATTTCAACACTACAGGATTAAACTCTAGCGGTGCCTGTCCACAAGTGCAGAGGCTGCTCTGGCATGCTGTAATTACAGCAGGGCAGAGCAGATTTGATGAATCGAGTCTGCTGGAGAGTAGGCCTATGCAAATAGGCAGCTTTTCGATTCAGCTTCGGATCTGGCCACTTCAGATGCCAGGGATCTGATCTGGAGCTCCAGATTGGTTTCCTGCTTCGATTCGGCTGAAGCGGCTCCAAAGCTTCAGAGCTGCTTCAGAGATCCAGCCATAGGGTATAATGGGGAATCAATGAAATATATATAACTTTGCTGTTATTTTCTGATTTGGATGAAACTTGTAGGGGTGGTAGCCTCTGCTGAAAGCATAAAGCCTGCCAAGTTTCAAGAAGATAGGTGCAGGGGTTTGGGGGGAACTGAACCCGAAATTCTTGAAAGCAAAACGCATGTCACGTGTATGCATTACACCACAGGGGGATAAAAACTGCAGGGGTGGTGGCCCCTGCTGAGGCCATGAAGCCTGCCAAGTTTCAGGGAGATAGGTACAGGGGTCCTTGGGCCCTGCACCTCTAGCTACTGACAGGCAAAACTCATGACATGGGTGCTTGTGCAACTGACTGTCTTGGGGCAGCTGATTGCCTATATTGATTATTTCCTCTCCTTAGTCTGTGGTTTTGTTGGTGTTAATCCTTGCTCATTAACTCATTATCTAGTAGCTTCACCTGTCAGCAGCCAGAGGTGCAAGGCTCCAGAACCCAGAAGCCCCTGCAACTATCTCCTTGACAGCTGGCAGGCTTCATGTCTGCAGCAGGGGCTAGCAGGCCTGCAGCTTTCACCCTGCTGTGCCTTAACACACACAGTGTCACCCATGTCACAATTTTTGCTTGTCCACAGCTTGAGGTGCAGTTTCCCCAAACCCATGCACTTATCTCCTTGAAATGGGCTTTGTGGCCTCAGCACGGGCCACTACCCCTGCAGTTTTCAGCCCACTGCACCTCAACACACAGAGGGTCATCTATATCATGAGTTTTGCCTGTCAGCAGCTTGAGGTGCAGTTCCCCCAAACCCCTGCACCCATCTTCTTGAAACTGGGCAGTCTTCATGCTCTCAGCAGAGGCTACCACTCCTGCAAGTTTCATCCAAATCAGACAAAAAACAACAATCTTATAGATATTTCATTGATTCCCCATTATACCCTATGGCCAGATTGCCAAAGTGGCTCCAAAGCTTTTTTGAAATGGCTCGTAAGCTCTGAACCACTTCAGAAAGCCTAAAGAAGCCAGCGCTTTGATCCAGACAAGCTGCTTCAGCGTCCAAAGCATCCGAATCTTCTCCTGATCCAAAGCATGGTCCGAAGCCTCGCACAGCCCTACTGGAGAGACCATCAAAACCTTGCTATACTTAAGATATATAGATGACATCTTCATTACTTGGACTGAAAACCTGCAATCTCTGACTGAGTTCCATCAGAAATTTAACAATCATCACCCCTCCAATCTGACTACCTCTTGAATCCTCTAGCACCAACATCTCCTTTTTAGACACAATGATCACTTTCCAGAATGGCAAAATACAGACCATGTTATACAAGAAACTCACAGACCAATGTACATATCTGCACAGAAGGAGCATTTCCCAGCTGGCATGCTGTGCCATTTGGGGCTGGAGCCACACACCCTGCCTGGCTGGGGCCACGCCCCCCACAGCCTGCTGCTGTGGACATAGACAGACAGGGAGTGTGGCTCCAGCCAGCCAGAGGGCATGGCTCCAGCCCAAAATGCGGTTTGGCTGGCCATGCCTCCCCCCCCCCACCCCCGGCCAGTGTCCAGATGGCCATGAGCCCCCCATCTCCCCCATGCTCCGTGTTTGATGTGCCATGGTGCCTTTTTATTTAGGTAAGTGTGCCGTGGGGTGAAAATGTTTGGGAAACGCTGCCCTAAACATACCAAGAAAGCTGTGATATACAGCCAAGCCTCCAGATATCACCAAATCTGCACTGAGGAGAACACCTGGGACTGCCACCTCACAAATCTTAAAAAGGCTTTCATTCAACAAGGACACTTCTCCAAAGAGACAGATCACATATTTGAAAGAGCCACCCAGATACCACATGAAGAACTGCTGCAGCACAGAAGGAAATCCCCCATGAATAGCACACCACTGGTTATGACATACCACTCCTCCCTCAAACCTATATGGAAAATCCTCAAACAATTGCAACCCATACTAGAAGGAGACTCAATTCTTAAAGAGATCTTCCCAGAACCACCTATCCTAACCTTCAAACAAGTACTGAACCTTGCTAACCTCATCACCAGAAGCAAACCTCCTATTGCCCAAAACACACACCAAATGGATCCAGACCATGCTATGACAAGAAATGCAAAACTTGCCAACATATCTCCACCACCTCCACAATTACTACACCCCACAACGGAAATCTATCAAAGACAGGAATACCCAATTATCAGTGGGGGCACATTTCTCACAAGAAAACCACACTCTCTCCAATCTCTCAGCTCTAATTCTCAAAGGCAATTTACAAAACACATTTCATAGACAAGCTGTGACTGTCCGGCTTTGACTACCTGCTCTTGGGCAGCCCTTGCCCATGAGATGGATGTTGGGCGTTCGCTGGGCTTGCCCTTTTGATCAAGCAGGTGTCCCTTCCACAACTTGCCTTCCCCACCCTCATCTGCCACAACTTGCTGGTTACTCAGTGGTTGGGGATGGCCGTCAGATATACAGTGGCCCGCGGTTCACCCGATGGTCCTTCATGGGGCTCCGCCTCCCCTACAGGATTGATCCTTGTTGGCCTCGGCCTGCCCAGGGAGTTGTGTCCCTTCCGTTGGCCACCTGGTATGCCTGCCTGACAATGGGAATTCCATCCTCTCGGGCCTGTCTCCACTCCACCTTCCTCCTCTCCTCTTGCCCCTTCTCTTGGGGAAACAAAAAAAGGGAAAACCTCCGAGGCGCTCCCCTTGGCCCCAGTACACAGGTAGCTTACAAAGCCTCCCCTCCTCAGCCCCTTCCCAACCGGGGAAAACAAAAGGAAACGGGTCGTCCCAGTGACCCTATGCCCGAACCTGCCCCTAGGCTAAACTACGTCAGGCTTCCACCTTGCTATATTAACTTCAGGTGCCCTTTTAAATCCTCCCGCACCCTTGGAGCTCTTCACCCTCCGCCGCTGACCCGGCCAGGAAGGGTGGCGATACCCGCCTTGATCGCGGTCACTCCGGGATTCCTCTTGGTGTCCCTCCCTCCGGCGTGGGTCCCCACTCGCCCTGGTCACTCTGCCTCTCCCACCTGGGATCTTGCTGAGCCTCCCGTCTGTTCCTGGATCCTTGTTCGGGTCCGGAATCTCTGCTGCCTGCTGCCTTCCAGCCTCCGGCTCCCAGTGTTCCACTGGATTCGGTGGTGCCCGCGGTGAGGGTTTCCTCCCTTCTCGGGTTCAGCCAGGGCCCTCTCTCTCTCTCTCTTCCCCCTTCTGCGGCGTTGGCCGCCATTTTTATTCTTGCCAGCTGGCGTCTGGAGCTGACATCACCGGCCGGCCATAGCCGTATAAACAAGCAGCTGATGAGCCACGTGGGTTCTCCCTGCTGCTTCTGCTGCTCTGCGCCCCCTGTTGCAGGTAAGTGCTTACTTATACGTCCCTCCCTGGGACACAAGCCTATGAACTTCACTTCATCAACCTCCTGGATACAAAAAAAATTGTGGACTAAATATAGACAATGGATTTATGATACATTATAACCTGCCTGACATCTGACTCCCCAGGTACCTCTCCACTATTGACTTGCTACATTCATCCCCTTTCCCCTCCCCACCCAGCCTGTATCTTATCCACTGACTCCTCAATTTACAATCTTCACAGACTAGCTTTCTTGGATGCATGACAGCCTTTGGTTTCTTTACTATTCATTCCATCCAAGAAGAATACACACTGACTGTAGATGCTTCCTCAGCACGATGAAGGGTTTTTAAACCTGAAAGCTTCTTAAGAAAACATTTTCCAACTATTTAGCTGGTCTACTAAAAGATATATTTACCCAAAGAACCTCGTCTGCCTATGTCCTTAGACCAACACAGCTACAACCTACACCCCTGAAACATTTCTATTTCTCCTGTCGGGGCATAAAGTGCTCCCATTATTTGAATACGGAGACATCGGTGATTTTCCAGGGGGTGATCCTATTTCGAGAACGGGAGTAGCTTGCCTACCCAGAGGATGTAACAAGTTAGTCATAAATTGCACTTTGTTGGTCCACAGGATGAAACAGAATTCTGTGCTAAGTGCTTTGCTGAACTGAACTTTTAAATCACTTTACTCTATGAAACACACTTAGATGCACAAAAATAAGCTTTCAGGTCAGCAACTTTTAGTTCTCTGAATTCTTTCCTTTCTTTTCCTAGATATTGGAACTTTGTATTACATTAGCTAATGCAAACTCTGAAGCAGGGCATATATTTAAGATTGCTTTAAGGGCTTGGTTTTATATTTTCCCAGAAATACGATGTTACAAAAGAATGTTGATTTATGTCATTCTTTCTTGTAACTTGAATAGCTTTGTACGCCTGGAAAAATTCAATAAAAAGAAATCACAAAAAACTGTACTGCAACAAATATTTTATTTTAGCCACTTATCTAAGATCTACTTTCAGAAATCTAAATGACAAAAGATAGCCCAGGGGCAGGTTCAAAAGATGTGATGTTTCTCAAAAAACAGCATTAGATAGTCATGTAGAGCCTCTACCAGTTCATACAATCAGATACACAGTGGCTGCATTTACACGTGAGGTGGACTGCGCAGTTGTTATTGCATAGTCATTTAATACTTGCATAAGCAAGTACCAAGTAACTTTGCAATAAACAGCGTTACTGCGCAGTACTGTCACCACATTTCTTCCCCCACAAGCTACTGTGCCGTAGCTCTTTATTACTATACAGTAGTCCCACTGCACAGTTAGTGCCTGGCAACATTACTGTGTGGTAGCAACGAGTTGAGCTAGGAGCCGAGGCACAGTAGCTTGCTGCTACTGTGCTGCCGTAGTGCCTTGTGTAGACGCATCCAGTAGGATCATCCATTTGGCACTAAGTATCTGTACAGAATAATCTGATCTCTCTGCATGTTAATCTCTTTCCTGTTTTTTTTGCACCTCAGTTTTGTACCTCTCTTTCATTTTCTTTAGTAAAACACTAAACCCTCTGTCAAAAACTACAGACATCTAACAGGTAGCATTTGTGTACTCTGTTCTCATTTATTCTGTTTGTTTTACAGCACAGCTTGATAATGTGATTTGCTAAGTCCCACATCCATGTTATGTATACTATATACCTGCAACATCACATTCACTGTCCGCTAGCAGGGTTGAAGTTTTGGACTTCAAAAAAGCAAAATTTCAAGAAGCTCAGGGCAATAGTAGGGGAAGCACTGTGGGACCAGAGACTGAAGGTGAAAGGTGTGCATGAAGAGTGGTTATTCCTCAAGGATATGATCCTCAAAGCACAAAAGAAGTTAATTCCCATGTGGAGGAAACGTAGCAGAAGGGCTGGGAAGCCCTCTTGGCTTAATAGGGATATCATGGTCCTCTTGAAAAAGAAGAAAGAGGCATATAAACAGTGAAAGCTTGGGACAGTCCCCAAAGAGGACTACACAAGAATGGCCTGCACTTGTAGGGAGCAGATCAGAAAGGCTAAGGCGGCGACTGAATTTAAACTAGCAATGGGCATCAAGGACAATAAGAAGTCCTTCTTCAGGTATGTAGGGAACAGGAGGAAAACAAATGGAAGTGTGGGGCCCCTTCTTAACAACTCAGGACTGCTGGTTGCCAACACTCAGGAGAAACCCTAATTCCTGAATGACTATTTTGCTTTGGTATTTTACCGGACAAAAGGGAAAATCATGCTAGATAGGGTACAGAATAGGCATGGTGATGCTGTTGACACTGAGCTGATCACATGGTGAGTGATCAGTTAAAACAGTTAGACATTTATAAGTCAGCAGGGCCAGATAAACTTCATCCAAGAGTGCTGAAGGAGCTGGCTAAAGTCATTGCAGGACCTGTAGTGAAACTCTTCCAAAACCTGTGGCACTCAGGGGAGGTCTCTGAAGACTGGAAGAGGGCCAGTGTTGTGCCTGTCTTCAAGAAGGGGAAGAGGGAGGACCCAGGCAACTATAGGCCAGTTAGCCTAACTTCTCTCTCAGGGAAAATCCTAGAAAAATTCATTAAGGAGTCCATGTGCAATAGGCTTGCAGAAGGCATGATTCTGAATGACAGCCAGCATGGCTTTCTTGTGGGCAGGTCTTGTTTTACCAATCTCATTTCCTTCTGTGACCAGGTAACTCACCACCTGGATAAGAGAGAGGAAGTCGACATTGTGTACCTTGACTTCCAAAGGCCTTTGTATCTGGTATCCCATGATATTCTCACAGGAAAATTGAAGGATTGTGGGTTTAATTGCTCAACAGCTGGGTGGGTAAGAAGCTGGCTGCGGGATAGGACCCAGAGAGGTCTAATGAACCAATCTGTGTCATCCTGGCGAGAAGTTGCCAGTGGTGTCCGTCATGGGTCTGCACTTGGTCCAGTGCTTTTCAACATCTTTATCAATGATTTGGATGTAGGGATAAAGAGCTCACTGGCCAAGTTCGCAGATAACACCAAATTATGGGGAAGCATGGGCATGTTTAAAGATAGGCTGCAGATACAGAATTTTCCAGACCTAAGCAGGCTGGAAAATTGGGCGAATTGGAAGCAGATGAAGTTCAACATTGAGAAGTGTAAAATGCTCCATCTGGGGATGAACAATCCCTAACACATTTACAGATCTGGTGGTGCCAAACTGACTAGCACCATGACTTAAAGGGACCTAAGGGTAATAATTGACCATAGTATGAATATGAGCCATCAGTGCAATGCTACAGCTGGCAGGGCAAACAATACTCTGGTGTACATCAACCAATGCATCTCAAGCAAAACCAAGGAAGTGTTTCTTCTACTTTACTCGGTGTTGGTGAGACTGCAGCTGGAGTACTGCGTCCAGTTCTGGGTGCCGCATTTCAACAAGGACATGGAAAAGTTTGAGAGAGTCCACAGAAGGTCCATCTGTATGATCAGAGACTTGCAAGGCAAGCCATACATGGAAAAGCTGAGGGACTTGGGTCTCTTCAGCCTAAAAACGAGAAGGCTGAGAGGGGATTTGGTAGTAGCTTACCACTCTATCAAGGGAATACATCAAAGGCTTGGCAAACAACTGTTTACCAGGGCACCCTTGGGGAAAACCAGGAGTAATGGCCACAAACTCCTGGAAGACTGTTTCAGGCTTAATGCTAGGAAAAATTTCTTCACAATTAGAGAATCCAGACAGTCGAATAAACTCCCTCCAGAAGTGGTGCAATCTATCTACCCTGGAAATCTTCAAGAAGAGACTGCATGGTCACCTCACTGCGGTCACCTGACCTCAGTTGTCTTTCCTGCCTAGTGCAGGGGAACTGGACCCCTATGATCTTGTGAGGTCCCTCCCAGCCCCTTACAATTTATGAATCTACGAACATGCTTATGAGACATGTACTTGTTAGAGCATTTTGAAGATAGTATTAATTATGTTAAAACCAATTAGAGTGTTAACACCAAAAGATGCTACAGAGATAATTGGTACGTATTTTCAGGCCAGAAGGAACTGCTACGGATGCTTACTCAGCCTCCATAATCAGCTGGAAGATTTTACTCAAGCATTCTTGCAGACAAATAACTTGTGGCTGAACTACAGCATCACTTTTAGAAAGAAATATAATGATGATTTAGAGATTCCCAGTGATAGAGAATCCACTACACATTGTTAAGAATTTCAAGAGTTGATTACCCTGCAATATTCTGAAACAGTCAGAATAAAAATCTCTTCCTTGTTCAATCTCTGTTCTCATGCAGTGTCATAATTTAACCAGTTTTCCCTACAGATTCAGGTTTTATAGATGTAAATGTCTATTTTTTTTAAATAAAAAAAGCAAAACAGATAGGAAACAAAAATCAAAGAACTCAAAAAAGAAGCAAAGAAAGGCCTGTCTCCATTACCTTAGGACCATGCTGGAGAGCACTGGAGGGAAGCATGTTTTGTCTGTTCCACACATACTACATGCTGTAACACAATGGGGGCACTACATGCAGCAAGACAAATTATGCACGCATGCCACAAAGAGGTTGCTATGCCCCTTCAGGCACACATGCTGCAAGTTGGCCACCCCTGCTATAACAAGTATCCTGTTAGTGAGGTGCTGGGCACATGTCAGTGACTTGCTCTCTCAGGAGGTTGTACAGTATGTGCCCAATACTGCACTAAGTGGGCTACAACATCTGGTTTGAACAGTAGCATGCGCAGAATGGGACCAAGGGGGTGACCATGCAGTATACTTCATTATGGTGTTCCCTGGCATGTTCCTGAGGGGACAGAGGCATGCCAAAAAAGATCTAGGGGTGGAGTTGGGAAACTTTTTAGGCTGCAGCCTGAATGATAAAGTTCAGGCCGGAGGAAGTACAGGGTGCCAGGACCCAGAGGCTATCCCTGTTTCTTCTTGTGGTGGTACAGAAAAGTGACCACTGCTGAAGCCATCCACTGCTGAATGACCCCCAATCCCCATGTCTGCAAGCCAAGTTACATGGCTCTGTGGGCTGGATTTGGCCTGCAAGGTTATAGGTTGCCAACCCACGGTCCAGGGCTTCACTATATAGCTAAACAATACATCCAAAAGGCACAAACCCGGCACCTTCCTTTTGCATATCAGCTTTATAACATATCACACCTAAACGAACGATGGTTATTGCCAGTGACGGGGATGGATTACATTAGACATGACCTGTATATACACTTTCCCTCTAAAGCAGGGGCTGGCGATTTTTCAAGTCATGGGCCAGAACAATCTGGCTCCAGTCCAGCACAAGCCTGGTGGCTTCAGTAGTACATCAGGAGGGAGAGGGTTTTGCCTGGGTTGTGCCAGGCCCAGGCAGCTGGAAGCTGGGCTGGTGCTACCACTGCTCTTCCCAGCCCCCAGCTGGGGTGTGAGCACAGCTTCCAGCTGGTGGGGACCTGTGCTGGGGCCACGCTCCTAGGAGCAGCACCAGGGCCAGGAAGCTGGAGGCTGCATTTACCCAAACCTATTTCTCTCCATCCCCCTCCCTCTCCCAGCTGCAGTGTAGGCACAGCTGGAAGCTGGCCACCCCTGTTCAATTTCTTACCAGCAGGAAGCTGTAGCCAGGAAGCAGGGGACAAGAAGAAATGGCAGCAATGCAGGTGCAGCTTGCAGTTGCCCGGCCCCAGCACAGTTCCTCATTGTCTACACTACCACAGGTGCAAAGAAAGACCTTCCAGCTCCACATGTCACATACAGTAGCTCTGAGAGCTGGATCTGGCCTGTGGGCTGTATGTTCCTGATCCCTGCTGTAAAGCATCAACTACTGCCACTGTTGGAGACAGGCCTATTTGTATACAATGACCATGGACTTAGACCCACCAGGAATTAGCTCCCTCTGCCCTGCTCCAGCTGTGAGTTGCAGGGAACAGCTGCACAAACTGCCAGGCTCAGCCAGGGCCAGCTCTGGTTCTGCACAGGTTTCTCTTTCCAGCACCTCCTCCCTACCAGCAGAGAAAATGGCAGGGGAGGGAGCAGCCAGGCAGGGGAGAGGCACTTAAAGGAGGAATCTGTGTGAGACTGTCATTGACCCTATCTGACCCAGACACAGATGGAGTCCCAGAGCCTCTCCGGTCCTGCTTCTGCAGGGGCTGCAGGGAGAAGCTGCACAGGGATCCAAGCTTCACCAGGATAGTGGTGGTAGGGGGTTAGCTCCTCTTTCCAGCATCTGCTCCCAGTCAACAGGGGACACATGAGGACTGGGAGGGCAGGGAGCAGGTAGAACCTCACCTCTCTGCCACCACTGTGTCTGGGTCTCTATCCATGTCTGCATCAGATGGGGACAGCAGTAGCAGCAGTGATAGGGGGTTTCCCCATTCAAGTACCTCATCCCTGCCTGGCTCCCTAGTGTCCACAGGCTCCAGCCACTCCTCGCTCCCACTCTCTGTCTGAGGGGTGGAGTAACAAGCGTCCCTTTAAGAAATTCTAGATGTGCCCCACTCAAACAATTCCCACAGTTGAGAATAAATATGCTTGATCTTAGCCAAAAGACTAAGATCAAGTGTATTCTCAACTATACTATATTTCAGTACACATTATCATGATCTTTTTCTCGCACTGCAAGGTTAGTGTTTTTAAAGGACTGGTATTGCCTTTATTCTGTCTTAGGCATATTAAATATTCCCCCTTTTTCTGTAACATTTTAATAGTATGAATGCTCTGAACTGTTTTCTCCAAGGTACACATTAAAGCAAGTGTTTTCAGATGGTGGTGTTAGGTGCCAGCCCCTGTTGCGTCCGATTTACACTGCTCTGATAGCACAAAATGTCCCATAACCAGCATTTCTGGCCATGGAAGGACCCTTCAGTGGCAGAAGCAGAATTATAGCTCCAATGGCAGTTTGTTTTTGAGGCACCAGGGAGCAAGGCTGGTGGGCAGTTGACCTGCCCTGTGCTTTCCTGCACACTGGCCATCCCTGCCTGTCATCAAATAGTCACCTGTGGTCAGTAACAGCTGGCTTTGTTTAGACGGGCCTCTGAACAGGTTTAACAAAAGCCCAAGATTAAATCTGAGTCAAATCTGCACTGCAAAGTTTTTTCAATATTGCTATATGGACAAGGAGAATGAAAAAATCATTATATCCCCTAACCAGGATAGCTCTGCAGGCAAGCCATGCAACCATGGCTGTAGAAGAGCGCTCCTGTTATCTTAGCCTAATGCCCGTCAGTCATGGAGGTGGTGCAACTATGCCAACAGAAATTCCTTTGCTGGCATATGCCTTGTCTCCACTAGGTGGCTCTGCTGGCATAGCTCTGAGAGCAAAGGCTCTTCCAGCACAGATACACTCTTTTACAGCCTTTCCAGCACTGGGAAGACACGAATTCAGCTGGAAGTCACCTCTGCATTGTCCCAAATTGTACTGCGAGCTCCTTAGCAGCAGCCAAGGAACTAGTTTTAAACCTACAGATTAGGCTTAAGCCAAAGTGGATTTTTAGTCTTCCATGATTAAATTCTATGGTCTGACCCTTTATATAAAAAATGCTTATTACGCTTCCACATATTTAGCAGAACCACAGTTTGGCAAACACTGCACACAGATCAAGAGAGGAGGAATATAAACACGTTTACCCTATATACAGGTATTCTACATACATCTCTGCACACATGCTAACAGGCCCACACACAAGCAATAATGTGCTATGCTGTGCATGAAACATGCTCAAAGAAACAAAAGTTAAAATGGAAATGAGAACATGTACAAAGAAGGTGAACAGGTTGATATTTTTGGATTTATGAAACCTGTGAAACTGCGACCCAATCTTTTTAAGGCCATTGCAGGGGAGTTGGTAGCTGGATCTGCTCTTTGGATAGTTGGAATGGAGGGGATCAAAGCATCTACCATTCAGATACACCACAATCTTGTCTACTGTCAGAAGACACAAGTGGATAAAATGTATCACTGTTGCCTACTTTTATAACTGAAACTGATTTAAGGGATCCCAAGATGTGGGAACATATGATCATATAAATTCAACTTTCATTTTTTAAAGTTTAATTTTCTAACCCTTGTGTGTGTGAAGACAAGTTCTGAATGGGACTGAGGAGTAATGGCTGCAGTAGTCTTTGTCTGAGTACACAGGTAGTCTGTGATGACACTGAGGGGAGGAAGTTTCCCATCAGGGTCCCTGAAGTGTTAACTCCAACACACACTATTATAAGTGGCCTTTACTGGTCCTACAGCAGAAGGGGAGGAACGCAGCAGGCCCTTCAAGCACATACTTCAACAACTAGTATATTAGAATTGAAGAGCCCTCCTACCCAAGATCACCATTCCTACTAGGGTGGCAACTCTGGGAAGAAAGGAAGGAGGGCTCAGCTACCACAGGAGAACTCCAACTCCTGATAGAGAAAAGGGGCTCCATGTTACTGTTCTGTCTTTTCAGGAAGGAAACAGCCACTTACCACATCAAAGTGGGGGAGGAGAGCAATGATGGAAGGGCAGGGTCAGATAGGCTGTCACGAAGTCTA
Organism: Crocodylus siamensis; assembly: GCF_052110815.1. Taxonomy (NCBI): domain Eukaryota; kingdom Metazoa; phylum Chordata; order Crocodylia; family Crocodylidae; genus Crocodylus; species Crocodylus siamensis. The sequence goes on along the minus strand of NC_143396.1, from coordinate 164,216,317 downwards.
AGGCCCTGGGCTGACTTCATTAGGCTCTGCCAGCACCTCACATTTCTTGCCTCCATAAATAACTTCCTGTTTCCTACATTCCTGTAATTCTTGTGCATTCAAGTGATACTGAATGAGATGCACAACTCTCTCTTCCACAGCAACATATTTTCACAGCTTCCTATTCTGCTAAAGTCTGAACCAGACTAAGTATTCTGGAAAGAACAGAGTCATAAACCACAGTTTAATGTGATGAACAACAAGCCAACAGCCATGGACAAAAGTACACAAGGTCAGAGTCAAAATGTTTTTCTGCTGCTATATTTGATATTAAAGCAGGCTCTCTGTGGTCCCTTTCTTACCCTCCATGTCAATCTGGAGGTGCACCTGCCACAGCAAGAAGAATGTGTGACATAAGGCTTTTCTGAAAAGCTGTCCTTCCATGAATGCTCTCCTTTCTCCGACTGCTGAGGAGTTCTAAAGCTTTCTATTCTGTCCCTTTTTTTCAGAAATGCATTTGGTCTATTGTTTAGCTATTCTAAAAACTCATCTTCTCTATTATGCAAGCTGTAAGAAATCTCAAGTTCAACAATGGAATATTAAGATGCAACTGAATTTACATGACGGCAAACTAAAATTCTCTAGTAAACCAGTTTCACCACTTCCTTTGGCTTCAAAGCCTAGTAGCTGGACTTGCCTCTCTTTTTCAAACACCTTTCTTTCTCCTCTAATAAAAAATGTACTAGAAGTTATATGTCTTGTGACTTCATCATACTGGGAAGGAATGGACAAGTTATAAAATGGAAAGGTTTGTTAATCTAATTTCATCTTCTGCATACTCATTGTAAGCATCTACCTCAGCTACCAAATTGCCTGATTTACCAAGAGCCCTGGGAAGAATTCAGATTTATAAATTGTTAGGGATGGAAAGGACCTTGCAGATCATTGGGTCCAGCCTCCTTGCTCTAGGCAGGAAGACAACTGGGGTTAAGTGACCCCAGCAAGGTGACTGTTCAGTCTCCTCTTGGAAACCTCCAGGGTAGGTGACTGCACCACCTCAGGAGGGAGTTTATTCCAGCGCCTGGACACCCTGACTGTGAAGGAGTTTTTTCTGGTAATAAGCCTGAAGCAGCCTTCCGGGAGTTTGCATCCATTGGCCCTGGTCTTCATTTGAATTTTTACTGAGGGACACTTAAATGCAGAAAAATAATGTAACAAATAGTGATAGGACCAGTTATTATTGGAAGGCAGCTGACCTTTCAGAGGGATAGCTCTTTCTCATATACATTTAATATATATAACTGCTACTTTAACTTTCTTCTAATATAATTTTTGAATGCAAAAACACAGTCAAACACTCAGAAGTTAGGAAATACTGGAGTTAAGCTGGTTTGCGCAACTAGAGTTCTGTCCCTTTGCAAGTACATTTTATCAGTCTTCAATTACCTGATTACATAAAGGACCCTCTTTCCTATCTCCCCAACAACTTTTAAATGTCTACTCCAAAGCATGTAGATGCTTGAGCTTCTCAATTTTTAACATATACAAAATGATGTATTTTCTCTTAACTTTGTTCTCAGAAATGGCTAAGCCCTTTTTAGTTGAAACAATGCTGCTACTACTATTACTAAAATAGCCTAAGGGAGACACCCATTAGGCAGAATTTCAGCCCAAACAGTTAATATTTTGCAGAGTTAAAAGCAAGTAAAAAAAGTGTTGGTGAACCTTACCTAGAGGTTCTCTCTAAGAAATGTATATCGTCTAGGATTTTATAACCTGTTCTTTGGTTGGTATCTGAGTATTCCTATGCATGACAGGGCTTCTCAGTCCATGCCTGACTTAGGAAATGCTGAGTTTCCTGGGTCTTTACATCAATATAATGAAGAAAAGAGCACATAAAACAAGTGCAACCAGAAGCCCTTTTTTGTATCAACTCTAAAGGACTGTCACAACTTATCACAGCATTTGTATAGGGGCTTATAAAGATCTGGCATGATAGGAAAGAAAGCATGCAGCTGCACAGCAATTCCAGAAAGTCAGTTCTTATCAGACCATTCATATTTTAAATCAGGATAAAAAAAGAAAGGCCTCCTTCAGTTAAATACGTAACTCATAATCATCTTCAGTACAAAAATTAACATCAGAACACTTTCATACATCCAACTGTACCTGGATTGTTTCTTTGGAGGTGGAGGAGGAGGTACAAATTCCTCAATTGCCTTCTTGTCTGAAGGGAAATCAAAAGCAAAAGATGCTGATTTGCATATCCCAGGGGTGTTTTCCTGAAGACTGCAGTCTTCCATTTGATGGGCAGTGACACTGCTGGGAGCACTAGCTGGTCCATTACCCGTGTCCCTTGCCTGTGGGTAGTTTAAGAGCTCCTGCTCTTCCTCCCCTTCCTCCTCTATTCGGCATTGCCTACTCCATGCTGCAACTGTGTTTTTATGCCTTCTCTCATAGGAGGAGACTGGCAGACCCCTGCTGAGCTCCTCTGCTGACATCCCATTGATATGAGAGCAGAAAGAGGGCAAAGCCTCAAAAACACTAGTATCTGTACATTTGCTTGAAGAGAGTTGGGTGCTGGGACCATCATGATCATCACTGTCATGCAGTCCTGCCACAGGAGAGCTGACTGCAAGCATGTGCGTCTCCTCACTGCTAGCCTGGATGTTTCTGGACATTTTAGGAGGAACAGAAGGGCTCTCATTAACTAAGTACTTGCTGTCTGTTTGCTGATGAAATCTATGGCTGTCTTCACCCAGACCCATCCCAATACTTGCTTGGTGGCCTTCTCCATACCCAAAGGTTGGCGATGGTGTTGCAAAATCAGGATGAAAGGAGGCACTAAAGCATGGCCACTGGACCCCAACAGCTGAGTCTGGGCTGCTAAGAAATATTGTCTTCTTGTCATTCTCTGCATGCGCTGCCATAATTGTTATCTTTGCTGCTATTTGCGTGGTGGAATCCTCTGTTTCATTGCTCAAACGATGCATGCCATCTCTCCAGGGGCCATCAGCCTGCTCTTTGATGGGACTGTATGGAGGCCTGTCTGTCTTTGTATGTGTGTCAGAATTATTTAACTGCACCTTTTTCCTCTTGGTACTTTCAGCATAAATGGGTTCACTGTGGGCAGGTTCTGCAAGATGGGTATGCTGAAGATCTAGTTGAGCATTCTGGGGACTGCTTGAATTTTCCAAGTGGTTTCCTTTGTTAATATCCGATTCTCTAATGAGGGGATAGCATTCATTTTCCTGGGATACAGCAAGAGGATTGCTGCTGCTGTTCAGTACGTTGTCTGGTAAGACAGCAGCCTCAGATATGAGCGCTGACTTTTTTCTTTCTGAACACATATGATATTGTAGAGAGTCATGTAAATGGTGCTCCCTTTGCAAACATGAAGGTAAATTCAAAACTCTGCATTCATCTTCATTAAACTTTACTGACCTTGTCTTTTCCCTTGAATTCTCAACTGGGTCCCGTTTTCCCCAGAACCCTGTAGCTAGATTTTCACTTTTATGCCATATACCCTTATCCTCTGGACATGAAGTATCTTGTGGGACAGGACTCTTTCTGCAATAGTCCATGATTGAACAGTACTCCCCACTTTCACTTTCAAAGCCTGGAGAGCAGAAATTACCACTGCTGTCCAAGGGAAGTGTGGCTCCTTCCCTTACCTGAAAAGATGGATTTCCAGTGGAGTCCATGGTAGACATAGTGCTTCTGTCAGTGACGGAGAATGATTTGTGGCAGAAGGCCCTTTGTGCCAAAGTGCACTTTTCCTTGTTAGCAAGTATAGCTCTGTCCTCCTGTCCACTCATCTCATCCACAAAAGCCAAGCTATGGAAAGAGATATTTCTTTCCACCCTACTTTCAAGGCTATGCAGGCCCACCATGGAGTAGCCTTGAGGATGCTGAACACAGTCATTTAGTGCATCTTGAACAAAGGGCTCTCTCATAATGCTGCTCCCAAAATTGTCAAGGCATGTTCTTTGGGTTTCTCCACGCTTCATAAAGAGATGTTTTCCAGGAGACATTTGCCAGCTGACCTGTGTTGGTCAAAGATAAAAGTACATTTTCAGGGTGTGTATTAAAGAGAAAGAGAATTTAAAAAAAAGAAAAAAAGAAATGCAGCTCAGGTTCTCTCAGGTTTGTAGTTAGTTCTGTTCTGTGCCTGTGTACCTGTCCCACTAGTAACTAATTCAATCTTTGTCCTACTTTCTGTACCATTTATAATTCTTGCATTATTAACAAAGTCTATATATTGAAGAAGGCATTACATTTTCTTATTCGAGTTCTTATCTAGTAACATTTTCCACCTGACATACTGCATGTGTGTATTATATTTAGATGCAGCAAAGAGTCACCGATTTAAAAAGTGTGTATTTACAGTAGTTTTATTTCCAGGTTTTCAACCTTTTTGGGTCAACATACCCCCCAGCAGCCGGATGCCGAGCTTGGGGGGGGGGGAGAGGGGGGGGTCTTCATTTCCCCCCTAGAAGAACTGTTCCTTTAGTACATTTGCTACAACACAATTACCTCTGCGCTTTCGCCTTACAATTCCTTGTCTCTGGGTAATTCTATCAATTCACCAAAGCCTAACAGAATGGAACCTTCTTGCAGTGCTTCCAGTTAAAGGCTTCATACTAAATGGCACTGATACCAGAACATTTTGGCTGCTGGCCAAAGATCCCTTCCATTTCAAGCTAGAAGTGGCAGCAGTGAAATTTTTCCCTTCCGATATGCTAGAGGCACTAGTACTCCCCACTTTCACTTACACACGTGTAGCATGCCCAGGCATTCCAGAAGACCTTATCTTTACTCCCAATAGCAAGACCTGAAGTCATGGATTCTTTCTAACCCCTCCCACGACAGCAGTGTTTCTCAGCCTTCTTAGCCATATGGCTCCCTCCATAACTTTTCTGAATTTCGTGGGACTCCAGTTAAGAATCGTTGAGTTAGAATCTAAATTCAGAAAATATATGGAAGGGGTCTTGAGGCTAAAAACCCCTGAGAACTACTGATTAAGCTTGTGCCAGGTAAGGGTGGTGGGGGCAGGACCTAATCTTGTCACCTTCTGCTCTTTTGCTGTCTGCTCCCTCCCAATCCCCAGTCTGTACTTGAGGGAGTAAGACTAGCCCTCTCCATTGAACCTGCTCCTGTGGGGTCTCACATGCTAATGACTGTCTTTGGGGCCCCTCTCACCGCCCTTGGGAGAATGAGAGGAGCAGAGGGGATGAGCTGGACTGCACAGTAAAGTTCTGGATGTATGTCCAGAGACATGGCTGGGAATGGAGGGGACAGCAGGCATAGGGGCTGATTGCACAGTGTCAGCCATTGCAGTCCTCAGAGGAATAGCCACAGACACTGCAGGGGTAGCTGAGGGCAAGCACAGGATACCGACAGGGGGAGAAGAGCACCTATTTCCTTATGCAAGGGCCAGGCAGTGCAGCACCCTTAAAGAGATCTCACAGCACCCAACTGAGAATCAGCATCCTATGGGATAGTGGCAATTTTTCTTTTCCTCTGCTCACTAAGGGAAGAGAAGGGGAAAATCTCATGAAATGCAGAGTGTTACACATGCCTGGTAAATGATAAATTGTTGCATGCCAAAGACTTGAGATGGGAGAAACCTGCATGTAGGAGAATAAACTGTCAAAGCCCAATTTCTGCTCTCAGCAACTAAAACCAGAGTAACTGTACTGACTTTAATAGCAGAAAACTGCATTTATGCTTGTATTCCCATATGTCCTAAAAAAGGAAGTAAAGCAGAGCACTGACAGTCTAGTTAAAAGCACAAAAGCCCATTTACTCTTTGATTATAGCACAGTTGATAAGCAGCTCCAATTAATGTTTTAAGTAAATGGGAAGATAGCTGCTTACAATTTCTTGCTGGGAGCTGAAGCAGTCAGTGTTTCAAACTATGAAACTGGTGCAGGACAGACATAAAAACAGAGATAAATCAGTCACTAGAAATAGAGCTTGCCATAAGTCCATTTCTCTGAAACAAACCGCCTGTGCTTATTGATTAGCATATATGCACAACATCTAGAAGAAACTAGTCAAGGTGGTCAGACAGGTGAGTGGGACTAAAAACAATGTAAAACTCATTCACAGTATTCAGAATCCTGTACCAAATTATTTCTATCATAATTAGAATCGACTTGAATCACTCTCCAAATCCAAAAATTACTCACACTTTTTTGAAGAAAATGTTCATCTAAACTTAGTCCCATCTCTACCACTAGCCACTGTTAAATGTTCTCCTTCAGTTCATCGCCTTTAACGGTATATTAAAAAGAACTGAATGGTTGAGATTTATGAATCAGGCAGTAAAATGTTCACATTAGCCAGTTTACTGGCACAGGCTGGTAGTGATCCATTAACCAATTAAAAGTCCATTAAAATGGATGACTGTTTGGTTATCTATATGAAAATATAGTTTCCTAGCAAGCAGGTATTTAGCCATGGGAACTGCCAATTCAGTTGGCAGCCTCAGGTGTAGCAGAAAAGCCAAGGACTACATGGACTTGTAGATCCCTTCATCCTTAGAGGTGGACCTTCCAGGTCAGAACTGAGGTACACTGGCTGGGTCATGACGGGAAACATGCATGTTTAATTCATTCTGTACAAAAAATCAGAGGAATTCAGCCCTTGGGGTTGTCAGGCTAATCTCTGTTACAGGAAGGAGAAAGGTGTGTATGGAATCCACAATTTTGCAATTAAAACAGCAACAAGATGAGAATATTTTTAACCTAACAAGTTTATGAATGATTCTTTGAGAATTACACGTATAATCTAGTTCAATATTATATCATTTTAACAAGTTTTCCACCAGATTTTGCTAAGTGTTTTGCATTAGAAATTGAAAACTCTAATGTAGCCGGGCTTAAAAAACAGATAGAAAGAAGAAGAAAAAAAAATAAAGATTCTGGTTTTAAAAAAATGGATAAAGATAACTGAGGTAGGCTTAATATATTCCCATCATAACAAATATCCATATTGTTGCCAACCAAATGCAAGCCTTACATGAAAGGAACACCATAAAATACCACTCCATTAATCATTACCTGTGAAATATCTGCATTCATATTCACATCCGCCCATACGTCAGAAACATCTGAGTTTATCATCGTTGGCTTCACAGCAATTGTCGGCTTGGAGTAGGGCGAGGCAGTTACACATGTATCTTCTGAAGGTATGTTCTCAGGCTTGGCTCTAACTCCATTTCGGCTGTGCAAGGGCACGTTGCTGGCTCCCAGTTCCAGAGATGTCTGCAGTCTGTGGGAAGCTTTAGGACAAAAGCAGTTTTTGCAGGAGCCAGGCTTCCAAATGTGTTCCACAAAGTTGCTGCAGGCAGACATTTTCAAGTCTTCCAGGTTCACACTGGTGGCCCTCTGCATCTTGGGAACTGAGCTCTGCTATTCATTTTGTGTTCACTCCTTGAAGCTGGCCTTAAAGATTTGGATTATCCTATAGCTGAACTATCTGGAAAGGCAGAATTAGTCAATTATTTTACATGGGAAAATTAGAGGATTTACACTTTTATAGGAAAAAGGGTATAATTACACATACTCTACTTTTACTGCAAAAACTTGTTTACAAGGCTTCTTTCACAGCTTAGCTAAAGTCTATGCAACCACCCAAAATCTTCAACTTCTAAGCACAGTTCTAATATGAGAATGGATAGGACATCAAGCAATCAACATTCCTTCAAAAAGTAATTCATTGTTTAACAAGCACATATAACCAAACAGATTGAGTCTGAAACAAAGGTAAGAGGAACTGATAGAAACTGAATATCTTAGATATCAGTACCACAGAAAATATAGGGCTGGAAGTGACTTTAGAATGTCATTTAGTCCAAACCCCTGCTCATGGCAAGAACACTCTGACTAAGGCACCCCTGTCAAATGTCTATCTAACCTCTTCTTGAAAATTTCCAAGCATGGAGATTCCACAACTTTTCTAGGTAGCCTGTTCCAATGCTTAGCCACCCTTATAGTAAGAAAGGTTTTCCCGAGTTGAGGAGAAAGAATCCATTTCCACAACAAACTTTATTAGTATTTATTTAGATTTATATCCCACCCTATCCAAAAGGCTCATGGTGGCATATAACAAACAAACATCATGCCTATGGGAAGAAGAGAACCAATGAAGCAAAAGACATAAGTAGTTCTGTATCCTAATGCAACTGGAATCACTCTATCACCCTAAAACAGTGGGTTCCAAATTGTAGTTTGCAAATCACTGGCAGTCTAAGAAGCCATGGAGTAAGTGACCCATAACTGGCCTGCACATCACATCAGGCCCTATGGGCTTTTACCATGTATTCAGTTAAAACCTTGATGATAGGGATGCATAATGGTCATGAAAAATCCTCAGAGCTGACAGGATTTATTGATCCAAAAAGTTTGTGAACCATTTTTGTAAGACAATGGCAATTATACTGTACATGAAAGTTAAGCTGGGATTGTATGTAAGAATAATTAAAGACCATGTCTATTGCCACTGAACAAGACAGAGAAAAAGGCTGAGAGTCTGCAGTTGGCACCGATTTGAACAACTGCCAGGAGAGTTGCAAATAATAGTGTCAGTTCACTGAAATAGCTTATTGTTTGCAATGGTGAAACTGAAAACACATGGATTAACAACACTCTGTTAATGGATTACTGATAGATGAGGAATCCTTTCCCTATTTCCTTTCTAGTAATGGAATGAGAAAATTCCCCACGCGCAGAATTTTTTGCTATTTTGGGCCATTCCTTTCTTTTACTGCCAACGACAACTGATTTTGCACAACAGATGCTTGATGCTAAACCTGTACAGGAATCTTTAGAAATGGAATATTCACAAAGCAAGTAAGATTTAGATGTTGCAGGAAATCCAGAGCACTGCTAGGTGGTCATGAGATGCAAATAAAATACATATAAGGACATAATGGGGGTACAATGCATATGTCTTTCCATCTCTGGTACAAAGCCTTTTTCCCCCTACAATTTTCCAAAACAACATCTCTCCCTAGGACTCCTACTAAATGAGTGTATTCCAAGGATCAGGCCCTTGGGAAGTGGGAGACAGATTCTGGATACTAAACCAAAATCCTCCTTCTTTGTAGCATGATTCATTGCTCTCAGGGCTGAACTCTGAGCATGTGAGTTTTTACACTACTATTCAACTATACTCTGTTGCATTACAGTACATTCATCTCAACTGCTTCACTGCAGTAACATAACAATGTCACAGACAAAACACCCAAAACAAAAAACATTATTAGCTTTACAAGACTTAGGCAGCAAACTGAGGCTTCCATATCTTTAGATGAAGCTTCACAACTGCTACAAAAGATATTATCTGGTTGATTTTATCCACACCAAAACATTATTAGATTGAAAGTAACGCTGCACACACCAACCTGAATAGCACTCAAGCATTGCAGGAATAATTACTCTGGTTCTAAATGCTTGGAGATTTGGTGGCTTACCTCATGAGCTGTTGGTAGAAAAAATGATCCGTTTTGCACAGGCAATCCTCCCTAGCAATCAGTTTGCATACTAAGATCTATCTAAAGTTTTTAAACCAGAAGTCAAAATAAGATATTATTGGTAACAATTAAAACCTTAACTTTGAGGCTGAAGGTCACATCTCCATAACCGAGTACAAACAACAGTATAATTTGTAGTCCACAAACTTTTAAAAAATAGTATATTTTTGTTTTACTGTTTCCTTCAGATTCTTCAAATGGCTTGTGATTCATAATCAGGTAGATGATTGTTTTAGAACTCTGAATGTCTAAGTCAATGATTCTCAAACTGTTTAGACACAAGGCACCCCTTATTAGACCAAGGCAACCCTTGGAAAATGCCACTTCCTCATTTTTCCTCATTTCTTGACTACAGAAAACTAACAGAGCAATTTGGTTGCAAAGAACTCAAAAGATCACCAGAGGTCAGAATGTTGCTGACACTATGAACTCCTATTTGAAGTCTCTGGGTTTAATCTTGTGAATCAGGTGTAGATGTATGCAAACCGAATGGTGCTAATATTATGTGGCATCCTAAAAAAAGACCTCACAGCTGGTTCAGAACCACTGGTTTATGCAGTCAATCGGTCCAAGATTTCCCTTAATTACCAATAATTTGATGAAAAAAGCATACAAAAGGATTGAGATGGTGAGATGGTTAATATAAAGCACAAATGGTTAATAAGTTACATGGAGGATATTGGGTGCTATGACACTTGACAGGTATGTACATCACTTGCAATGCAAAAAAAAAGGCAAGAGAAGAAAAGGGGAAAAAAATCAAATTAACTGACATTCACATCAAAGTATGTAGGAAAAAAAGCCTTTTAAATTTCCATTTTCAGGTAGATAGTTTAATAACAATCACTGATAACTGCAACTGTATTTTGACTGAAATAATAAGTATACTAAGGGATATCCATGGGATAGCAACTTTATTTTCCACCCAGTGACCTTTTCTTGTGGCTCTGAATCCCAGAATCCTTTGAAGTAGTCAAAATTAATCCTTAGTTAAAAGGTAATTCCATAATACATAATAATTTGGTTGTTTTTATACTCACTGGGCCACAGAGCACCAAACTCTCCACTTAAGTCACTGCATGAACATTTTGAAATGCTGAATTTGAAAGTGTAAGCAACTCTCACATATTACATTACTGACAATTCCTCAATATTAAGAGACCCGATAAATATGCCAAGTTCAATAAAGGCAAACCTATATCAATTTATCTTGGCCACCCAGAGGGCTGGAACCCACGCTCAGATACTGGACGAACGAAGTGAAAGATAAAACAGATCTATTCCTTGAACGGCTTTGGGGTTTGACCTCAAAACTCTGAGCCAGTGCCTCTGTACCAACCGATGCCAACTCTTAACTCTGCTGACCACATTCTCCTTACAGGAATGAGCTTTCACCCCGGAAAAGGGGCGATCCCACTTGAGGGCAGCAGAAACCTGGAAGAGCAACGCTGGTGGCAGTGGGCGCGCCAGGCGTGCGAGCCGATTCTGCCCAGCCAGCCCACGAGTCTTGGCACTTTCTCCCATGTGCGGGATCCCCGCGGCCGGCGGGCACCCGAGACGCGTCTCCCTGCCCCTTCCCACCGCCCACACGTGGAGTCCCGGAGAGCTGGGAGCCGCGCGGACACGGGGGCACGGCGAGGCCCCGGGCGCGCAGGGACAAAGGCCCGCGGAGGCGAGGCGAGGCAGCGCCCCAGCGCCAACAACCCACCTTTGTCCGCCGAGCGGCGCGGCGCGGCGCGGCCGGGCCCAGCCCCGGCCCCGGGGCAGCGGCAACCGTCGGAGCCGAGGGGAGTCCCTGGTCGGGGCCGCGCGAGCCGCCGCGGCTGCAACTAAACGCGGGGCGCGCTTGTGCCCGGCGCCCCGTGTGCCGCTCCCGCTTCCCCGGCGGGAGGGCGCCACGTGCGCAGCGGGCCCGGCCCGGCGCTACCTGCCTCAGCCCCGCGCCCGGGAGCGGGCCGGGCCCCTCCGCGGATGCCGAAGGGGCGCCGCCGCCCCGCCCGCGCCAGCCGCCGGCTCAGCATTGTGTGCGGGCGGCGGGCGGGCGGGCAGCGCCGGGCTGCGGCTCCCGGCCCCGCCCCGCGCCGTGCCCCGCGGCCGCCTCCGCCCGCCACAGCCCGCGGGGCGCCCGGCTGCCCGTCCGGGAGGGCTGCACAAGCCTTAGAAGCGCCTCATGGCTAGCGTCCTTACCTGGCAGGGGAGTCACCACGTGTCTGGGGCCAGGAAGGCCGTTTTCCTTCAGCGCTCCCCGGGATAGCTGCTCTCCTGTTGTGGTTCAGGACCGCCCGAGGTGTTGGGGCTTAAAGCCCACCTGATGGACAGGGGAGGCCCCTCCCTAGCTGGCTCCTGTGGCCACGGGGCTGAGGGCAGGCGACACTTGGGGGCATCTGAACCCCGAGCCTGAGGGCTTGGGCTGGCACATAGGATGCCCGCCAAAAGCCTTTGGAAATACCTGAAGCCCCACGTGGGGGTGGAGGATGTTTGCTGGTTGTTGGGCCTCTCTCTTATGGTTCTGGACTGACTCATGGATTCGGCTGGGAACAGGAAAAATTTCTTTAAAAAAAAATTCATAGAGGACAGTCCAGTTGTCCTCTATTGATACAAAACCGAACGCCATTATGTCCTCTATTTTTCTCTTGAAAGAAAACAAGAGGACATAAAGGCGCCAGGTTTCGTATCAAGGGAGGACAGAGTAGCAGGAAACCAGAACGTCACCTATGGTGGCCACCCTCACGAATGCCACGTGTCCCTGGAGGCTGGTGAGCTCCTGCAAATGGCAGCAGCACTGTCAGCAGCAGGGGGTTGCCAAGCACCCGCAGATGGCAGCCAGCGGCAATCGTGGACTGCCCGAGGGGGAAGGGGTGGCGAGAAGCAACTGCCCACAGGCACCGCCAGCAGTATTGGCAGCACCTGTTTGCAGGGGGTACGCCGCCACCCTCAGGGGGTGCACATGCACCCATGTGCACCCCTTACATATCACCAGTGGCTACCCTACTGTCTCCCCTGTAACCCCAGCAACACCCCTGAGATGCAGCACCACAGCAGACACCCCCCAACCCCGAGTGCCCCCTGCCCACAGCCCCAACACACACACCCACAACCTTTTCTGGCACTGCTTTGCAACAATCCCACAACCAATGCCCCTCCCCAAGCCCCCTTCTCCAGCTCTTCCCCGTCTCCCACCTCTGCCCAAGAACCTGCATGGCCCTTTATGAAGCTCTCGCTACCTGCTAGCTCTCCCACATGCTCCTCCCTGATGCCCTCTTAGCACCCCTTCTGGCCCCTCCCTGACACTCCTCCAGCACCCTGGCTGCCCCCTTGCCCTATGTTCTATCAGATATGTCCTGGTGCCCCCATAAATCTTGCCCCGTAGTCCACCACATCTCCACCACACAGCCCCCTTCAACAAGCCTCCTTTATTCCTATCCATACCTTCATAGGTAAATCCTGTCTCTTAATGCTGCTACCCTTCTCCCTCAGCAATGTCCTCTGTGATGGCCACTCTACTCAGCACTCCAGCAGTTGCCCAGGAAACTCCCCTTGGCCTGGCTGGTGCATCCTATAACACTTGCCCCCATACATCCAAAATCAAAACACAAAATCATTTATTTTACTATAACCCCAAGGTCCCTGCCTTCCCACCCCACCCACCCTCAACCATCTCTCTTCACAATCACCTAAAAACAAATGGGGACCTTCTCATCCCCCCCCATGAACATCATGTGCCTCCCAAGGCGGGGGGGCGGGGCACGGCAACCACCCGCAGGTGGTCATGGCAGGGGCATGGCAAGAGCGAGCAGAGAGCTTCTACAGGTGGCTGTGGTGGTGTCGGCAGCGTGGGGAGGAGGGTGGCGAGCCCTGACCAGTGATCAGCAACCACCCGCAGATGCCTCTGGTAGTGTCGGTGATGGCCAGTGGCAATTGATGACCGCCCGCAGATGCTGCCGGCAGTTTTGGCAGTGAGGGGGAGAGGTGACAACTGGTGACTGCCCGCAGGCACCACCAGCAGTCACAGTGGCCAATCTCCGGGGGTACACATGCACCTGTGTGCACCCCCTACACGTTGCCAATGTTCCCCCCACATTTAGAGACACCCTGGCCAATGGTGTCACCCTGGTACTCCCGCTGTACCAATGTATGTGCACTCTTGAGTGCCAACCCCAAACTCAGCTCCATCCTGTCACAATCCATTCTTTACACTCATGCATGTGCACACACTCCCCCTCTCTTCTTTCAGCCTTCAGATATTTGCAAGCATACAGGCTGAACCCAACTCTCCCTCCATCCAAAACTATGACTGTCTCAGGCTCATGCCCCCTCCATTCTCCTCCCTCCCTCTCGATCACACATACTGTCAAAACATACAGGGTATAAACACACCTGTAATTGTAGTGGTTCCAACCCATGGCACCTATTGAACTCATTGCCTGAGAGAATTTCCAGTGCTGTTTGTGGTCACAGAAAATTTTGCTTTCATTGATATGTTTCTTCAGAGTGACAAAGAGAACACAGTATGACTGTCTACATTGTATTACTTGCTCAGTATTGTTGTTCATGTACCACTGAGAGTTAGGGACTGCTGTCTTGCTGGCAACAAGCTCTAGAAACCAAGCAAAGTATAAGTTCAGATGTGTCAGAGGCCGTTGCAGAACAGTCTCCAGAATGTGCACACATATGCATGTACACATGTACAAAATGTGCCTGCACTTTTGTACCAGTCTATTCTTCAAAACAATCACAGACTTTTTCTTTCTTTCTTTCAAATGTACAACACGATCCCAAACCTTCCTACACTCACTCATACTTCTCCTTTTTCCCCACTACTCCTCACTGCTTCTTTCTTTTCTCAAAGGGAGATCTTCATCCTTCATAGCTCTTCTCAACTGCTGACTCCCCCATGACACATACTCATTCCCTCTCTGTCCCCTTGCCTAGCCCACACTGGGGGTGCATCTATATGAGATGCTAAAGGCACAATAGACTAATTCTACTGCACATTAGTGGGGCAAAACCTGTGCTAATGTACTAATGTGCAGTAGAATTAGTCTACTGCTTATTAGCTTCACAAAAAAGCGTGCACCAGTGCTAATGTGCAGTAGCATTGACTATGGTGCATTAATGAACATGTAGATGTACCCTATGAGTTTTCCATTTGGAAAGCTATGAAGATCATGATCTATACATCTTAGCAGTCTGAAAACTTTGCTTGAGGCACAGATTTCAAGCCGCAGCAGCTTCTTGTGGAAAATGTTTAAGTTCTACCCAGGAGAACTTTTATAATCTTTTCTCCAGTGCCTGATGAAGGATGTTAGTGCCCAAAAGCTTGCAATTAAAGACATTTTTTTGCAAAAATCTTGCTGTTCTAATGAAAGATATCTTCTCTACTATGAGTCCTGACTGCCTTAAGTCTAAGAGAGAACCTAAAAACAAATTTCAAAATGTATATACGCTCTTTCTCCATGGAGAATCAGCTTGAAGGGCTGAATGAAGATATTTTACTATTGTACCTAATTCCTCAGCAAGAGGAGTTGGGTACCAACATGAGTGCTTGCTGGGCAGACAGTGACCATGACACCTGCAAGTTTTGGAACTCTGCCCTACCAGCACTTCCAGGGGTGCTGAATCTCCAGCTGGGTGCCATGGTGGTCCCATCCCTCTTCACTGGGGACCCCGCCTACCTGCTTCTCCCCTGGCTCATGCCAGCTGGATCCTGGCCAGGCCCACTTCAACAGATGCCTGGGCCAGACCCGTGCCCTGGTGGAATGCGCTTTTGGCTGCTTCAAGGAATGCAGGTGCACCCTCACTGCTCACCTTGAGTTCGCCAAGGACAATATCCTCATGGGTCAGTCACAGCCTGCATGCTGCATTACATCTGCAAGGCCCAGGGGGAAGCTCTTCCATGAAGCTTGGACAGAGGAGGCACAGTGGGCAGAGGACACATGGCAGCGGAAGCATCAGCTGTGGTGGCAATGCAGGGGTGGGCCCCTCCTGCTGAGGCCCCTGGGTAAGCTGCACACTCACTACCAGGGCCAGGGCACTGGGTGTGGGAGGTGCTGGCTGACCACCTTTTCCTGTACTCTACCCTGTAGCCTGCCTGGACAGCCACTCATGGACTCCCACCCCACTGCTCACCCTCAGCACCACACTCACTGCAGACAGTTCTCAGAATAACACTTTATTGCCCTCACAACAAACAGACCCCCCACTCCCCTGCTCCTCCCCAACAACAGAGCCCCTCCACCACACTCCCCACCCACCAATACAACACCCTCTTCCCCATGCAAACTATTTACAAGGTGGTTTGTGTGTGCCTTCCTGGGGTGGGTGGCTGTGGATTGGGGAAGCCCAGGGGGTGGATCCTGGAGACAGGCAGCCAGCACCCCAGCCTCTGGCTGTTCCCCTGCAGGTGCACATGCTGTGCCAAGTCCAGCAGGTGGGGGGCTCGCTCAGGGGTGATGGTGGCTGCTGGTTCCACAGCACAGGCAGTTCCCCTTCTGGCAACCAGTGGCCAGGGCCAGCAGGTGGTCCTAGCCCCACTGCAGGTAACTCTGGCTCTGAGCTTGCATGGAACTGGGGTGAGTGACAGTGCTGGGCCCAGTTGGGGGGGCTGGGTGGCAGGGGACATGGGGCAGGGGCCAAGGCAGGGGCTTCTCGCTGGTGGAAGTGATGGTGGATCTGTGCCCAGGCCCATGAGGCCTGCTGTTAGGTGGTGGGCAGCTGCCAAGGGCCAGGTAGGGTTAGGGGCAGGAGCAGGGGCAGGGCACCAAGTTTTCCACCTAAGCCGGGGGCGGGCAATTATTTCGGGTGGAGGGCCGCTTACTGAGTTTTGGCAAGCTATCGAGGGCCACATGACAGGCAGCCAGGGGTAGCCAAATATTAATTTTCTAAAAATAAAATTAATATGTGGGCCAGATAGAATGGCCTGGTGGGCTGCATCTGGCCCACCCCTGCTCTAAGCTGTGTGGTGTGTGCAGCCGTTCAGGTGCACCTGGCAGCACAGCATGAGCACGCCTGCACGACTGTGCGTGCCATACAGCTTAGGGGAAACACTGAGGCAGTGGGAGGCACAAGCGGACTGCCAGGACCAGGACAGTGGTCCAGTGCACCTGGCAGTCCTCCTGTGTGGCCTGCACTGCCTTGGCCGTGACTGCAGTCTGCTCCCACAGGGCCTCCATGTGCTCAAGCTCGAGGGCCAGGAGCTGTGCCCTAAACTCCTGGTCCACCCAGTCCCATGCCTCCTCGCACCTGTCCTGCACATCCTTGTGCCATGTAGGTGACATCCTCCATCCACCACCTGTTCTGCCAGGCAACATCCTCTGCCAACCATATCCACACATCCTCCTGCTAGTCCTACGCAGCTATTACTAGCCAGTCCAGGAGGAAGGTCTGATCCTGGGTTCTCCTCTGGTGGAGCTGGTGCATCCCTAGGTGGTGGCAACCCTGAGGCTGTATCCCAGCTGCCAACGTCAGCCTCTCTCTCACGTGCAGCTGCAGAGTCTGCAGATCCATGAGAAAGAAGCTGTTTGTAAGAGTCTGCAACATTTCTGAACAAAAATGCTCTATACCATGGGCCGTGGGGTGCCCAGCCTCAGATCGGGGGTCAGGCATGCACAGGTGCCCAGGGAACATGGTGAGTTAGCTGGGCAGGCCATGGCCCAGGTGGTTGCTGAGTGAACCACTCATCCCTGCTTGCTCCCAAGGGACTGGCAGGCTGGTGGGTGCTGGCTACAGGCAGCCTACTTCCCCTGCCCCTTTCCCAGGCTGGGACAGGCCAGGTTCCTGGCAGCACCTGCTGCCACAGCTGCTGTCCTCCCTTCTCCTCCTGCAGGTCCACCAGTTTCCTGTGCTACCGCCAAGCCCACGGTACCCATGCTTGGGGGCGCAGGGCTCCCAGATGACTGGAACAAGGAGCAGCCTGTGCCCTCTCTGCCCCCACAGGGGGCCTCCCTGGGAGGTGCCCTGGGGTCAGCTCTGCCCCTTGACCTTGCACTGGCACTACACCCTGAGCATGTCCCTGTTGCCCATGTCCCATGCACTGTGCAAAGAGATGTTTGCATGGACCAAGGGGTGCCTGAACCACTATATCCTGCTGCTGCTGGTTGCCATAGTGAGGCTGCAGCGATGTTGGGGCAGGTGCTGGCCCGGGCTCCCTGAGCTGCTGGTGGAGGCTAGGGGTGGGGAGCTTGGGGGGACAGGCTGCTGGCACACCGAGGGGCCCTCCCCAGTGACACATCACTGTGGGTGCCAGGCTAGAGCAGGGGCTCAGGCAGGCCTCATGTGCTGCTGTACACAGAACAACTGTGGCCTGGATCTCAGGGCACGACATCGCATTTAGTTGCCACATAAAGGGCATGTTCTTGTGGGCATTCCCCAACTGTTGTGGTTGGTGACAGTGACCCACTGTAGCCACAAGGCCTTGACCTTTATGCAGCACTTCAGCACCAACAGGTCATTCCTGTGCTCCTGCATCCAGCCTGCCAGTCCCTCATAGACATGGCTGACAGAGTGCCCACCCCATGTGAATTGCCACTGTACTCTGCCTTGCCCCACAGTGCTAAAATGTCTCTAGTCTCCTCCTGTGGCCAACTGGGGTCCTCGGCAGTGGCATAGAGCATTGGCCTGTGCAGGGGCAGCAGAAGCCAAGAGTCCCCCAGGCTCCCTGCTGTTGTGCCCCAGGGCTCAAAATGCCTGCAGGTTTTTAAAGGGCCAGTGGCTGGGTCTGCTATGGAGGCAGTCCAGACCTTGTGGAGGTAGCAGCTCCCAGCCCTGGGGCTGAGCTCAGGCTGGTCCCTCTAATGGCAGGACTGACTGGGAGCAAGTCTGCTCCCGGTTGGTGTCTACACATGCATTACAGGGCTCATCTACACATCCCCCTGACCCAATGGCACACAGGTCATTTCTGACCTTACTGTGCAGTAGCAATGAGCTACTGAGCAGTAGCTTGTTGCTAATGTGCAGTAGCAGCTGGACCGCCCCTGGGGAGGGGGAGGGGGAAATCAGTGTGAACGCCCTGGGCCCTGTGCTTTGGGGGACCCCACGGTAGTGATGTATAGGTCCCACTGTGGCCACCACGTGCTGCCTCTGCTGGCTCCAGCTGCTTGCTACCCAACCTCCCCCCGGCCCCCACACAGGCTGATATACCCTGGGCCCTGCACACCCCTACGGATGGCTCTGAATAGCGCCAATGTCATGGTTAGTGCCTGTCGATGCTAAGTAGCCGTAGCATATTGTGTAGATGTGCCCACTGAGTAGTAAGTACTCATGAGTTAATTTGCTGCTTGCATTTGCAGGTAGCAAATTTACTTGCAAGTAGCAAAGTTTATGGCACAGAAAGCATGTGCATGTGTAGCCATGAATGCTTACTGTGTGGTAAACTATGCTACTGCACAGTAGAGAGTCTTGTGTAGATGCACCCATTTGGAGCTCCAAGTGTTTGGTACATTTTAAATAAGGTCTGAATTAAGCCATCAAACTTTTTCTGAAACTTACCAGATAGGTGGCAGGGGTTTGCCCTCCTGCCTTACATTACTGCATCTGGGTATAAAAGAAAGGTGATGGATTTCTAAAACATGAAAAAGTTATGAGGTGGGAGACCTGGGTATGGCCTGAACTTTTGAAGAAGGCTTGTTAATACTTTAATAAGAGGAATGGGGTAAGTTCTCGTTCTATACAGAATGTGAATTTTGCTTCAGACCATGGTGGAAAGGGAACCGATTCTTTGTGCCTAGTGCTCAATTTTTATTCCTATTTTTAGGCCTTTAAGGGCATGTCTATATGGGACCACTGCAGTGAAGCACACCACACCCACTCTACGTGCGCTGTTCTCCAAAGAATATGTATGGCATCAGCCTTAGTGCAGTACTGGGTATATAGTAGTAATCTTGCTCTCATAGGAGACAGCATGGCAGGTGTTACTAGGCATGGCTACACGTCACCCTCTGGCACAGCGACATGCTACATTGCTGTAAAGCACACTATGGTGATGTAGCAATCACATGGGTCTACCTGTGTTTGGCAGCTACTTTGCCATAGCAATGCACTCCGGTAGTTTAGTGCACTGCTATGGCAACATAGTGGCTAACTCTAACCATGTAGGGTGTGCAGAGCACAGTATGGGCAGTAACTGAGCCTTAAAGAGGTACTTCCAAAAGGAAGTACTAAAGCACTGTAGCAACGTTGCCATACAGCGACATGTAGACGTGCTCGCTGTGGCTACCTACCATGATGGTATGCCTCTGAAAACACATGCCTTAAGTATTTAGAACCAAGAATCAAATCCAACTCTCCTGACTTCCAGTTTTGGGCCTCAACCATGGTTCCATTTCTCTCTCCCAGGTAACATCACTGTAATTCATTTAATATATCAAAAGATCCTTATTGTCAAATATTTTAGAAGACTATAAACACATTTTAAAAAAAGAGCTTTCTTCCATAATGTAAAGAAAAACCCTCCTATAGAAATGACGGCCATATACACACTTCTTAACATGGAAAAATTTTACCCTCTCAAGAAACATTGATCAGGATAAATTCTTCTACTCTTAGAATTTCAGTAAAATACTGTCTCTCAGTTCACCAATCTTAATGCCAACAACTACAGGAACAATCTTGCTCCCCAAACTTTCATGCTAGTTAGGTCCACTGAGTCATATTTCTCTCCTTCTTACCTTCTGTTGTTTTCAGTCCTCTCCTTCGTATTGTTTGTTTAAATAATCTTGAAATAACTGTGAGTAGCAATAAGGAAAATAGAATGGCAGTTGTAGGGTGCAAAGCCACCTAATTTAGTATACAAGAGGATTTTATGTATTTGCTTATGTAAATGACATTTCTTATTTTCTCAAGAGTATTACTCATATGTTCACAAACAGTTTATAAAAAAATCTATGTGTACTAATTTTCTTGCTAAAAATATAATGTTTTTGGCAAAAATGAAAAGCCCAAATCAGAAACCACATGGCTTCTTTAGAATTTCACAAGGTCTAGATGCCAACTCACTGAGACAAATCAGTAAATTATTTTACATAATTATTTGAATCATGGCAGAAACTCCCCCATAGTACATCTCTATATACCAGATGACTTAGGCAAATATGAGGTACTAAAAAATACTAACTTTCCTAATGTAGCAATTTTTTCTCATATCTGAAAACATATGAAACTAATAGAAATTTGACTATAATAAATAAACCTATAGCTGAAATTCTTATGGTATGGATAATGGAGCTATATGAAATTTATTAATTAAAAAAGCCAACACTTGTATCTTATGTTCATGAGCTCTTCCACCCATAGGCAGATTAATGCACAAGCCAGCTAGGCCAGGGCCTAGGGACCCCCCTCCCCTCTCTCTCTCTCTCTCTTTTTTTTTTCTTCATAAATATTTATTTATATTTTTATAAATGTGTTTCACTCAGCAGACCAAAACATACTTTGACAGTTAAACTATTTTAGTCCTGTTAAAGAGTTCATACCATGCACCAATCACCATTCCAGTGCTTCATTCATTGTTCTCTTCAGAGGGTTTGCCTCTGAAAAGTCTATGCCAGTCCCTTTCCCACCGTATGATATCTGCCATTTCTTTCTCATCATCCTCTTCTGTCTTTCTGTAATACCAGTACATTTCACACAGCCCCATTTTAATACAGTCCCTTACTATGGTGGATGAGTGTCCATTTATGAGCAGGCTCTTGGCTTTTCACAGAGCATATCTGAAGCAGGAAATGAATTGGTCAAAGCGAGCTATTGGAGCCCCTTGTTGTTTGGTCAAGGGCCCATAGAGGACCACTTCTCTGGTCAGGATTCTGAAACCTGTCATCACCGGGAGGAGTGCAAGGGTTTTCTTCCATGCCATTCTGGCGCATGGGCAGTCCCAGAAGAGGTGGTCGATTGTTTCTGCCTGCCAGCGGCAGGTCTGTCTCGGGCAGTTCAATGGACCTTTCTGCAGGGCTGGCCCACCCTATTCTGCGGAACCTGTGGCTGCAGAGAGCCCAGCAGCCAAGGGCCCCCTGCGGCCATTAACACCCCAAATCAGTGCTGTAGCAAGGGGGGTGGCTTCACATCCAGCTGCTCATCACTCACCCCGCCCCGACCTTTGGCTGCTGCTGCTGTCTTCTTCAGCCACTTGCCTCCCTCCTGCTCCCTCCCCCCGCCACTGCCACTCCTGGCTTCTTCAGCCACTTGCTATTCCCCCCGCCCCCACCGCTTTCTTCACACCAGGGGCCACAAAACTATATCTTGCAGGGGCCCCCAAAAAATTGTGGGCCAGCCCTGCCTCTCTGCCCTGCACTGTTTTTCCATTCCTGTACAGGGAGTACCCAGTGGGCTGCCTGACAGTTTAGGTCTCTGTGCTCCTTCTGCAGGTCCTTGTGGAAGATTTGCTCCCACAAGCCTGGCAGCTGTCACCAGGTAGAAAGTCCATGGGCGATATAACATCTTTTGCTCTTACCACCTCCCATATCTTGCAGTGGCCCAGCAGGGTCCCTAGGGTGGTATTGTGAAGCTTGCATTTCTCCTGGAAGCTTTTCAGGACCTTGTAGAACCATGGGGACACCATGGTCCACGGACTTCCATTGGTCACCATGTACACCTGCCACTGTCACAACAGCTGCCCTGCAAAATACTTGACAAAACTGGCTATTTTGGATTCCACCCCTGTTGCCAGTTTGCAAACCTGGCTCATATACTTGGCTCAGAGGAAGAGAAGGATGTCTGGCATTCCTCTGCCTCCAGACCATTTTGCTTTGTATAACTTGGTCCCCACCACATTCTCCCATGTGGAATTCCAAAAGACAACATTCATGGCTCTTTGGATTCTGTGAACAACTTGTTCTGAGGGAGGGAAGACTAGGGTGGTATGTAGAGGCATCAGCAGTAGCACCACTTTCATTACCACCATGCCCCACCCCACCAACTGACAAGCAGTGTGATTGCCATAGCCCCAATTTCTGCCTGGCTGTGGCCTGGTTTTTGTTTGTTTGTTTGTTTGTTTTTAATATATATTTTCCATATTCCAAGCCAGATTAGCCAAAACAAATTCCAAATCCAGAAGTCAGTCCATAACCATAAGTGGTTCTACTACTGGCAAACATCCTTCACCCCCATCTGGGGCTTCAGATGTTTCCAAAACCTTTGGTGGGCATCCTACTTGGAGGCCCAAGCTCAGAGGCTCAGGGTTCAGATGCCCCCGAGTTTTGCTTGCCCTTAGCTGTAAGGCCCCAGGGGCAAACCAGGGAGAAGTGCAATGCCATTTCCATAAAGTGGGCTTAAGGCAGGGGTGGGCAATTATTTTGGGTGGAGGGCCATTTACTCAGTTTTGGCAAGCTGTCGAGGGCCACTTGGGTAGCCCTGCCCCTTGGCTGGTGCCCCACACTACAGCTGCTTGCAGCCTGCGTGGGCTGCTTGTGCCTGCTCAGGACAGCCCCATGCGGGCTGCAAGCAGCCTCAGCAGGAAGCGCTGACCACGGGGTGGGAGAGGGGTTGCTTTTCCCTGTGCTCCACATCAGCTCCTTCTCTGCCCTTCTCCACCCCACGCTTACCTGAGGTTCCCACACTGGGGCAGCCATGTGCTGCCAGGCCAGAAGCCCCAGCTGGGGCTTCTGGCTGGCGGGGGGTGGGGCCAGGCAGGCCCTACCGTTGCAGGAGCCCACCAAGGATTCCTACTGTCCCTGGTTTCTGTCATTTTTGGCAGGAATGAAGGACAGATATATTTTAATTTTCAAAAAAATTGTATGGGCCCCACGGGCCAGATAAAATGGCCTTGCTGGCTGGATGTGGCCCACGGGCTGTATTTTGCCCACCCCTGGCTTAAGGCCAAGGCCTTCCCATGATGCAGGTAAATAGAAGGTTTACTATACATTACCTTGGCAAGTACTATCCCTGTGCCAGGAGAACAGTCTTCCCCAGGTGCAGCTAGGAAGACCACCTCAGCAGTCAGGGTGTTTCCCTTGCCAGGTAAGCATGGACTATGCTTGATCTGAGCCCTCAAGAGGCTGTGGCCTGTCTTTTTTGCAAAAATATTTATTTTTATCAATAAATAAATAAATATAACTGCACCTCCAACAGTGCCAAGTGGCCCTTGTGGTTCCCTTGGAAGCTCAAAGCACACTTAGAAAAACATTACACAGTTCACACCACACACCTGCACACCCATCCCTCTACCTGTTGCCTCCCTTGGTCACCCGAGGGAGGCTACATACCCACTACTTAGAAAAACAGTTTTGTCAAATATAAAATTATATTCTTCAATTTTGACACAATTCTCATTCAGTCACCAGAGAGCCATGGTGAGCAATACAAAGCAAAAAAGATACACTTGCATATGCATTCTGTATGTAAATAATCTGCAAATAAGCACCCCTCTCTTCCTCCACATTACTCACCACATCACTCACCAGTGAGTGAGTGAGACAGACCTGGGTCACACACCAAGGCTGGGGAAAGGAAGGTTCCTTCCCTTGGTTGGGTCACAGGAGGAACCTCCTAAGGAGGCCCCCAATCCTCATCTTGCCTAGGGCCACAAAACATCTTAATCTGCCTCTGCTTCTGCTTTGGTGAGAGGCATTCCTTGTAAAGAATTACATTTTGTAGTGTTCTTTTATAGAGCATCATAAAACAAGTAAAAACTGTATAAGAATAGAAAATAAATTTTGTATCAACATTCAGCTAAAGTTCATACTGCCTATGTAACAATATTAGCAACAGTCACATTTGAAAGATTAATTGTCCCTAGCGCAACTCTTGCAGTTTATTTGACAGGTGTGGGCAGGCCTCTGTTGAGTACATTGGTAGACAGTCCACCACACAGCTACTAAATGGGAAAGTAAGTATTTAAAGAACTAATAATGCAATGCCTACTTGTGTGAGCACTCACAGTAAATTCAATAAGATTATTCATGTGAGTGTTACTGGAACAAATTGTCTAAATGTGACTATATTGGGTGCCTGATCTGAAACACAGTAGACGGGTTGAGTTTCATTTGCATGAAGTCCTAAGCACTTGTCCTCTAAAAATTAGTTCCATTATAAGTACCTCATCTTGGGCGTTAATTTAAAAGCCAACATTCATGGTATAGGGATTTTAGGGCTAGGGACAGATATTACACATAAACCAGTTTAAGTGATCATAAACTGGTTTAAACCTGTAACAGAACAGATGTTTAGTACACATAACCCAGTTTGAAAATGGCTGAAATTGGTTTGAGATAAACCTGGTTGAATGTAGTATCAAACTAAACTGATCTGGCTCAAACTGATTTATGCAATGTCTGTCCCAGACCTCTTGCTGGTTTAAGATAAACCAGACACCCCACAGCATCCCAGCATGCTCTCTGGGCTGGGCGGGTCTCTCTGCTCCACAGCAGGGCTGGCCCCTCCCCTCTGCTCCCTGGCTCCAGCTCCAGAGACTGGGGGCTGCTTCCCCCCTCCCTTCTAATCAGGAATTCCCCCCTCCCCTCTGCCTTGCTGAGGAGGTGTCTGTGTATTAGCTAGCAGACCATGTGCTGGCTATGGTCCCTGCCGAATGGATAAGTAGAATCAACAGGCAGAATCAACAGGTAGCTCAGCGTTTCCCAACCTTTTTCACCCCGCTTACATAGCCTCCCCCATGCAAGCAGGGGGTGGGGGGGTGGCGAGCAGCTGATCACTGCAGACTGGGGCAGGGGGAGGCGACTGGCTGAATGCTGTGGAGCGGGGGGAAAGAATTGTGTGGCAAGCAGCTGAAAGCTGCAGACTGGGGGGAGGCGGAGGGGGTGGGTAGTGAGCGGTGGAATGCCATGGAGAGGCCGGAAGTGGGTGGCATGGCATTTGAATCACTAGCTGGAGTCATGCCCCCTGCCTGTCTGGCTGCTCTGACACCAGCTGGGAAATGCTGAGGTAGCTGGTAATGTCCCTCTCTTGTTTTCTTAACTGGGTGATAAACACGGTTATCAATTCCCTGCTGGGTTAAGCAGTGCTCCTGCGGGAGCCTGGCCATGCCCCCTTCAGCTCAATGCTGTGGAAGGAAGGGAGGACTGCTCTAATTACTAAAGGGGTGCCCCCCGGCTTCTAGCCCAAGCCACTGTAGGCAGGTGCCTGCATTTCTGGGATGTCTGTCTGGTTACAAAACTGATTTAGCCTAGCCAGGTTAGATTAACCTGCAAAGATTGAATCAATTCAGGCTCAGGCTTTTTGATGTCTGCCCCTAGCCTAGGTGCCTGACCTGGTCAAACTTAACTGCACTCTGGAGCAAGGAGCCTAAGACTTTGGCACTCCAAACTTAAGAGCAAAGAGCCATTTTGAACCCTAGCCCTAGTGGGATTTTCATGAGCACCCAGACAGGCAGTTCTCAAACTTTTTAGACTTAAGGCATCCCTCTATAACTTAAAACACCCTATTTCAAAAACTAATTTATTTATTACAATGAATAAAATATAATGCAACTGAAAACACATTTTTAAAGAAGACCACAACATGTCAGAATGTTTTTGGCACTATGGTTTCCTCCACAAAGTCTCTGGTTTTATCTTGTGAAACAGGTCTAGGTGTTTGCACACCTCATACTGTTAATATTGTGTGGCACTCTGCGGCATACTTAAAGGGATCTCATGGCACCTGGCTGAAAAAACACTGGGTGCATCTACACATGCATTAATGTACTTTTCCTAATGCACATTTTATTTAGTACCTCATATTTGAGGTACTAAATTTATGCACATTAGGCTATGCTTATGCTCAGTAGCACAAGTGTATGCTTTTTAGGTGACACTTAATGTTCAGTAGCCAATTCTACTGCACATTAGTATATTAGCACTGTCTTTTATATGCTGTTTTAATGAAAAGTAGAATAGGCTACTGCGTATTAAAGCACACATGTAGACACACCCACTGACTCAGACACATGAGACTTAGATACTTAAGTCACTTTGAAAAATCTTACTAGGTAATTATCTGCATCTTCAGGCATCTGAAATATAATTAAAACTATGGGCCCAAGAGCCCTTATCTAATGCAGGCTCAAGACTAATGTAGACTCTTCCGTGGGGCTATGGAAACTAGACTACATTTCTGAACTCAGATGTCACACGAAAAAGTGCTGTGGCCCACTGCTATCCAACCGGTGATATTTTATCTCGCTACAACTGTTTCTTTTTCAAATACTGCAAGATGAGAATCATGTTTAAAGAAAAAGAACATTCTGCTCCCTGCTCCCTTTGGTTGCTACATTGGTGAGAACTGTGCAAATAACAGACCCATGCTGTACAAACCAGAAATGCATTTTATGTGAGACATTCTTCCATGTGAAAGTCCAGGTTCTCATAATAATGTAAATGCAATCACATATCACATCCTGTATCTGAAACTTTTCAATTGCTAAGAAGTAGTGAAAATATTATATTTGTACAAACTGTAAATTTGAGAACCACATTTTTTTAAATTACCCAAACTATTGAAATTTGTAACCCAATCATTGCATTAATGTATTTTCCATATTTTTAAAAGAACACTTTTTACACACATATGTTAACTCTAGTGCTGAATCTGAATTTAACTACCTGACTACTCTTCATTGCTATAGTTTTGCTTCAAGCTTCAGAGGTTGGTAAGTATCTAATGAACAAAAAACCCCCATTTTATAAAAATGAAAAAAAAAAATCCTTCTCCTTTTCTCCCACCACAATTAACTCAAAGATTTGCCTGGAAAATAAAATATTTTCCAACTTTAAAAAGTAATATAAATAATCTTTGAACTAAGACTGAGCATAGCAGATTTTAGTTCAGGATACTTTTTGGTAGTGCTGAGCGTGGAAGTGGTAGTTCATATGGAACTTTCCGTATAATATATTACAGTAATTTGTTTAATGGTGAATAAGATAAATCATATCTTCTCAGGTCTTGTTTTAGTTTCAGACTTGATCATCTCTATTGTGAAGCAGCAAATCGTTCAGCCTCGAGGTCCCCTTCCATAGATCCACTGAGAATGCTTACAAGCCTGCAGGAATTGCATTTTCTTATTAGTACTCAAAGAATACAGAGCCTGGCACCTTCTTACTCATTCCCCATTACGAAGAATCCTTTTCCATAGCAGAAATGTCTAGTGACAGGTTCAACATCACTGTTTACAATATCAACGCTGCACTATTGAAATTTTTTTACACTGTGTCAATTAACCCTGCTCAAATTGGATCCGACTGAAACAATATCAGAAATTTCACTGGCACCTTCTCTCCCTTGGGGCTTAGAATAATGGTGGATTTAATGATGACAACAGAATAAGAGAACAAGCAAGCAGGGCATGTTTTCATGGTTGCATTCCCTAACACTGTCCAAGGTGGTATAGAGATGCAAAGAGTTCCTTCTCAAGCCACATAAAAAATTCTTACAGTTTGTTAAAAATCCTATTTATTCTATCCTATTCTATTCTATTTTCTGTTCCATTGCCTTCCATTTTACATACACGATGTTTGTCACCATAGTATCAGAGTGTTTCCACCATCAAGCAACATAACTAACATCTGTCACATGTAATCTGTTCTCCCATACTGTCTTAAGGGAAGAAGCTTGAGTGTCTTGCTTTGGTAAAGTTTGGGTTTTATTTAAATATATATACAAAAGGCAGTGTCATAGAAGTGTGTCTTGTGTTTGGCAAGGAAGGTGGTGAGGGCCACAATGGCCTAGGGCACTATGTTCTACAGCCATACTTCAGTCTCCAAGAAAGCTCTGTGTCCCATATAGACAAGCCTCACTCTTTCTGTAAAGAGTTTTGCAAGGCCAGAGGAGTGAAGCTCTTGATCCTGGTCTTCATCCTGGACCTGTAGCCAATCTGTTCGGCTACAACCAGATGTTGCATTTGTCCCAGGAGAAATCATATTATTCCAGGACAACATGCAAGCATTCAGATATACATATCTGTTGTCCTGGGGCAAACCCTAAACAAGTTCACAGGATAAGAACTGCTAATAGTTTGTTTTGTGATATTGTGAAGAGCATGTGAGTCCTGGGTTGTATGCCTGAATAAATGGCAGAAAAGCAGCAGTGCATTCAGCTACACGGGAACCCTGATTGGAAAGGTAGTATGCAACTGGAAGGTGATTGGAAAGGTGATCCTTCCCAGAATGTTTCTGTTCAAGGACATACAGGGTGTGTCCAGATAAGTGCGAATGCGTGTTTCCCTAGGGACAAATAGCAGTGGCAAACCTTGTGTCACTGCTACTTGTCCCTAAGGAACACCTGTTCCACATGCACTCTGGCATGCTGCAGGTTACTCCAGGTGGGGTAGGGGAGGCTGGAGCAGCAACTGTGCTGCCCCAGCAGCCTTACCTGGGGTCCTGGGAGCCTTCAGGAGCTGCAACTGTGATGCCCCTGCAGCAGGAAGCCTGGCTGGCAGCTGGAGTGTGGCTCCAGCTGGCCAGGCTCCAGTTTTGGGCAATGTGTGCTGCTCCCCTGTGCGCCACCCTGCTTTTTTTGGCATGGGTTTTTTTTGACACGGATGGGTCTGCAGAGCTACATACCACACATCCTTGCTTATCTGGACATACCCACAGAGGCACAGTTTGTCCCAGGAAAAGTGCAATGTCTGTTCATAGGCTTAGATAGCTTACTGAGCACATGGTCATAGACAAATCTAGGATTCTGACAAAGGAGGTGCAGGTGGTATGGTGCCTCTTCACATACAACACAACATTTATTTTTCTCTAGTTAAAGAGAAACCAGAAAGTAGGGGCCCAGGGCTACATTATTCAGTTTAAGATTGAAGCAAAAACAAATAACTGTATTGGAATGTACATTAATTTGCTATATAGTACCTCAGTTAAAAAATACAACAAAATAAACTAGGCCAAAAAAAGAATCAAAGTGTGTTGTTTCATTACTCCTGTAGCAATCAGAATTAAAGGCGTGTCTCTTTTTTCAGATCCTAACATAAAATCTAGCCTTCTTGAGCATCTTGACAGTGCAGTCAATGAATGCTTCACTGAAAGTTATTTCCACACCTGAGTTAATATTCACCAGAGTTAAGGTTTCCACACTTGAATTCATGTTTCTAGCTAGAGTTAAAAACTCTGCAGGGCTGTGAAGTTAAGAGCTATATTACCAGGAAACGATAACAGACAGCAGAATTGCAAAACAAAGAATAGCTTGATTAATGGAACATTGTGACTGTTAAAAAGGGGAGAGAGCTATTAGCACATGTAAAATGAAGAGTTTAAAAGGAGTCAGGTAGATTACAATGAGTGAAGTCAAGTGGCTCTCTGGCGGCTGCCTGAATACAAGTGCTGCTGCCACTGCCAGGCAGTTAGTTTTAAACTTTTGGTGGACCAGGAATCAAAGGTGGGTCCAAAAGCACCACTTCACCACCCCTAGATCCATCTCTACACATGGTAGATAAGGACCAAGAGCTTTTACTTGATTCTTTATTCTATGGGAAGCCAGTCTAGGGGGTAGAGGACAGGTGTCATGTGCTTGCATTGATTGCTCCCTGACTAGGTACATCTCATTCCTGTAGTGGGGACCACAGCAGGAAAATTCACATTGTGACCCTTGTTAGACTCTTCAAATCTATGAATCCTGCTACACACCTATCGTCTCAAAGTTATATACAAAACTTTACTAAAGCCATAGTCAGATCTATGCTGAGTCATCATAAGCATCATAAAAGATCCCTATATTAGAGCTGGCATTGATAATAATGTCTATGAATGTGGAAGGGATCTCAGTTGTTGAACAAACTGAGATTGCCAGACTAAGTGCTGATAGTGATTGCCAAGTTCTGTGTCTTCAAGAGAGACACTGAGGGACTGCGATAACCACCCCAGGATATCAGTTTGCCACTGAGAAACCACATGAACAATACAGCAGTGCAATCTTTATTAAATCTGACCTCATCATCAACCCAATAGCTATGACTGATCATGAAATTACTGACATTCTATGAATAGCTACATGTGAAATTTATATCATATCAGTCTGCAAACCACCAAACAAAACCTTTAACTTTAAAAGTCTGTCACACCTCAACCATGATAAAACATGAGTCATCGTCAGCAACTTTGATAGCATCAACTGGGCATACAACATAACCAACACGGAGAAGGAATGCGTGGAAGCGTCAGCAGAGGCACATCATTTAAGCCTTATCCATGATCCAAAGCTTCCCAATTCCTTCAGTAGTAACAGCTGGAAAAGGGACTACAACCCCAACCTGGTATTTGATAGTAACAACGTGGTTGTATTCTGTAACAAAGATATTGTGGAACCTATTTCCCACACGTGGCATAGACCAATATCTTACTCTGTTGCTATAATAACAGAGGAAAGAAGGAAGTCATGTCAGAACCTCACTGAGAATTTGGATATGACACATAATAGCAAACAAACCAAAAAAAAAGGATAATCATTTGGGAACTTACCAATGACCCAAAAAAGAAACAACAACACTACAATGTCACTGCAGATCAGATCACGCATTGGATGCATCTACATGAGATGCTAACTGCGCAGTAGCCTAATAATGCTACTCAGTAGTGTGTCACAGCACAGACAGTGCTAATACACTACTGTGCAGTATTATTAGGCTATTGCACAGTAGCACCCCTAAAAAGGCATGTACCAGTGCTACTGCACAGTACTGTTATTTACTGCGCATTAATTTAGTACTTGATAATACAAGTACTAAATTTAATACACAGTAAGTATGGCACATTAACAAATGTGAAGATGTGCCCAGTGACTCACTGAAAATGACACCAAATAAACAACCCAATGTTTGTATCAGGAGAAAAGGATACCAGGAGGTTCACCACTTTGAGACACATTTTACTATGGCTGAATTAACAACTGCATTAAATGTTCTTAAAGGTGGCAAAGCTACCAGCCTTGATGACATTCACAAAGAACAAATAAAACTCTTTGGACCAATGAAAAACCTGATTACTCCAATTGTACAATATGTGTGTAACCATGTGTAAAGTATACAAGATACTCACCAGAATCACCCCTCTAGACATCAGAGGAAGATCCAGATGTGCAGGCATGTGCAGCTTGTGGTGCCTCACACCTCTTTGCAGCACCATGACCTGCATTTCTAGCATGATAAAAAGTACCCTTCATTGCAAATTTGAAGCGCAGAGAAAAATTGCTATCGGAAAATCCTGGGAGGAAAAAAAAAATCCGCAAAAAACCCGGCGTGGTGCATGCCACAGGAATATGCACCGGCAGATATGGAGGCTTGGTCCTCCAGGGAGATGCTGGCTGCCAGCCAGGGTGTCTCCCCTCCTCTAGTTCTGCCCCAGCTCCTCCAGGAAACGGATCTGGGAGGAGTGGGGAAATGGGCATTTCCCCAACGTGGGACATTTTGCCCCGCACCAAACTCCACGTGCATGACCATGCACTGTGGCAAAAAGCTGTGGCACAAATTTGTGCTGCTGCTATTTTTGCTGTGGCAAACACATGCCCCTGCATGTGGGGATGCGCCCCCAGGAGGGCAGCAGCAAATAAAATAGAATGCACCTGGTAGATCAAAGATAAGAAGCACCCTCTACATGGCAACTCCCAGTAGATTAAAATCACAGAAAGGTTTTCTCTGTAGAATGGAGCCAGTGGATGAAACACCAACAGTCACATGAATAAAAATGTGAAGAGAGTTAGGGTGTATATCAAAACTGCCAAACATCTCTCTGGAGGCACAGAGCTTGACTGGCCAATGTGGAGAAGCTTGAACTGCCTCAGAACAGGGGTAGGTAAAACTAAAGTTAGCATGGACCTGTGGAGATACTCTAACAATGCAAACGCCAGGGCTAAGTACAGACATTTGGCGGCATTAGGGGGAAGTTATATTGGTTCAAAACAGCTGCCCAGTATCACCCACGTCAGGACGGGTGGGGCTAGCAGGGAGCTGGGAGTCCAGCAATCTGGAGGGGATTGGGGATCTGATAGGCAATGGGAGGGTAGGTGTGACCCATGGGCAGGGTAGGAGGAGCAGGTGTAACTTGCAGGGGGAGAGGGTAGTGGGCAAGTGTGACCCACAGGTGGGGTAGGGGGACAGGCATGACCCGTGGGTAAGGTTGGGGGGGCAAAAATTACCTTCGGGTGGGGGGGGGCAGGAGTGGCCCCTGAGTGGGGTGAGGGGCCAAGCATAACCCACAGGTGGGGAGGTGGGGCAGGTACAACCCACAGGGTTTTGCTGAGGTCTAGAAGTGTCTGATGGGGCCCATGGCAGGGCATGGAGGGATCAGGGGCTACTTTTATCTTCACAACCCCCTCTGGTGAACCTACACCCCCATCCTTCCTGCCCCTCCCTGCACCAGGAGGTAACTTGCTCAGCTCCAGCAGCAGCTAACACTGATAAGAGTGGCTACACCTAGAGCAACTTATGGGATGGGGGTTGAGAGAGCTAGCTGGGCTGGGGGGGGCAAAAAATAGTCAAGTGGGGGTGGGGTGTGTGAAAAGAGCAGCCCCTGGGGCATTCTGAGCCCAATTTAACCTCCCAAATGTCTGTACTTACTCTATTTGTGAATGTGGAGGAAGTTTTCAGACTGTAGAACACCTAGTGGCCTGCCCACGCTGGGGGAAATCATACACCAATGAGGATTTCACTAAGGCCTATTTTTGGACTCAAATTTGAACATGGTGACAGGACACAAGAAGAAGAGGAAGATGAGAATGAAGATCCCTACAGTTTAGCTTCAGAGATAAATGAATGCGGACAGGTCATCTTATGCCAGACGGGGGAGAGGGCTGAAGTGGAGAAGGGCTATTTTCTTAGCCAACTCCAGATGGCAGAAATTGTGAATGCTGTTATGTGAGAAGTTAGCATCAACAAGGAATCCAAGAATGCTCACATTATGAAGTAGGCTGACTAACTGTACATATGTGCCTTTAAACAGGAAATCATAATCACAATCTTTCCTCTGTCCACCAGCATCATCTCTGCCTTGCTCCGATTCTGCTTTAACCAGCTGTTCCTCATCCACAAACCGCTTTTGCCCAACGACGCTGAAAGAGAGTGGAGAGGACACTGATCCTCATGTCTCCACGAGGGCGGAAGGTGGTGGTAGAGAGGTGGTTTTCTACCACTAGCCATTAGATGCCTTCCTTCAGTAAAGATCTGATTGACCCACATTAGCAGATAGTCCTGAAAGAGTATACCCATTTTAATTATTCTGTTTTTTCTTTTATTTTCAATCCTAACAGATACTGATTTCTTTAAAAAATGTTTAGTCCTTAAAGCTACTAATAAAATTCTCTTTAAAATATAAACATACAACAATAATATGTAATCATAAGACCCCTAGCATCAACTCCATTTTTTCATCTGATACATTATTCTCCAGAGTCCTGCACTGACAGCTTATCACATGACCTGCAACAACCCTAGAGACACATTCTTTGGCTACCAGGAGAGAAAAACTTTTTCCAAGCCTTCCTTAATTACAGATTTCTGAAGTCTGCCCACTTAGTACTGCATTTAAAACCATCATATTCCTTTTTTAAAAATACCATAACATAAACAGAGATGCTGAGCACTGCACCTAGTCACAAAAAGTAGCAAACCACTGAATCTGCTTTTAAAATGTTACATCAAATTAAGATGAAGAAATGAACCATGAAAAATGAAAAATGTTCCTGCCTGGGGTAGGGGGTCGGACCTGATGATCTGTTTAGGTCCCTTCTGCCCCTAAGCACTATGAAACTATGAAACAAACATGCAAGGAGTTTCCCCAGGACAGGCTAGTGAAACAGAAAGCGATGACCATCTGTATCAATGGTGTTCCCAGGTATTATATTACTGTTTGAACCCACTCTCCAATTAACTCCAAAATGTAGTTGTCTGATTTTCAGTGCTTTCAAATGGCAAAGCTGATTTTCACAATCTGTGATTTGCATTATAATGTCCTGATGAAAAAATAGCACTAAAATGCAATTTCTACTAAGGTAGGAACACAGCAGTCCTACTTTTGGAAAGGGGATACTGAGAGGCTGACAAGTACTACGAATGGCTCTGAAAATTCTTTGTAAATACACAGTGCATATTCTTATTCAGCAAGTCTAGCATACATTGACTTGTTAAGGAACCTGATGCTGCAGAAGCCTGATCACCTCCCAGTCACAGGCTTTATGGTGCTTTAACCAGTCACTGGCAGAGCACTCTCACCTCCCTCATGTGGTGGCCCCAAGCCATGAATCCGTGCTGCACCTTTTGATTCCTCTCAGGTTGTCAGCTGAGACCTTGTAGTTCAATCAGCACTGGGGCCCAGTTTGGGATGCAGCCAAGCATTAAAACATTACTGCAACTGAGTCACTGGCAAACAGGTGACAGAATCTCCACCCACTTGCCTTGTCGGATAAGAGAGTAATGAGATTATGAGGAATCTAAAAAATATGGGTGATTTATTACATGAGATCCCGAGCTCTGTGAAGTCAGCAGGACTATTGCCATTGAGTTTCACAGGCCCCTGGAAATGGTTCACCCGTGTTGTGAACTGAGAGCAGTCGCTTCAGATATGTGCAGTCATCCTGGTTCTCAGTTCATTTCTGATAACCAAGTATATCTGCGGCATTCTTTCCCAGTTTCGCCCAAGCTTCCCATAAAGGCCGCTGGCTAGAGCTGCACGCATTTATAGCCAAAAGCTGATATACAGCTAAGATCCTTGAGACACTATTCCACAGCAGACAGCAACTCACCCACACACATCTTATACCCTGTACCTCTTTCAGGTTTCTAGGACATTTCCCTGAACAACTGTGAAGAACCAGGCTACCAAATTTTGAAATGTTGGAAATATGTACCAATGGCCAGATTTGAAAGGCCTTTGGGCATCTAACACCCATATACATCAATACCTAAATACTGGTATTTTTAAAATTTGAGATTTAAGGTCCTGGGGTGAGATTGTTTAGGTCAGTGGTTATCAGCTGGGGTTCTACAGCACCCTGGGGTGCTGTGAGATCCCATTAAGTATGCTACACTGGCTGCCCCTAATGCGAGGAGGTAAAAGCTCTGCTCCCCAGTCCAGTGATATGCACCTGGCCCAGCTACTCAGTGATGCCTGCAGCTGGTCCTCTGGAGACTGCCACGGTTGCTGCTCTCTCTTTCCTTCCCTCCACCATCTGGTAGCACCTATGTTGGCTGCCCCCACACTCCCAGCAGCGCATAAGTGTGGGGTTAGAGCTGTGCTTTGCAATGTGAGTCTTGCAGCAGCAGTCACCAGCCTGAGACCCTACAGGAGCAGCCTTAGTGGGGGCCCTTACCATCTCAGGTACAGAGTGGGGAAGAGGCATGGTGGACAGAGCACAGGAAGGTGAGGTCCTGCCCCCACTTGGCACCAGCTAGATCAGTGGTCTTGAACCTTTATAGCCTCATGGCACACATTGTCTGCTTTTCTGAAGTGAGGTTCTCGTTCAGTGGTTCTCATTTGGGGTTCCACAAAATTCAGACAAGTTATGGAAGGGTGTCTGGAGGCTAAAAAGGTTGAGAACTACTGGTTTAGCTACATCATCAACATGTTTCTCAACTTTCTTCTGACAAAGTCAACTCCTTTTGAACTTCTGCTGGATCAAAGCAGAATCCTTTCTATTACAGATTCTTAGCATGTTTTTGCTTTGTTTTGCAAAGATTATAATAACTGTTCCTAACACCTTGTGATGTAAGGGTATATGTTAACCCCATTAAATAGATGAGAGACCTGACGAGGTCATGTTTTTCTTCCCCCACTTCTCCTGTACAAGGCTGAATCCCTGCCTAACCAGCCCCAACAAGTGTTTATTAGTTTAGGGCTCCTGAACTAAGCAACCAAAAAAATACTAGTTTTTTAAAAAATTGCCTAACAGATTTGTCCAAGTCCTTGCAGAAAGTCACTGCTAGAGCCGATATACTGCCTATTTCTTCATCAAGAGAGCAGTTCTTCCATGATTTTAGAGGATGCAAGTAAAATTTGGAACTGGGTTGATGTCGCAATAGTAAATGAATTGAAGCAGCATCAGCACTGACAACACAGTTGGTTTTCTTACCAGTATCAAAACCACTCACTTAATCCATTGTATAGAGTATGCAATCCTTTGCACTTCCACAGAAAGTGTTAAGAATCAGTAAGCCACCAGCAATTAATGTAGCCACTTGGCAGAGCAGGAGAAGGGGAAAGGGGGAGAGGATGGAGGGGACTTTATCAAAGAGGAGCTCTGCTCGGCTCACTGAAGAGAAACAGTGGCGGTTAAGAAACTGTAGGATAATAGCTCTTTTGACTCGATGTTCAATTTTTGTTTTGGGATGTGATGGTGGTGGCTGGGGAGTAAAGGACATATGACAGGTCTGATGAACAAGTAGGCTTTGTACACTGAGGCTGTGGGGACACTGCAGCTGTTCCAGCATTCCTCTCCCTGGAGGGATAGGGGGCGGGAGGGTGTTGGAAGAACAGTCTACAAAAGACTGAGCAAAGGAGCACAACCAAAAATGCTTTTACTGACTGAAATACTAAATTTCCTATAAATAAACCAATGTCACCTAAGATGCTTTTTAGGGTCATGTGGTAACTCATAAGCAGGGATCCTGTTTTCCCCCAATGAAAAATTGCAAATTTCCTTAGAAAATATCAGAAATTCTCTGTTAATCACCCCCCAAATCTGTGATTAAAATGAAAGGCCCCTCACTCTCCCCCAAACCCTCCTAGCCCTGCTCATGCCCCTCATTCCCCCTATGCAGCCCCCTGGCCCTGTCTGTGTCCCTCGCTCCCCCCAAAGTCCCCCCTGCCATGCTGGTGTCCCTTGCCCCCCACCTGTGCCTTGCAGTTCCAGGTCACACCTGCCAGGCTGTGGAGGCCCTGGGGGAGGGCAGCAGGGAGGGAACCCAAGCCCGCAGTGAGCAGCACACACACACCCTTGCTCCCGCCATGTGCACAGACCTGGGGGGCACAGGTCCCCCCCTGCCCCCTCAGGAGTCCACATAGCACTGGGGAGCCGGCCCCACAGAGCTGCTCCCCATGCTGCCTGTGGCCCCATCTCACTCCCCACCAGGCCCGAAGCCCCATGCACCACCCAGCTGGGCAGCAGCCCTAGCCCCAACCCTGCCCAATTCCCTTCCTCCCAGCCCCTCAATCCCTGTTGGTGCCCCTCAATCCCCCCCAGCTCCCCCAGTAATGCTTGTGCCCCTCACTCCCCCCAACCCCACTGGTGCTGCTTGCCCCTCACCCACAGCCTCTTGGCCCCTCCAGCTCTGCCAGAGGTGGCCACCAGTTGCCAGGGTTATGGGCCCCACTGCTACCTGCCTGCTGTGGGCTTGGGCAGGTGGGGCTGGCTCCCCACCACTGCGCTACTCCTAGGGGACTGGGGGGGCATGTGCCCCCCAGATCTGTCCGTGGGGCAGCAGCTGTGGGCTTGGGCTCCCCACCCTGCTGCCGTCCCCTGGGGCCTCTTCAGCCCAGCATGTGTGACCCAGCACTGCAAGAAACAGCAAGGCCACAAGGGGAAGCTTGTTGCCACTGCAAGACCTTTGTTGCCCTGGCAAGGTGTCCCCTGCCCATGTGGTAGCAGCGAGGGGCACAACCATATGCTGCCGACCCTGCTGCTGCTGCGAGCATGAGGTGGGGGAGGTCTTGTCAGGGTAGCACAAAGCCTGCAGCAGCAACGAGCTTCCCCATGTGGCCCCGCTGTTCCCTGCAGTGCTGAGTCCCAACTGCCAAGATGTGGAGGCCCCAGGAGATGAGGGCAGCAGGACTGGAGCCTGAGCCTGCAGCAGGTAGCCTACTCCTGACTCTACCCCTCACAGGGAGTAGGGGAGCATGGGTCCCCCCTGTCTTCCCAGGAATGTTCACAGCAGCAGGGAGCTGGCTCCACTCCCCACCTCCTGCTGGAGCTCTGTGGCCATGCATTGCAGCCCCAGGCCCCAAGCCCCATGCACTGCCCGACTGTGCGGCAGCCCCAGCCCTGCCCTGCTCCTATGGGGGCCTCAATCCCCACCCTTCACTTACCTGTGAGAGCTGCTCTCCAGGCTGCCTGGCGACCATGTGCAAATACATGCACATGGCACCCCTTGCCTGCCTGCCCTCCTCCCACTCCCTCCTAGATCTTAGCAGGCTGGAACTCTGCCAGCCGGCAGAGTGCTCTTCACAAAACTGTAAAATCTGCAGGTTTCGCTATTAAAATGAGAAATCCGCGTTTTCTTCTGGTAAAGGAGAAAATCCACATGTTCCCTCATCTTCTGTAGGAAACAGAAAACCTGGATCCCTGCCCAGAAGATGCCTCAGAGGCTAGGCCATCCTTGCTGTGCTCTTGCTAGTAGTTTTCCTCTTTGAAAGGAATTTACTGTTTTAAAGCCCTTATCATTTTTGTTTTTTACTCATGTTCTCCTCCAACACAGGACTTGGAAATAAATGCTGGACATGACAGCTACATTTGACTGCGTGGCTCCATGGACCAGGTGCCTAGAATAAAATGTAACCTTTTAAATGGCTGTACAATGCTGCTTTTGTCAGCAGTACAATGACAAAATTGACAATATTACTGTGATAGCTAAACAAACAGTCACTGTCCTCCATGAGCAGCAGACCAGCATTTGCTACACTGTTGTTGTTATTTGGAAAATGGATATAATAGCCTGAGTGATCACAAGAATGATATCATTGGAGACCAAGTCCCTTGTACACCAATGGGAGAGAGTCCCATGATGACAGTCAGAGTGCATGCTTCATAAAGTAGGGCTGGATGGGACCTCCAGAGGACATCTAGTCCAACCTCCTGCCTGAGGCAGGACCATCCCGATCCAAACCATCCCATACAAACCAGAATCTAAACTCTGCACAAGATTACCCTCAACCCTGACCCAACACAGAGCTAACACTGTAATCTGCCACAGGTAAAGCAGGGGAACCACAGCATCTATAAATTGTTGTCAACGTACACTCAAGAGGTCCTGAGTAGAGGGTCATACCCCCTACTACATAGGGTAAAATTCTTTTCTGTCCCCAAATATGGCAATTGGTCTGACCCTGAGCGGAGGGGCAAGACCCTCTAGCCAGGAACCTCAGCGGCATTGGCATATCCCAGTTGAAGTCCCCAGCTTTGGCTGTAGCCAACACCTAGTGCCTCTGGAAAGACTTAAAAACACTTCCTTCACATCTCTGTGACATGGTGGGGGGAGAGGGTATGTTCCCTGGAGCGATATAAACTCCAGGAAGACTGGTTAAAGCAGGGTTGATTAGATCAAATAGAGTTAATTAGATCAATTATAGAGAAGGAATGTGACTAAGTGCTGTTGAAAAAGGACTACTTGTCAGAGGGAGGGTAGCTCACCTTCTAGTAGTTCAAGTGTAGATCTGCTCTTATTGAACTAGGCCCATGACACACTCCCAGCAGTTTCACTCAGCTTCTCCAACCCTATGCCAAACACATCACATCACACATACAACAGCTCATATGGTGTAACTTGCAACAACTGAGGCATGCTCGCAGTTCTAACTGGAAATCGATGGCCGCTGATAGGTGTTCAGTGCATCTGAAATTAGGTCCTAGCCATGGATTTAGGTGTCATTTCTCAGAACCCACCTCTGAAATGTTGGTCTGTTTCTGCAGATCTACTGCAGGGGTAGGTAAAATACAGCCCGTGGCCCAGATCCAGCCCACCAGGCCATTGTATCCAGCCTGTGGGGCCCTTAAAATTTTTGAAAATTAATATTTATCTGCTTCTGGCTGCCTGTCAAAGATGACAGGAGCAAGGGACAATAGGACCCAAGGGAAGCCGGTGGCAGGACACAGCAACCCAGCAGCAAGGCCTGCTGGGCACAACCCTCACCTCCCCAGCTCTGCCCCCCTGCCCCCACAACTGGAAGCCTCTGCTAGGGACCCAGGGGTTAATCTCCCCTCCTTATGCTGGAGAGGGAAATTCAGAGAAGAGTTGGGGGGGAGGCAGGGGAGGACCATGAGTGATCACCCCAGTCCTCAGGGCTGGGTTGGATCCTGAGGTTGTGGCCATGCAGCCAGGAACCACAGAAAGTGGCGGCAGGCAGGGGGCAAGTGGGAGCAAGCAATCTCATGGAAGCACAGTGACAGATAGGCAGCTCTGTGGGGCCCCCACCGGTGTCCTAGGGCCAGGGCCTGTGGAGACCCAGAGCGGGGCAGCAGGAGCACGGGGCTGGGGTGGCAGGGGCTCTGTGGAGTCAGGCAGGACTATGCCAGCAGAGAAAAGACGGAGCTAGCCCAGCTCCATAGAGCCCCCGCTGGCCTGGACTCGCGTTCCTGCCGCCCCGCTCTGGGCCTCGCCAGCACTGGCCCTGGGACTCTGGCACAGGTCCACTCAGCTGTTGCTGTGCTCCTGCATGCTTGCTGACTGCCACTCCTCCCCCCACCTGTAGTTGCCATTTCCCCACTTTTCTTCGTGGCTCCTGGCTGCATTGCTGGACTGCAGCATACCCCAGGGC
Source organism: Crocodylus siamensis (assembly GCF_052110815.1). NCBI lineage: Eukaryota > Metazoa > Chordata > Crocodylia > Crocodylidae > Crocodylus > Crocodylus siamensis. Next base: position 164,175,424 of record NC_143396.1, on the reverse strand, counting down.
CAGGAGTGGGAGGGGTGTGTGTGCATGAGTATGCATGTCTGTGCAATGAAAGAAAGAGAGAGGGGAAGAGAGAGATAGAGAAAGCAATGTGGGGGGACAGTGTGTGTGCACGTGTGTGCGCAATGGGGGAGGGACAGCACTAGTGTGTGTGTGTGTGTGCGTGCATGTGCGTGTGTGTGCAGTGAGGGTAGGACCGAGTGTGTGTGCACGCATGTGTGTGTGTGTGAGACAGAAATGAGGGAGGGACAGAGTGTGCATGTGTACTTGTATGTGAGCAATGGGGGAGGGACAGTGTGTGTATGCATGTGTGTAAGAGCAACGACGGTGGGAGTGTGTGTGTGTAGTGCGAGTCCCACATGCACACTCCATAATACACATGCACTCACTCCCTTCCACACTGCTATACATGCAGACCCCCATACTCCCTCACACACCCCAGCCACCCTCCCAACCCCCATACCCACCCACACCTTACATATCCACACACCCACATGCTTCCTTACCCCACACCCATACCCCCCACACCTATTCACCCCCCAAAACATACGCAGACACCCAAACCCACATCCCTCCACACTCCTACAGTCCCCCACAAACCTATACCCACCCCCCACAATATACAAGAGTAAGACTTCATTTTAAGCTATTGTGTAATCACCTCTATGTACACTACACAAACACATGTAAATCAGGACAAAAATATTTTTTGAAATCAAATTAATGAATGTTGTAGATGTCCAATTTTTAGAATATAATTTGGTATTTTTCTGGTTCTGAGATGGCAAAACCCCTTTCTGAAAGGAGTACTTCTGGGGGCAAGGAGAGGGACTTCTGGTGGCAAAGGTCAACAATTGGGGGCAGGACTTCTGGTCAAAAGATAGCAACCGAGAGGTGGGGCTACCCATGCAGCCCTTGACAGCTTGCCCAAACTTGGTAAGTGGCCTTCCACCCAAAGTAATTGCTTGCCCTTGAGCTAGACCCTGCACTAAGGCAAACAGGTACTAAACTAGACAGCTTACTGGAGCCTGCCCTTATTCCACAAGATACTAGGCATATTGTGAGTTCTGATGAACCCACTATGATGTTTTTTGCTCTTTACACAACAAAAATAACATGAAGGTACCATTGCATTTACCAACATGCAAGGCCTGGTTGCATATAACTTACATAACCTGCTGCTCTGTCTCTTTCTAAATACAGACCAGAGTGAGTGCCACTAGAAGGTTTACAAACTATTTAAAGGAATACTACCCTGTTCCTATAAACTAACCTCATTCATAGGATGGAATGACACATCTTGCCAACAGGAATTGGCTGAGACTGCTGAATGAGAGCCAATGGCCACCCTATAGTAATAAAAGTTTGTTGACTGCTAATATAGAACAGATTCAGCAAACTGGTAACTGAGTGGTGTATTGAACTAATGGCCTTGCTTGACTTTAGAGGACACCACATATCCGGAATTAATTCCTTTATGTAGTCCTGACCATTAGTGGTCATTGAAGATTTTTTAGTAATGCTTGCAAAAGATAACTTTAAACTCAGATGTCCTGGCTGACTACCACAGCGCAGGCAATTACCTTGTTTCTATCTAACTGACCTCTTGCAGAGATATTCCTCTACTCTCTGCCAGGGGTGGCCACAGGTCAGGGAGAGACAGAGTGAAGTCACGTGGCCCAACTATGATCTCACAGTGTAACTTAGTTTACTTTAGGTTTATTTCATGTGCATGAGGTTAAAAATTAGCCCCCCATATGTGTAGGGGCAGTAGTTTGGAATGCACCAGCAGGAATGGAAAGCTACATCATTATTTGTTGTTATCAGTGAGTAACTTTGGCATTACACTGAATAAATTTTCCAGCATAAAAAAGGTACAGGTATGTCTGTCTATGTTCATTTCACTGAATTACTTATAAGCAAATGAATAATGGGGACACTGTAGATCTTAACAAACTCACCCACTATAACTGCTGAATTAAAGGAATTAAAAAAAAAATGTCACCCATAGAGAACAGCATCTTAAAACCGTCTTTTCCCCCAAAGTTCAAAAGTAGTAATAAAAAGGCCTTTGAATGTTGTGCCTCTCTCCTTCAGCTGTATAATCCTCATGTCTAAGTTCTGGTATTTGATGGTACCTTTTCCACTCCGTACATAATGCCCTCTTGTGTACAGTATTCTAAACTGCATTATTGTTAATTGGGGAAAAAACAGGCTTGTGATGTTTAGGACAATGCTGTGAGTAATAGGGTGACCAGGATATTTGTGACAAATTTTAGCATTTTCTCACATCCACAGAGTGGTAGGTTTCTTATCCTAAGTACGTGGGGAGGCAAGCTCCAACACGGAATGGTTTTACAGCTCTCTTAACTACCCAACATGTCAGACACATGTGTGCACACACCCAGCCATACACAGATTCTTGTACCCTCCTTGAACACCTACTTGTAAAGGTTTAGTTGCAAAAGCCTCATGGTGCAACTGAATAACAGTCCAGCTAGGAGCAGCCTGAGCTTGTCTGACATACTTGCTTGGGAAGCATTCACACAGACTGGTTGCAGATGTTAAAAAAAAAAAAGCAGTACTTTAAACTCAGCACGTTCCTGTGCCACACCCAGAAGAGGCAGTATGTTAGTTGGACCCAGCTCGTCCAACCTCTGTATAGATTGGGTGCTTTAGGGGGGCTTTTTTTAGTGCTTTTATCTAATAGTTGATTGAATTAGCTTCTGCTAAAAGCACCAAAAAGCCCCATTAAAGTGCCTGATCTATACAGATGCTGCAGAGCCACATCAAAATAACATCTCAGTAAACAGAGTCTACACAGTCAAATGGGTCACTGGCTGGAGGGCCGCACCCAGAGAGCGGTGGTGGATGGGTCATTTTCTACCTGGAGGGATGTGGGCAGTGGGTTCCGCAGAGCTCGGTCCTCGGGCCCGCACTCTTCAACATCTTCATCAGTGACTTGGACGAGGGGGTAAAAAGCATAGGTCAGCATTGATGGAGGGCAGGGAATCTCCCTCACCCTCAACTGCCCTGTTCAAATTTGCGGATGACACTAAGATGTGGGGGGATGTGGGCATGCTAGATGGGAGGAATAGGCTGCAATTGGACCTAGAGAGGTTACAGGGGTGGGTTTCATGAGAACAGGATGGGTTTCAACACTGACAAGTGCAAGATGATGCACCTGGGGAGGAAGAACCAGCAGCAGACCTACAGGCTGGGGAACTGAATTCTTGTCAGTGCAGATGCAGTAAAGGATCTTGGAGTCATCATTGATGCCAAGATGAACATGGGCCGGCAGTGTGGAGATGCAGTCAGGAAGGCCAACCGCACCTTGTCATGCATCCACAGATGCATCTGAAGCAGGTCCAAGGAGTTGATACTTCCCATCTATGCAGCACTTATCAGGCCGCAGTTGGAGTACTGCATCCAGTTTTGGGCTTCACACTTCAGGAAGGATGTGAACATCATCGAGAGGGTCCAGAGGAGGCCACTCGCATGATTAGGGGACAGCAGGGCAGGCTCTCTGAGGAGAGGCTACGGGACCTGAACCTGTTCAGCCTCCACAAGAGAAGGCTGAGGGGGATCTAGTGGCCATTTACAAACTAGTCAGAGGGGACCAGCAGGCACTGGGGGAGTCCCTGCTCCCCTGAGCACTATCAGGAGTGACCAGGAATAACGGTCACAAGCTGGCAGAGGGTAGATTCAGTTTAGACATCAGGAGGCGCGACTTCACTGTCAGGGCGGCTAGGATCTGGAACCAACTTCCAAGGGAAGTGGTGCTGGCTCCTAACCTGGGGTCTTTAAGACAAGGCTAGATGAACACCTTGCTGGGGTCATTTGACCCCAGTACTTTTTCCTGCCAAGGCAGGGGGTCAGACTTGATGATCTGTTCAGGTCCCAAACTATGAAACTATGCAACTGAACTCCAACTGGCTACTAGTATCAAGGATAATAAAAAGTCCTTTTTTAGATAAGTGGGGAGCCGGAGGGAAAGCAAGGGCAACATTGGACCCCTGCTAAACCGGATGGGATAACTGACAACCGATGCCCAGGAAAAAGCCAACCTGTTAAATGGGTACTTTGCATCGGTCTTTCATCAGTCCTATGGGACACCCATGCCCACTACAGGACAGGGAGGTCTGGGTGAGGGAGATCCGGCAATGCTGACCTCATGAAGGAATACCTTGAGAGGCCGGATACCTTCAAGTCAGCCGGGCCTGACAGGTTACATCCCAGGGTGCTCAAGGAGCTGGCGAGCATCATAGCCCAGCCCCTGGCACGGATCTTTGAAATCTCCTGGCGCTCTGGCGTAGTGCCTGAAGAGTGGAAGAAGGCCAATGTGGTACCTATCTTCAAGAAAGGGAGGACAGTGGATCTGTCAAACTATAGGCCCATCAGCCTGACGTCTATCCCGGGGAAGATCTTAGAAAAGTTTATTAAAGAGGCCATTTTTAACAGACTGGCTGATGCCAACATCCTGAGGGATAGCCAGCATGGTTTTGTTGTGGGTAGGTCTTGCTTGACCAATCTCATTTCCTTCTATGACCAGGTGACCTATCACCTGGACAAGGGAGAAGAGATTGATGTCCTATATCTTGACTTCAAAAAAGCCTTCGATTTGGTATCCCATGATCACCTCTTGGCAAAACTGGCCAACTGTGGCCTTGGGTCCACCATGATCCACTGGCTGGGGAATTGGCTCTGCAGTAGGACCTAGAGGGTAGTAATTGATGGAAGTCAATCTTCATTGTGTCCTGTGACCAGTGGGGTCCCTCAAGGCTCTGTCCTGGGACCCATATTGTTCAACATCTTCATTAACGATGTGGACATTGGAGTCAGGAGAGGACTGGCCAAGTTCGCTGATGACACCAAACTTTGGGGCAAAGCATCCACACCAGAAGACAGGAGGGTGATCCAGGCTGACCTGGACAAGCTCAGCAAATGGGCAGACGAGAACCTGATGGTGTTTAACACTGAAAAATGCAAGGTTCTCCACCTTGGGAAGAAAAACTTACAGCATCGTTATAGGCTCGGCAGTGTTACGCTGGCTAGCACTATGGAAGAAAGAGACTGGGGGGTCAAATGATACTTGCATTTGCAGGTATCAAATTTAGGCACGATTAGTTAAACCACATTAATGTATGTGTAGACATGACTCAGCACTAACTTTAGTGCCAGGTCTGCTCAGCCACTAGGGGCACACAGCAGGGCTGCAGGGACTTGGCACTAATTTCAGTGCCAAGTGCATTAATGTTAGTGCCAAATCTCTGCACATGCAGACACCTGCCAAAAATCACTTAATGTGCACTAGCTTAATGCACTTTAAATTTAATCGCACTTAAATGTACATGCAGACACACCCATAACCTCATGGCCTAAACCAAGGCCAGACCCTGAAAGCCTGGCTTCACCATCTCATGCTGGCTTGGTATGCACCCCAGCATTCAAGGCTCCAACTCATCTTTCTCTTTTGATGATCACAGCTCATAGTATTAACCCGCATCCCCTTTGAACTTCCCTGCCACATATTTTAATTTTCACAGACCTGTATTTTGCATATTGGCTTAAGCTTCTTTTCCAGCCAGGAGAGCACCTGCATGCCAGAAGACTCTCCCTATGCCTGAAGAAGGGTGCTTGTGCCCGAAAGCTTGTAAAGAACAATTTTTCCAACTATTTAGTTGGTCTAATAAAAGATATCACATTTACCCAAAGAACCTTTTCTTCTTATGTACTTAGACCGACACAGCTATAACCAACACCCCCTAAATTTACTTGAAGCACTTAAAAGCCTCGTGGCCTCTGTGACAGACGAGGTTCTTTGGGTAGATGTGATATCATTTATTAGACCAACTAAATATGTTGGTCTAATAAAAGCTCCCCTCGTGGCATCCATGGGACTTAGGAGTTGCATCCACACTGCCACATCTGAGAGAGGAATCTGGTGTTTTGGCCTCAGGGCTGAGCGTCCCCTGAACTACATGCGGTGAAAATGGGAAAACATCTGCTCTTACCAAGAGCTTAAAATAGGGGCGAAAGGCAGGCTCTCTGCTCCTGGGCTCAGAATGTGAGCTGAGGGAAAGTGAATCCCCAGAAATGACACATGGATCTTGTCAAAGAGGTCGGAACCAAACCCAGATTTCTCCAGTCCCAATCAGGTGCTGTATAGTGATGGGGGAAGGCAGCACTAAAATAAGAGATAAATCCAGGAAAGAGGAAAAATAAGAGCTGTGAGGCAGGAAAAAATATTGGATATAAATCACATGTCCCCATGGACTGGGCTTAGGCAGAGCCAGCCCCATGGCAGTCAGCTACACGCCTCCCAGCGATGGTGAAAACACCCAGCTGTGCCAGACATGCTCTCTCAGCTATGGCCTTCAGGACCACTTACTGCCCTATAGAAAACCTCTCCTTGTAATTGGGCAAACCCTGTCTGTATGGCTGTCCTTTCCCATTCCCTCACGTTCAGGACACGGGCAACCAATTAAAGCTGTTCTGTGTCCTAGAGTTGCTAGTCCTTTGCTGCTGAGTTGGCATGGTTGCAGTGTCTGAGCTCAGAGCTGGCTGAGAAACAGTCTCTCTCTACTCCAGGTCAGATCACATATGCCAGAGAGCTGCCATGGGAAAGGGGAGGGGTGTTATTTGCTTTCCTAAAGATGGCAGTGATGTGGAAAGAAAAGATGCTGGGAGATTAGCTGGAGCTTGCAAGGGACACAATGTACATGGTTGAAAGCTGAAGGGAGAGAGGCTGAAAGTGGGGAAGTTCTCCTCTCCTGACCAGCAGACCATTGCTTCCTTAATTTCTAATTTCACTCCCCAGCAAATCTGGTATTTAGCTCTGTACTAAACCACTCTGCTGCTCAGTCTGTCACCCATTCCACTTCCATCACCCCTACTCCAACCTGCATCTTTCCCGCCCTTCCCATCTATAAAGATACCCTCAGCACACCTCCGGACAGCCCGCAGTCAAATTTATGCAAATGTATGCAGATAGACCCAATTCCTAAGACAAGTACATGCCCTTCAGGTTCTCTTTGGTAAAGGAATAAGCGCATAGGTAGAGGTGAATGCACGCAGAGCTTTGGAACCATGTTCACAAATGTGCCTGCAGTTACTTTGCATCCCGGCTGGAAAAGGGATCTGATGAAATGAGGTAGATAGAGTACATGGAGAGTAACACACTGTGATATAGCCCCCATCACAATAGAAAGCAACTGTGGCCCTTTACACTGCTGCATGTGGGTGTCTCTTGTTAAATTTTGAATATCTGAGGCCACATAGCAGTCAAGTTGGAGATGGGATTAGCTGACTAATTTAGCAAAGGAAACAATCAGTTCTAGTCAGCTGCATTTAACCTCCAGTCCACGTGGGGCTGGATGTGGAGAAACATCACCCCTTCACCACAAGTTCATCACTTGACATGTGGCATGTCTGCATGGCACACCTCTGGCTGCCATGCTCTCTACAAAGAAATGGTGCAGCCTGTTCCCCATGCAGCCTGCTACAGGCAGCCATAGCAAAAGGAAGATGCCTGCAGTAAATACCCGAGAGCACCACTGCTTGCAGGAGTCTAACAATCACAGCAAACAGCCAAAACGGCCAGAAAGCCAATCCCACATAGACAGGGTGAAAAACACAGGGAAAAGCAGAAACTGGTGCAGAAAGCTGGCAATCCAAAAAAGAGATGAGTTAAGCTGATGGTAAAACCACCACTGGTCAGAATGTTTTTGGCACTGTGATTTCTATTTGAAATCTCTGGATTTATCTTGTGAATCGTGCGTAGGTGGTTGCACACCTACTAGTGCTAATATTATGTTCCACTCTGCAAAACCCTTAAAAGAATCTCCCTGCTTGAAAATCTAGACTGTAAGAAATCTACAGACCTAGACTGTAACCAGCAACATTTCATAACCCTTAAGAAGCTTTTAAAATGAAATGTTGCTAGACCAGTGATTCTCTATGGTTTGCAACAGCACACTGGGTGCTGTGAGATCCTTTGAAGAGTGCCACAGGATGCTGCATAAGTCTGCAGGCAAGTCAGCAGGTCCAGGGGCTGATTTCACTTCCTCAGGAAATGGACCTGCAGACAGAAGTGCAGTTCCCCGCTGTAACTCAGAAGGATTTCTGCAGAGCATTCTGAGTTATAACCTTACCCCAGACCAAGGGAAAGTTCGCTGTTGGTTCTAGTGGGAGGGGAATCTAGCTGGGGCTGGGAGCCTGCAGCCAGGTTCCCATAGCAGTGTCCAGGCTCTTTGCCACTGTTTTCTGAATGGGAGGGGGAAAGGCAGCGGAAGGAGCTCATTCTTGGGGCTCCCCAGCTGGTGCTGAAGGGTAGGTCTGAGGGGCTCCAATACACCTACCTCACTTTCCAGAGTGAGCTGAAAACCCCCCAGACTAAACTCCCTCAGCTCCTTTTACCCACTCCTGTTCTGAAAACAGAGATGGGCTGGGAGCTCTGCAGACACAAGTTACAAAAGATGCTACTTTTTGAAGTGTCTTTATCTGATAACTCATGCAATAAGGGGCCAGATTTTCACCCAATTGGCCATTTTTTAAGCTGTCTGCAGCTGTGCACTTGTGTTTGGTCACAGCTTTCTGTGGCCAGATTGGACAAAAATTGTTACTTTTGTCTGCACCCCTGTGAAGAAACCCTTCTTCACTCTTCCTTGAGCAGGAAAGTCTAAAGCAGTGGTTCTCAATCTGTGCCACAGTGGTACGCATACAACTTGTCAGTGGTACATGTTAACAGATTTATTATAATTACTTTATATAAACAAAAATTTGTTGGTGGTACTTCAGGTTCAACTGAAAAATTTGCTGGTGTTCCTTAAGGTTGTATCATTTTAAATTGGTGGTATGCAATCTGTCAGTTTGGGAATCACTGGTCTAAAGGATTTTGCAAGGTTGCTGTTCCCCTCTTGGTGACAGCAGGCAGCAAATGAGGGGCTAATATTGTCAGCTGAGCTCCTCCCAGGGTTTCACTGTTGAAGATAAATCTGCCATTCTCTTCTCTTTCAAGGCGGTCACTCCAGGTTTATATCACACATGTAACCAGCCCTTGCAACACTGCAGACAGCACCACATGGCAGCTTTTCTGAAGAGTATATAGAAACTACAGGCACTTTTATATGCACTCTAGGGTGGGGGTGATGCTTTAAATAGAGAGGCTCTGAAAGCTGCTCTAATTAAAGTGCTACTGCATCTCCTGCATCAGTGTCCCTGTGCTTAAAAATAGCAGTGGGGGCACTTGAAGTAAAGCTCATTTGACAAGCTTTAGTTCAAGCAGCCCTGCCGCCATTTTTAAGCATGGGGATGCTGATACACGAAATACAGGAGGCTGGCAATTGCCATCCTCCAGCAGACTTGATTAATCAAGTCTGCTTGGATGCATTGGAATTCCAGTGCATCAGAGCAGCCGCCGCGCTTGTGTATAGGCACCCCATGATCTTCATTAATCAGGATTAAGGAATTCATTTCTCTTTCATCAAGAGAGAAGAGTGGAAATAAAATTAGTTTCAAAATGAACTTAAAGTAGTAGGAAGAGAAGAATTTGAAGGGTGAAAAATCTGGTACTGTAGAGGCTGGAATACCACTCCTAGCACACTGAAAAGGCACGGGAGGAAGGGCCCAATGCGGAAGGCCAATAGGTTCTGTGCATAAGAAGCACTATTTGCTTTGGAGACTTCCGTTTGTTCCTTGCTACTGTTTCTGGTTTAAAGGAACCAGGCTATGTTTATCCTAACACCTGTTCAGACAGACCATGAGAAAAATTCTCACCAGCAATGAAGGCAGAAAGAACTCATTTGGATTTTGATTAATTTCTTTTTTAAGATGTGAGAAACTGCTCTCACTGGCATGCAGATAAGCTGCCTGATAACTGGAAACTGTCCTTGTATCTGTGTAGCAGGGGTGTGCGAAGAGGGCCCTATCTGAATCCAAATTGAATTCAGCCTGAATCAGGGACAGTGATTTGATTCGTTGATTCAGATCACTGTCCTGATTCAAGTTGGCCAAATCCGAATCTGAAGATTTGATGCTGATTCAGAGAATCAGCAATTCGGACATGGAGAAAACTTTAGAAGTTTTTTCTACATACCTCGAGGTACCAGGCATGGCTCGTGATGGCTGCGATGCTGGGGCGCATGGAGTGTCCCACAGGAGTGCAGGGGGCCCTCCAGGTGCTCGGCAGCAAACCAGGAAGTGGACTGGAGGTACTTCTGGTGCACTTCCAGGACTGCTGCTGAGCGCTCTGGGGAGCCCTCCGCACTTCTGTGGGACACTCCATCAGCCCCAGCATCTCAGCATTGACAAGCCGCCTGGTACCTTGAGGTATGTAGAAAAAACATTTAAAGCTGTCTCTATGTCCGAATCGCCAAATCTTTCTGAATGGATTTGGAGGGCTCTGGTTCGATTCAGAGAGATTAAAGGGTCCTCTGATTCGGTTCGGATTTGAATATTCAGCCACCAAATCACGCTGAATCTCTTCCAGATCGAATCAGGGACCAAAGAAGCTGTGCAGTTGAATTAATTAGCTTGGGAGTAGACTGGTTGGTCCTGTCATTCGACTGTGTTTATTAGACCACTTAAAGCAACACACAGATGTGGCTCCACTGGTTGAAGGCTGTGAGGCCAGCGTGCATGGAACAACATAGTATACAAGGGTGCTGCTGTCAGAGACCTTGAATTTACTGGGTAGACATGGCATCTACATTTCCGGTCTTCCACCAAAGTCAGTGGAATAAGCCTGGGACACGCAAGATTGCAAAAAGGCACCGCCTACCAGTACCTTATCCCTTGTGTTGTTCTTTACCACAATACAAAGCAGGCGTGAAATGCTGTAGTAACACTGGGTATTTGCACACATTTCCCCTGGGTGCCAATGCACTTTGTTTACCTGAATTCCCTCCAGATTATACTGGGGGCCTCTACCTACTTGGCCCACTGGTTGCAAAGCTAAGGTTCTGATCCTGCTGGCTTTTCTCACAGAAGGAAACTGGGCACGGTTTGGCTGTAGGGTCATGGAGGTTCATGAAATACCCGGAGTGGAAATTTGGAAGGGTTTTATTCTAAATAAATATTTATGTACAAAACCAATAGTTTTGCACAACTCAGCTGTCCAGTTGCTCCATTCTTGCTCTGAATTATCTGTATTTGTAGAAGAAATTGTTTTGAACAAAATATGCATGGCCCTGTCCTCACTTGTTTGATCCTGCAAAGAAGGTGAAGGAGCAGTAGCTAGAAGGGGTACTAAAGTATTCAGAGGCAAGGGAAAAGGGAAAAGCAAGGACTTGTTCCATCCCTTTAAAATCTGCAAAATTTGGTTGTTTCAGATGTAGCTGTATACCACATCAAAGACTGGGAATGTGAAACTATGTGTAACCTAATTCCTTCCTGTCCCACTGAGTCAAACAGAACTAAGCAAAAGGTAGAAGTGCATAAGATTCCTGAGTGATTAATAATGGTGCAGGGAATATGGTGGTTAGACTTCTAAACAACAGCTTGTAATACTAACGCTTGCAGCATGGAGAGAGAGGGATGCTGGCTGCCTCCGTCACACAGCTATTGGCACTTCCTCACAGCTGTTATGGTCTGTACTTACTCCTAATGCACTACAAAAACTTGTACATGCTCTCCTTTCACCCTCCAAAGTTGATCCTGATGCCCAGCACTACACCCATGAAGTAAGGTGCGTGCAGTTTTTTCTCAAGGATAGACTTGCATGAAGCTTTAGGCACCTACAGCAGGATTTTGGCAGAATTGAGGTCCAAAGGCACAATACAAGGAGCCCTGCTCAGCTGTCCCCTAAGCCTGGAGGTGCATGAGCTCCAGATGTGTGTCTTTATGGAGTTTAAAATACCTCAGGAACTTGGAGATGTGCTTCTGACCATGCACAAAACTGGCACAGTATTTTAACCAGTAGCTGCCAGATTTCTAATACAGAAGCTGTTCTTGAAGCTGCCCTGTAAAGACTCTTCATTCCTAGCTAAGTGTCCTTTCCTCTAAAGCAGGGGCTTTCAACCTTTTTCAGTAAGTGTACCCACGGTGGCTAGACATGGGCGGAGGAGGGAAGGTGGCAGCAGCCACATGCGAACTTCCCCACACCCTAGCATCTGGCCGACTGCTTGGTGCCCATGCGGCCTGCAGAGGGGTGCCCCTGCCCTGCTCTTGGGAGGTGGTGGCACGGGGCACTCCGTCCCTGCCCACCCATGCGTACCCCTAGGGCCTTCCCAAGTACCCCCAGGGTAATGAGTACCCCTGGTTGACACCCCCTGCTCTAAAGCTACTAAGTCTTGCTTCATCTCCTTTGGCTCCAAGATTTTTGCAATCTTTGTTACCACCCGAGTGAGCTTCAATAGCAGCGGCAGAGGGTGTTTCCACACAGACTAATCTGGGGAGTTTGAACTATGGGTTTGAATCCACTCAGGTTGAGAAGGGCTAAATCCCAGGTTTCCTACTTCCTGGCTGAATGCTCTAACCACTAGTTTACAGCAAAAAAAAGTGGATACCACCATCATCACTAATGTTTTAAAAGAAAATTGTGAACCCTGTTCCTTCCTCTGAAAGAATATAAGTACCTACCCACAATGAGGGCTCTGGATTCTGAATGGATGGAGTTGCTTTCCTGCAGCCCTGAGTTAAAGTATGTCTATACTGCCACACAGGCTTTCCCACAGGCCCAGTCTCTAGCCCTAATTCACTGGCCTTCTATATTACAACTTCCTAGGGCCCCAGAAAAATAACCTGACAATCAGTTCTCAGGGATGAAGTTTCCCCCAATCCTCGACTATCCTATACAGTGTGCAATACTCACGAAGCCACTGCATTGCATAGCACAGAAAGACTGTTGTCAGTCCCCCTACCCTTCCAGTAATGAGAGCCAAGCACAGAAGGAAAGACAAGTGGTGGATGGGTGTCATTCCTAAAAGAGCCCCATGTGTGTTCTGTTCCTGTCTAGACAAGCCCTTCTAGGCGTCTTTTCTTTCTTTGTTTGTTTTTTTAAAATATATTTTTCATGTTCCAAGCCAAATCAAATCCAAATCCAGGAGTCAGTCCAGAACCATAAGTGGCCATACAACCCACAAACATCCTCCACCCCCACCAGGGGCTTCAGATATTCCCAAAATCTTTTAAAAGGCATCCTACATGCAGGTCCAAGCCCAGAGGGTTGGGGTATGGATGCCCCCAAGTTTCACCTGCCCTCAGCCATAAGAGCACAGGAGCAAGCTAGGGAGTAGCGTCCCATTTCCATGAAGTGGGCTGTAAGTCCCAACACCTCGGTGGGTACTAAACCACTCCAGAAGAACAGTTATTGCTGGGAATGCTTAAGGAAAACTGCTTTCACAGACCCAGATACATGGTGTTTCCCCTGCATCGCTCTGCTCTGTCTCTTATTTTGTGCTCCATGTTTAGAGCAGCAAGGAAACATAATCAGGCAGGGGCAATTTGTGGTGGGTAGTGGAGAGTGAGCCTCAGTCATCCCAAAATAGAGGTATAGACATCAGGCACCTGAGCTCTGGATATAGGTGGTTTGGACACTCCTCATGTTTGGCATGTCCTGTTACCTTGCTGTAAGGGGCTTACCATTTGACAGCTTGCTGTAGGGCGCTTGCCACTTGACATGTATATGTTACTGGGCCTAGCCTACAGTGAATGAGCTCAAGTTCACCCCTGCTCTGAAGAATAACATGGTGAAATGCCATGTGGGGAATCCATCTACCCTCATCACAAGTCCACCCAAACAGAGTAACCATCTGGCTATTGTGGTTAAAGAACAGTTCCTATAGTCAACTGCACACAGAGGAGGGATGTGGCCAGATTGCCCCTGGCTGCCCTTGATTTCTCAACATAAATAAGCAAGTACCATTCACAGTTTGACTGATGGCCTGCAGCAGAAGTCTGGGGCAAGGATGCTGGATCCAGAGCCATGTCTTGACAAGGACTATCAACTGAGAAGGACCATGTATCTGGACAGGTTGCAGGGGTGGACAGATGAGAATAGGATGGGATTCAATACTGACAAGTGCAAGGTGCTTTACCTAGGGAGAAAGAACCAGCAGCATACCTATATGCTAGGGAACTACCTTCTTGCCAGCACAAAGGCAGAGAAGAATCTTGGACTCACTACTGATTCCAAGATGAACATGGGCTGCCAATATGAGCACACAGTCAGTAAGGCTAACTGCACCTTGTCATGCATCCACAGATGCATCACGAGCAGGTCCAAGAAGGTGATACTCCCCCTCTATGCGGCACTGGTCAGGCCGCAGGTGGAGTACTGCCCAGGTCTGGACACCGCACTTCAGGAGGGATGTGAACATCATCGAGAGGGTCCAGAGGACGGCCACTCGCATGATTAGGGGGCAGCAGGGCAGGCCCTCTGAGGAGAGGCTACAGGACCTGAACTTGTTCAGCCTCCACAAGAGAAAGCTGAGAGGGGATCTGGTGGCCATCTATAAACTTACCGGGGGGGGATCAGCAGGCTATGGGAGAGTCCCTGTTCCCCCATGCACTACCGGGAGTAATAATGGCCATAAGTTGAGTGAGAGTATGTTCAGGCTAGACATCAGGAGGCGCTACTTCACTGTCAGGGCGGCTAGGATCTGGAACCAACTTCCAAGGGAAGTGGTGCTCGCTTCTATCCTGGGGGGTCTTCAAAAGGAGGCTAGACAATCACCTAGCCGGGGTTGTTTGACCCCAGCATCCTTTCCTGCCCGTGGCAGGGGGTCAGACTTGATGATCTGCTCAGGTCCCTTCCAATCCTACCAACTATGAAACTAAGTATGCCCCTCAGACACCTGCAGAATCCCTGTGCCTGCTTGGAGCTGCACACATCACTAGCATCTAGGCAGAAGACCTGATCCTGAGGTGGAGGCTGGTTGATGCTGCAGCATCTGCCCTGTTTCTCCTATCTGTTCCTGCCTTTGTCTGTACCCAGGCCTGCTCCTGCCATGTTCTATACAGCTGCAAAGCACTTAGCAGGCACGGGGTGAGGCAGGGGAATTACAGATTTACCATAAGGTCTGCCTTTAGATGGGTGCCAGTCCCTTCTTTGGAGAAGGGAAAACACTTTATCCCTAGATTAGCAAAAGCAGGTTTCCCTTCCCTGCTGTCTTGTGAGTTGTCATCTTGGAGCCCTTGCATGGCTCTAAGACTCTCAGATGCCTAGTAAAGAGCATGCAGAAGGTCTAATTTTGTATTGGAGAGTGATCTGTGAAAAACTAGGTATGGGTGGAGCAAAGAGGTGTCCAGTGCACCCACATGGCTAACATTGCCATTCCAAAGGCAACAAGCTCCCTGGCCCCTGGCAGTTTAATAGAAGTGCAAAAGGCAGCTGAATTACTACATCTGTGTATTGCTTAGATGGAAAATGATCATTTTCTGTAGTAACTAGATTTCCACCATGCTTCCATCCCTAAAGCATGTCTTCCTGTGACACTGCTGTTAACTCTTCTTAGCTCCTTCAGGAATGAGGGATGGAAGGGGAATCTCTCCAGCCTTATTCCTTTGAAAGCTGTAAATCCAAGGACAGCACTCCCTTTATGAGAAGGCTGATCCTGGAGACTCTACAAGATAGGGTGAATCTGACAACTGCCAGTATTGCTGGATCTTAGTCTTCCCCTGATAAGCCACTCCTCTCTGACAAGGAACAATAATGCTATTCCTAGTAATAGCAAGAGTAATAGTAATACTCATGATGTAGTGAGCTAACTTGATAGGTTACTAATAAGCTGGGCTGGCATATAGAAACCTTAACAGCTTCAGTCCTGGAGGACATTGACTGTCCTGCTCACAAAGCCTAATTGAAGGCCTTGCAGATTATTTAGCAGAATTTGGAACGAACCTCCTTTTGAAGCAAAAACAAGATGTTGAGGCTCCTCATTTTCTTGCTGTAGATATGAAAGAACAGAGTGCAGAGATGGGTTGCAAAGAAGGTGACTGTAGATATGTACTGTATGCACATTAGAGCAAAACCCTGTACCCTGTTGTAATTGGGTTGGGCCCTGTTACTGCAGGGAGAAGTGCATCTGAGCAGCCTCCAACCTGGGACAGTTGCTTCTTCTCAGAAGCTGGCACGGCAGGCACAGCCCCAGCAGCCAGCTTGGGCCGGGGGAATGTTCCCCAGATGCGGGCACTTGGGAACCTGGCCAGCTGGGCTAAGCGGAAGTGCCTGCCCCTGGAGAAGAGGGGGAATAAGAGCAGCCTAGGGCAGCTGCTGGGGTTGCTTGGGGGTGAAAGGCCAGCAGCACTAAGAGGGGTGCACGCACCCAGATGATCTAGTCCCCAGACAGGGTCTCCCTTGCCTTACCAAGGCCCCAGGGCTAGCCCATCCCCCGGTGAGGGTGGCTGAGATACCTGGACCACAGCATAGAGCAACAACTGTGGTGACCCCCAGAGAACCAGCCCAAGGTAAGTGCAGCCTTTTACATTTCTTTTTTTCCTTCTCCCGTTTTGGTTCTAGACCCAGGGCCAGGGACTGGGAATAATCCTGTAGCCAGAGGGGTGAGCCTCAGACCAGCTGCTCGGGGAGGCTAGGGACCTGGTCAGTGGATCCTTGGCCAACCCACTGCAGCTCGAGTAAAAATGGGCAGGGCATGATGGGATACTTGACCGAACATGACCAGCAATGCCCCTGTGGAGTGGTGGGCATCTGCCCAACCCACTCCTGTGAAGACAGGGCCCAAAAGAGGGCCAACCTGCTTTTGCAGTCACAGCATGTTCCTGTCTGCACAGACTACATTGAAAGCATGTTGTTCACTAGTGCTGTACACATCAGAACTGAGAAAGGACCCAGTGCTAATGGGCTAGTAGGTTCAAAGGAGGCTGGAGGCTATGCAGAAATGAATGAGGCTCTGGCCAACACACCAGTGCCATGGAGCTGCAGAGTCTGGCTAGGCTCCCCACACTCACCAATTTCATACCTACTGAAAGCAGACCCACACGTTAATGTAGACAACCTTTCCCTGGTGAAAATGTGCTACTTAGCTTCCTTGTGCCCTCATCTTCCCTTTTGCTATCACCCTCTTCCAACAGCTATATTTATCCACATTAACTTTTGCTGGTGCCAGAGGCTGGCTGGCCACCACAGATCATCATGTCTCTGTTCTACACAACATGTCTCCTACAGCCTAACATTATCTAAGTCCGCTGTCTCTCTGGGTATACAGTAAGGCCTGCTATATGCACAGGTTTCTCTGGGGGAATGGGAGCTGGCCTTACCACAGGGCTTGGGAGTTAGTTTATTTACTGTTTGCTTTATGTTGATGTCAGTACCTACTACAAGCTGTGCTTTTATATAAAATGATCTATGTTTCTACAGAAGGGTGCATGGTCTAAACCAAGGCAATACATTTCTAGAATGGGCTGGTATGGAGGCAGTGTAGCACCCATTGGCCACTGCTACAGCACAGCATATAGGTCTCCTTGGGGCCCAGTGAAACACTGTGCCGTCCATCTCCTCCATCAGAAGGGAGAAGAATGCTCCTGGATGTTGAGGCCAAGTGTTTGCTTGAACCTTATCCCAAATTACTTGATGCCGTTGTTTTTTGTGTGAGTTTCCTCCATGGATAGGCCTTCAATGAATGGCTAAGGAGTATAAGAAGATAAAAATGGAGCTATTTGCTTCCTCCATATTCTACCTCTTCTGAAACTGCTCTCTTCTCAAGGAATGGCTTGCCGCTATCACTGCAGGATACATTTGGAAATGAAGTTTCCTATCTTGCAGAAAAAAAATCAGAAGTAAACTGAAGTGGGTTATCAAATGTGCCTGAGCAAAAGACAACTCTGCCTCCTCAAGCCCACTGGAGACTGATCAGGAAGAACATAATCAGCACCCCAAAACGTCTCTGCCTTTTCAGCTGCTTGCATAGCTTTCAGTGAGTGCAGAGAAGTATAGTACAGTTCTGTCATTCAAGTCCCAGGTTCTCCAGAGGCAATAGTGTTCAAAGGACCATTCATTTCCAGCCAGCCCCATAGGATGTCCTTCAGAAGTGTCTGATTCATGTTAGCTGGAGGACAGCATGGCAAAATTTTCAAAAACATAACATGTATTAGTGAGAGAGAGCAGAGATTGTTTAAATCATGCTAACAGCATCTTGCAGCTGCTTTGAATGTAGATTCTTTTTAACATTGCATGAAGCCTTCAAAAAGAATATTTGGGATTTATTTTTAGCAACCATGTGGTACTAGTAAGGAAGAAGTCTTTAGAAACACTTCTTTTAGTTACTGGCAGGGAAACACATTTACAGTCATCTCAGCTCCCTGCTATCTCCCAGGTCCAGAAAGCATCCACAGGAAGGACTGGAAGAACAAAGTCATGGGACCATTTTATCTTTTGTTTCCTGTTCCTTCTCAGAGTTGTCGATAGAATACAGGCCGCTGTCACTGGGATAGCATAGCCTGTGGGACTCTGTCACAGGATGATCTAGCCCTTTAAAGAGACTGGGATTAATCAGTAGAAGTGGTTGGGAATTTTCCCATAAGACATAGTTTCATCAGAAAAGATTGATTTTTATCACATTTGAAATGCTTTATGTAAGCATGTTGGATTTGACTCACTTTCAAGGGACTTCACACTGGGTCTTCTGGTAGATGTCTTGTCCACAGGTACCGGAGAGAGTTGTCGAAGGGGCCAAGCTTCCAGGCTCTATGGCTCCTTCAACAGCAACCCAAGAAGGCCAAGTGGGATGTGTGTTGTGAGCCCTGTGTCAATCAAGCAGATCCTGCAAGTGGTGGTGGTAGCAGGAGAGTGCCAGCAAAGGGAATCTGACTGCCACAAAGCTGTCTCACAAGATGACACAAAACTGAGAAGGATTGCAGACACACTGGAGGACAAGAGTGCAATTCAGAAGAATCTTGATCGTTTGGAAAGCTGGGCTAGAGCCAACAGCATGAAGGGTCAATGCTTATAAATGCTAGGTGCTACATCTCAGGAAGAATAATCAAAACCAAAAATACAAATGGCTGGATGGGGAGCAGTGTAGAGAAGTATTTGAGCCTTGTTGGATCATAGACTCAATACAAGTCTGTAGTGTGATGCAGCTTCCCAAAGGCAAATACTGCTTTGAGTTGTATCAATAGGAGCATTAGGTGCCAGACATGGGAGTGGATAGTGCCTCTACTCAGCACTTGTTAGGCATCATATAGAGCATTCCATGACATTTTGGGCTCCGCATTTTTAAAAGGATTTGGAGAAGTTAGAGGGTCCAGAGGCAGGCAACAAAAGTGGTTAAGGCCTTGTAAGACAAGCCATATATAGAAAGTTTGAAAGAAACAGACCTAATCAGCTTGTCGATGAAGGCAAATAAGAGGACACTGTGGCAGTTTTCAAATATCTGAAGATCTACCATAAAGGAGAACATTTTTCCCATTGCTGCAGAGAACAGGACACATATTGATGGCTTGCAACAAGGTTAGATTTGATATCAGGAAAAACTTAGTCACTGTTAGAGCAGTGAGGCAATGGAATAAAATGAACTGCCTAAGGAAGTTGTGGACTCCCCATTGCTGAAAGCTTTTAACAAAAAGTTGACTAAGCATTAGTCAGATATGCTGCAGGAATAACTATGCCTGGAGTGCTCTGTCAAGAGCAACAGTTGGAAGCCTAGGAGCCTCCTTTCCTACACACAGGGTCACAGACCTACACACATGTATTGCTGGGAAGTAATGGGAAGAGGTCTGCAACCTACAGCAGGTAGATACTAGAAATGACCATGCTCAGCAGCAAGAGAATGAAGCAGATCCCCACAATTGACTTAGGTTTATAAGGGGGATACAGAAAGAGGAATTCTAGGTGCCTAGTTGGAGTTTGTGATATGTTGAGTTATGCTTCTGGCCCCAGGTTGAAGAGCAGAACAGAGAGCATTTGGTTATTTCCCCCCCTAATTCTGGATTTTATTGGTTGTCTCATGGACCTGGGAAGGAATTTTTCCTCACCCTGTTGCTACTGGTGTCAGGTGTTTTTCCCCACCTTCCTCTGAAGCACTGGGTGCTCACTGGGGATTTTGACTTGGGTGTGCCAGTATTCCTGTTGGGACAAAGACCAAAAAGACTCCTGGTTAGAGGGTCTTGTCCTTCCATTCAAGTCTAACAAATCACCATATTTGGGATCAGGGAGGAAGTTTACCCATAGTCAGATTGGTAGTGACCAGGGATGCTCAACCTTTGGCCCTGAAGGACAAAAGCAGCTCATGGAGCCATTGCACATTGTCTGCACGGGTCCTCACAGGTCAGGAAGTTTGGGGGCGGAAAAGCAGTGGTCATTAATATGGCCACTTCCCAACCAAATCCCAAACCCTGCATGCTCAGTTGAAACCAGGCTGGGTCCCCTTCCCCCAGCAGGGATGAGTTGGAGCCAACCACGCCCCCTTCCCTCTGTGAGGCTAGGCCATGCTCCCATCCCCAATGAAACTGGGCTATGCCCTCTTCTTCCTGTAGGGCCAGGTTGTAGCAGGGCCACACCCGTCCTCTCCCCCAAGGAGGAGCCATGCCCCCTTCACCTGCCCTGGCTGGCTCACATCCTCATCCCATAATGGGACTGGGTAAAGTCCCCTTCCTTTCTGTGGGGCTGGGGTGCTCCGTGCCCCCCTCTGCATGGCTAGATGGTGGCTGCAATGCTGGCCCTATGTGCTGGATTGGAGCCACCATCCAGCCTCAGTCAAATCAGACACCGCCTATCCAGCCCACAGGACAGTGGTGGCACATGGGGGGTGCACATGGCCCCCCTGAGAGCACTGGTGCACCCCCTGATAGCAGCGTTCCTGGACAGGGGGCAGGCGAGAGTGCTGGTGTTCCCCCTGAGTGCACCAGCTGGGTAGTGCACCAGGAGAAGTGGTATCCCCACCGACCCAGAAGTGCCAGTGGCATGCTACTGCTAGTTGCGAGTCAGTGGGATCAACTGCAGGGACCCCCACCCCCCTTTAAAAGCTTTATGAACAACCCTTGTATGCAACTACCAGGTGCAAGGTCCGAAACACCAGGAACTTTCTACAGTGCCACTTTTAAGGCAGCGGAGGCAATAGCACTGTCAAAATTCTGGTGCTGCTTACAGGAGTAATTGCTGAAAATGTGCCCAAGAGATTCAACAAGAAGAAGAATGCTCTTCCCTCCCCTCCCACCCCCAACACACACACACCAAGGAAAGCAAAAAGCCCCACCATCCAAGATCCTCCTTCACAGTGCTGGCACTTGACCAGGTTTCATCCATTCTAAATATAGAATGGTTCTTCTCCAGGATTTGCCAGATGTGTAGATGGTGCAGCTAGTGATGCAACAGTGAGCAATAGGTTAGTTGACCAACACCTGTCTCCCCTTGGGAAGCCCCAGCGGCTCTAGGCCAAAGAGTGGCTAAGGGTGGGGTAGTGGAACCCCCTGGGTGAAGGAAGTATCCCCAGAAAAGCAGATGAGCCAGAATCCTGATGGCTAATGGTACCAACATTACTGGGCCTGCACGTGTTCAGAAAAGGCACAGTTGCTGATGCAATAAGGCAGCCACTTCTTTCAACTCTGAGCACTGTTCTGGCTAAAAGCTGCAGTAGATCTGTATCAATTGTCTTAACCTTCATTTTGCCATTGGAGTGCTATAGTCCATACTGAGAGGAAAGGCAGAGGGTCCATGGCAACCCTTTTCTTCTTCATTTTGCCTAGGCATACACAAAAGTCTATCCTTGATGGTTGCTCATCATGCTGGTGAAGGACCCGGATGTTTGGCAGCAGCTCAGGTGTCCAAGCAGCCCTATTTAGAGGTGGCCTACTTGCCCCAATCTGGGGAAGGCCCTAGAAAAGGTAGGCTAAAAAGCTTCCTTCCAACTTCCTGACTCTTCTGTTCATCTATGGACCAACACTTAACTGCTCCAAAACAGCAAAAAGGCAAGTTCCCAACTGGAACGAGTCTGTGGCAGTGTACCTTTGGTGCCTGCCACTTTAAGGGCTGGAGTACACAGCCAACAGTTGCCTGAATAAGGTGGCCATTTTTAAACAAAGGTCAGCCAGGCAGAGACAGCAATTAGCTGCTTGCAACAAAGGGAGCAGCACCATCCGGCTCCCTTGCGGCATGGAACATCCTGGACATCAGGGCAGCAGCTAGGGGGATGGCTTGGAAACTCCTGGTCCTGGGCATGACTGAAAACTGCACCCTGCCAGGGAAGGAAGACTTGGTGGGACTGCTGGTGGCACAGCAGCCCCATTCAAATACCAAGACCGCTAACCTCTTTGGTGTAAGGTGGGTTGGGGCGCCTTAATAACCCCAGCCCCACAACGTTATGGGTAAAGGGGCAAGGTATGGCTATGGCCACCAGAACCTGCAGGGGTGAAAGACCTCAGAGGCCCTAGGGAAGGGATAGTTGTATAGCCCCAGAGAGAGGGTGGGGTAGTGAAGGTTCTGACAGGGGTTGAGTAGGCTGAGGGTTGGCCTGAAGGGCAGCACATGGGCCAACCCTCATGAAATAGAGTTGTAGAGTGTGAGAAGGCTGGTGAAGGGCTAGGGTGGAGTTAGCTCTCTGATCGGTGAATCGGTTTGCCATTACTCAGGTGAGGGTTGTGGAAGAGGCCCAAAAGACTACATGTCACCACCCAAGGCATTACTCAGATAAGCCTGATGGCCTACAGGGCCACTCAAGGGAGCAGGGCAGAGTGAAGGGGGCACTGTATCATGCACCAAGTAAGAGAGGGTGGAGTGCAAGAGATCCCAGTGAGAAGGGGGCAGTATGAGTGAATGAGACCTGATGTAGGACTAAGTTGGCCCAGCTTTAGGCCAGGAGCATAATGACATACTGGATGTCATCTGTGAGGAAGGGGCCATAGTGTAGGGGTGGTGTATGCCCCCTGGCATTGGGGCATGTAATGGGCAGCCTCCTGCATTTACCACCAGTTCATTGTTACAGCAAAGCTGTGGCAGGTGAGACTGTGTGGACTGCCCCATAGACAGGTGGGCAGGCTGACTTGAGACTCAGCCCTGAGCTTGCCCCCTGTCAAAGTCATTGAGAATGTCCCCACAAGGAACAGACTCGCTGTTTTCAGCGATTTCAGTGCCCACCCATGTGGGTAAGGACTGGGTGTAGTGGGAACACTTTATTGGCCAACACAGCACAGGTAACCTCAGTGAAAATGGTCGGTGTGTCTTTGAGCTCTGTGCCTTTTGTAAGCAGATAGTCTCAGCTCAACTCTTACCAGTTCACTTAGCTTTGATGGAGAACTTGATGCAAGAATTGGCAAACTTACCTTACTTGCCTGGAACAAATTGTTAGATTGGACACCTTGTGTTCAGGTTTATCAGGCTTGTGTCCTCAGTACCCTCATTTATGCCCGTGAGAGCTGTGTCACATACTCCAAGCAGAAGTAGAGGTTGAACAGCTTCCACCTTTTGTCATCTCAAAAGTCCCAAGTGACTCCAATAATGAAAATTCTTGAGAGGACCCGTCTATCGTCTATGCAGAGTACACTGGATGTTCACAGGCTTCACTAGTTGGGACATGTGGAATGCATGCCTCAAGACTGTCTAACAAGGCTGTGCTCCATGGCTAACTCAAGACCCACCTGTGATGTAGTGAAGGCCAAAATTCTGATACATCGACAGTGACAAGAGTCAAGTAAGGTCTCAAGAAATTTAGCACTCTCACTGAGAACTGGGAGAACCCTGCCCACAACTGCTTAGTCTGGATAAGCCAGGTCAAAACTGGTACAGTCACTTCAGAGAGCCAGAGAGCCCAGGCTGAGGCCTGCAGGTGAGCCAGGAAGCAGAGTGTGCTTTAACCTCCA
Organism: Crocodylus siamensis; assembly: GCF_052110815.1. Taxonomy (NCBI): domain Eukaryota; kingdom Metazoa; phylum Chordata; order Crocodylia; family Crocodylidae; genus Crocodylus; species Crocodylus siamensis. The sequence continues at coordinate 164,151,676 of NC_143396.1, read as the reverse complement.
TCTGATGAGTAAACCTGTAGCCACTATGGGAAGGCTTGCTTCTCAAGTATTAGGTTCTTCTTCCCACACAACTGCCAGGCACCATTGTCTGAGTTTGTTGCATTTCCTTCATCTTCCAAGATGTTCAATGGCTATAGGGATACTTCTGTAATGGTCTTGAACTTCTTCCAGTGGTCTATAGCCCAGCTTTCTGATTCGTCAAGATTCTAGATTGTGCTTCTGTCCTCCAATGTGTTTGCAACCCTTCCCAGGTTTTGTCTTATCTGCAGATTTGCTAGGAAGCCCACTATCCCAGCATCCAAATCACTAATAAGCATGTTGAAGAGTATAGAACCCAAGACAGACCCTTCTTGAAACATCCTGCCATTCTTACATGGATCCATTTATAATTACCCTTTGCTTGTGGCTGCTACACTCAACCAACTGTTATACCCTGTGTTGAGTTCTTCTGGAATAAGTGTTTGAGGCCCAGGAAGAGCAAAATGGCAGACTCCCACTTCATCTTGCAGGCAGTTGCTGGAGGAAAGAAACCAGGCATCAGATCCTGACCAGGAAAGGTAAGTGACCAAGCTTCCTGTGCCTGTGCATGTGTGCATGTTATGCTTGCTGACTGATTGTTGAGGGATTGCCGACTACCAAGTGAGTGATTGCTACCTGGGCCTGACAGAAGCCCTAACAGAGGGGCTGCCTCCCAGGGGCCCATATCTGGGACATGACAGAGAGGGTTCTTAAACTCGTCCAGCCCTCTGACCACTACATGAATGACCCTGCTTGGAGCAATCCTGGCTGGGTCATGAGCAACAACAGGGCTCTGGGGGCTGGGCTTAGAGGGTTGGGGGCACAGGTAGTTTTCCCCTTTATCCTTCCGGTTACAGGCACAGGAGGGAGAGAGAGACATACTGAAGAAGTCAACAGAAGACTGCAGTGTTGGTGCCATTGTGAAGGCTTTGGCTTCTTCAAATCACAGTCCACACTTCAGAGAGGCAGTGGTTTGTTGGGAAGGGATGGCCTCCACCTTACTCTATGGGAAAGAAGCTCTTCTTGGCCAGGATAGCTGACCTGCTTAACAGGGCTTTAAACCAAGGTTGCTGAGGGGTGGGCAGACAAATTAGTAGTGCAAGCCCTGGAAGTGACAACCACAGAAAATCAGCAGGTCAGGTAACACAAAGGAACTCACTCCTGTCCCAGCTCAAGGATGGGACTCTAAGAGGAGAGGGAAGCCCAGGGCTTCTGATGGCAGGCTTAGCTGCCTGTACAAAAGTGCCAGGAGCATGGGGAACAAGACAGGAGGAACTGGCCCTTCTTCTAAGCAAGAGTGAATATGATCTCATAAGGATAACAGACCTGGTGGGACTCTACCCAGGTATAGATAGCTATACCTTGTACAGGAGGGATTGTATTGCAAGGAAGGGCAGGAGGTGTAGCTCTGTGTAGGGAAGTGTAGTGCTCCTTCAAGCAGAGACTGGTACCCAAGGAGGAAGACTTGAGACCCTGTGGGTTAGAATACAGGGAGAATGTGGTAAAGGGGTAGACCTCCTAGCTAGGAGGAAGAGTTTGACCATGAATTTGCTAGAACTGGAAGAGGCTGCATGCTCTTGGTGCATGGTAGTTAGGGTGGTTGAAGCCACCCATGACATCTCATGGGAAGATCATTTAGCTAAATCTGACTAGTTGCAAAGCTTCACTTGCATTGAAGAGCTCTATTTGACTCAGAAGTCTATGGGCTGACAAGAGGTAAGATGCTGTTGGATCTGGTACTGGCCAAAAGGGCTGATCTAGTCAGTGACCTGAGGATTGAAGGGAGGCTTGGTGACAGTGATCACAAGTGGATCACTTTCTCTATCCATCACAAAGCTGGCAAATCAGTCAGCAATGCAGAAATCCTTGACTTTAGGAAACCCGACTTTCACAAGCTCATGAGGTGGGTTGTTGAGGCCCTGAGAGACCATGATGCGACAGGGAGGAGTCCACAATTAGTAGTGGACATGATTCTAAAATGCACAAGGGAAGTCCATTCAGGCCCATAGGAAAGTTAGCAAAAGGGCTAGGAGACCCCCTTGGTTCAATAGGGAACTCATGGACCTCCCAAATCCGAAAAAAGAAGTTTCTAAGGGATGGAAGTTGGGAACTACCACTAAGGAGGATTATGCAGCACTGGCCCACACCTGTAGGGAGTAGTCCAGAAAAGCCAAGGTTGAAACCGAACTCAAATCAAGGACAATAAAAAGTCCTTTTTCTGATACATGGGAAGTCAGGAAAAAAACCCCCCAAAACACCAAGGGCAACGTCAGACCCTTGCTGAACCAAGCGGTGCAGTTGACAACTGACACCCAGGAGAAAGCTAATTTCCTCAACGATTACTTAGCGTCAGTTTTTCACCAGCCCAAGGGGATCACCCTGCCTAACAGGATGCAGGACTACCAGGGTAAGGGAAATCATACACCTATAATTGGCAAAGAACTTGTGAGGGAGCGGCTTGAGAGGCTGGACATCCATAAGTCACCTGGCCCAGATGGAATGCACTTGAGTGCTAAGAGTTGGCTGACATCACAGCACAGCCAGTGGCGAGGATATTTGAGAACTCCTGGCACTCGGGGGAGATTCCTGAAGATTGGAAGAGGGCCAATGTTGTGCCTATCTTTAAAAAATAAAAGAAAGGAAGATTCAGGGAACTATGGGCCAATCAGTTTGATCTCAATCCCTGGAAAAACCTTTGCGAGGGGAGGAAGGGGAACACAACACGTCACCTCAAAGAAACCATCAACAACGGGCTAATGGAAGGCAACGTTCTGAGAGGGAGTGAGAGAGCGCCAATATGGTCTCGTTGTGGGTAGGTCTTGCCTGACCAACCTCATTTCCTTCTATGACCAGGTGATGCATGACTTGGACAAAGGAGAAGAGGTTTATGTCTATTTAGATTTCAGAAAAGCCTTTGACTTGGTCTCCCATGATATCTTTATGGTAAAATTGGGGAACTGCAGCCTTGACAACCTTAAGGTCTGATGGCTGGGGAATTGGGTCCATGGTCAGACCCAGAGTAATAGCCAATGTAAGCAAATCAACATGGAGCTTGGTGACCAGTGGTGTCTCGCAGGGTTCAGTACTCTCGGACCAGTACTCATTAATATGTTCATAAATCATCTACGTGTCAGAAGCAGACTGGCCAAGTTTGTGGACAACACCAAATTATAGGGAAGTGCCGTCACTCTAGAGGATAGGCTGGCAATTCAGGCTGTCTTGGACTGGCTTGCAAGGTGGGCAGATCAAAACCTGATATCATTCAACACTGAGAAATGCAAGGTACTCCACTTTAGGAGCAAAAAAACCCAAACCCACACACACCACACTTACAGGCTCATCAGTGCTACACTCACTAGTACTACAACTGAAAGAGACTTAGGGGCTCAGGACTGACCACAAAAAACAAACGTGAGCTACCAGTGCGATGATTTGCTTTGCTGGCTGCAACAAACTCTGGCTTATACTGGTAGATACATTTCAAGCAAGATGCAAGAAGTCATCCTCCTGCTTTACTCAGTTCTGGTGAGGCTGCAGGTGGAGTACTGCATCCAGTTCTGGGCTCCACACTTTAGAAAGGATGTGGAGAAGCTTGAGAGAATCCAGGGAAGAGCCATGCACATGATTAGAGGTCAAGAGAGCAGACCTTATGAGGAGAGGCTGAGGGACATGGGACTCTTCAGCCTGGAGAAGAGAAGGCTCAGGGGTGACTTGGTGGCAACCTATAAGGGGTGGGCATCAGGAACTGTGAGACTGTCTGTTCACCCGGGCACCCTAGGGGAAGACAAAGTCTAACCATCACAAGCTGCTGGAAGACTGTCTTAAACTGGATATAAGGAAAAACATTTTTACCGTCTGAGTCTTCAGAGTCTGGAATAGACACCCTCCCCGCCGAAGTGGTGCAAACACCTACTCTGGATATCTTTAATAATGCTTGGATGCTTATCTTGCTGGGGCAATCTGAACCCAGCTGACTTCGTAACCCTTGGGCAGGGGACTGGACCCAATGATCTCGCAAGGTCCCGTCAAGCTCTAATATCTAAGAAAAGTGTATGAAATCTTTGCAGCCCTTTACACAGATTCTCTTCCTCAGGATGGATGCCTGTAGTAAAAGGGACTGCACACTACTTTGTATAGTCATTTTCAAGGCTCTGGTACAATAGTATGAACAGCAGGCCAAACTTTGAACTAAATAACTGATGTTTCAGGGAGCTACCACATTACAGACAACTAACATCAATAAGCCCCTTCCTGTGTTGTTCATGCAGCCAAGGGGCCACTTGTTGCACCACCTACAGCCACTTGAGAAACAAGAACCAGAAAGGAGCACAGGAGCACCAAGCAGGGAAAGACTGTATTTCACCCTTGAAGCTTCAGCAGGATCTCCATTTAGAGCTGCTCTCCAATTTCTTCTTGTAAAGGCAGAGGCTTGCAACTTTAGGAAATGAGATTCCACAACCTCTCTGGGTAGCCTGTTCCAATATTTTACTATCCTTCAGTTGAGAAATGTTTTCCTAATATCCAATTTAAAAATTCCCATGCTGTAACCTGCGACCATTGCTCCTTGTTTTATCATCTGCCCCACTGAGAACAGTCTAGCTCCATCCTCTTTCGAACCATCCTTCAGGTAATGGAAGGGTGCTATTAAATACCCCCTTAGTATTTTCTTCTCTAGACTGAATAAGCTCAGTTCCCTCAGCCTCTCCTCAGAAGTAACCATTTTCATTGCTCCATCCTGATCTCTCTCCAGTTTGTCCACCACCTTTTTGTAGTGGGAGGCCCAAAGCTGGACATGAGATTCCAGATGTGGTCTCACTAGTGCCGAATAAAGGGCAAGAATACCTCCCTCGATCTGCTGGCAATGTTCCTACTAACGTGGCCCAGTATGCTTTTAGCCTTTTTGGCAACAAGGACACACTGTTGGCTTATATTCAGCTTACTGTCCACTGAAACCCCCAGGTCCTTTTCTGTAGTGTTTCTGCTTAGCCAGTCAGTCCCCAGCCTGTGCCAGCACATGGGATTGTTCCATCTTAAGTGCAGGACTTTGCACTTGTCTTTTTTCAACCACATGGATTTTTCTTGGAGTGCAGTCCTCCAGTTTTTTTAAGACTCTCTCAATCCTAGCCCTACCCTCCAGTGCATCTACTATTCCCCTAACTTGGGTCATCTGCAAGCTTGCTGAGGGTGCACTCTATCCCATTTTCCAGGTGATGGATGAAGACATTGAACAATACTGGCCCCAGTGGCACTCCATTTGATACATCCAGCTGTTGACCACTACCCTCCAAGCCTGACAATCTAGCTAGTTTTCTATCCACCTTACAGTCCATACTTGCTTATCTTGATTGCAAGAACGTTGTGGGAAACCATATCGAACACCTTGCTTTAAAGAAAAGAATCAAGGAACATCATGTCCACTGCGCTCCCCATACCTACAGAGCCAGTCATATCATCATAGAAGGCAATCAGCTTGGTCAGCCATGACTTGCCCTTGGTGAATCCGTTTTGACTGTTCCTAATCATAAATCACCTTCTCTTCCAGGTGCTTAAAAATGGATTCCTTGAAGACCTGCTCCATGATTTTTTCCAGGGACTGAGATGAGGTTGATCAGTCTGTTGTTCTCTGGATCCTCCTTCTCTTTCTTAAAGATGAGCACTATATTTACTCTTTTCCAAACATTCAGGACCTCTCCAGATCACCATGGGTGTCTGTAGATGTGCCGGGGGCTGCTCCGACATGCTGCAATTACAGTGCATCAGAGCAGACTCAATTAATTGTCTGCTGAAGCGTGCTCTTTACCATGCTCCACCCAGCCTCCACATCTTGTGTATCTGTGTCCCCATGCTTCAAAGTGGTGGGGGGGGGGGCACCTTAACTAAAGCTTATTTGACAAGCTTTAATTAAAAAGCATTCCTGCTACCACTTTAAAGCACTCACAGCATCTTGTGTACCAGCATCCCCATTCTTCAGAGTGACTCTTGGAACTGCTCTAATTAAAGCACCCCTCCTCCCCCACAACCCACAGCCTGAGAGCATGTGTAAAAATGCCCCACAAGTTTTAAAAGATAATGGCCAGCAGCTCTGCAATTACATCAGCCAACTCCCTCAGCACCCTTGGATGCATCACATCTAGTCTCATGGACTTGGACACATCCAGTTTTTCTAAGTAGTCTCCAACCTGTTCTTTCACTACTGTTGGCTGCTCACCTCCTGAGACTATGCTGTCAGGTACAGTAGTCTGGTAGCTGACCTTGCCTGTGAAGGCCGAGGTAAAACTCCTTCACAGTCGAGGTGTCCAGACTGTGGAATAAACTCCCTCCAGAGGTGGTGCAGTCACCTACCCTGGAGGTTTTCAAGAGAATACTGGACAGTCACTTTGCTGGGATCACATAACCCCAGTTGTCTAGAGCAGGGCAGCTGGACCCAATGATTCTGCAAGGTCCCTTTCAGCCCCTAACAACCTATAAATGTATGTAAGAGGCATTAAGCACTTCAGTTTTTTCTGCATCATCTATCACTAGGTTGTCTCCCCCCATTCAGTAAGGGACCCAGACTTTCCTTGATCTTCCTCTTGCTACCTGACACGCTTGTAGAAACCCTTCTTGTTACCCTTCACATCCATTGCTAGCTGCAACTCCAATAGTTCTTTGGTCTTCCCAGTATCACCTTTGCATGCCCAAGCACTACTTTTATATTCCTCCCTAGTTATTTGTCCAACTTTCTTCAGTGAGCTAAAATGCAAGAAAGCAAGCTTACAAGAAGTAGAGTTCACTATTAAGCCAAGCTGGTCTTCTGCCATTCTTGCTAGGCTTCCTGAACACCAGGATAGTTTGTTCCTGCACACTCAGTAAGGCTTCTTTACAGTACAACTAACTCTCCTAGAGTCCTTTCCCATCCCACTTCAGACTGGCTTCCCAGAGGATCCTGCCCATCAGTTCCCCTAGTGAATCAGTCTGCTTTTCTGAAGTCCAGGGTCCTTACTCTGCTGCTCCCTGCTTCCTTTCTTTCCTCAGGATCCTCGTCTCAGCCATCTCATGGTCACAACTGCCCAGGATGCCATCTACTTCTATGTTCCCCACCAATTCTTCCCTGTGTGAGCAGCAGGTCAAAAAGAGCATGGCCCCTAGTTGGCCGCTCCAGCACTTGTACCAGGAAGTTGTCCCCACTCTCCAAAAAGTTTCCTGGATTGCCTATGCACTGTTGTATTGCCCTTCCAGCAAGTGTCAGGGCGATTGAAGTCCCATGTGTGTCAGAACCAAGGCCTGTGATCAGCAAGCTTCTGCTAGCAGTCTGAAAAACGCCTAACCTCACGGTATAATGAAGACACCCACTAGAGCATTACCCTTGTTGCTTTCCTCTCCAACCCTAACCCAGAGATTTTTGACAGGTCTATTTCTAGTTTCATACTGGAGCTCTGAGCAATCATACAGCACAACTCCTCCTCCCTTTCTCCCCTGCCTGCCTGCCCCCCACCACACCCTTTCACCAAGCTCACGGTGAAGGAAGGAGAGGAGTTTCCAGGCAAACTCCCTAGTAAACTTCCCCTTGCTTGGGACTTTAGTTCAACAAGGGGTTTAAGTACTGGTCTAACTCCTGAGTTTTAGCAACTTACAATAAATATGTAGGTTAGCTATTCTTAATTGAGAGAAAGCTTACCTTAAAGGCTCCCCTTCAAAAAGCAGAGCAGTAAACTGGTCATGTTCACTTGTTCCCTCCTTGACTGGGGAGGACCCTTTGATACCCTGCTGGGCCTGGACTAGGTTCACCCCCTTGTTAGGGCTTTTGTCAGACATAGGCAGCAAAGCACCCAGCTATTAGCACTCCCAGCACGTGGCCAGACACAGCCCACCAAACAAACACTCAGCCAGCCAGACACACAGACAACCCACAGAACTGCTGGCAAACCACTGTTTGAAGTCCATGTTCACTCTCTCCCTCCTGGTGCAATTTCTCAAGTCTTTGGTCACGATTTGCAAAATATACATATCTTTCTACTCTAATCTCATTAAGTCCAGCAATTACCACTGTGTTAACCAAACACTTTTTCGTAATATTTTTCCCCAGGATTTTTGTCCCCAACCTTTTATCCATTTCGTAAAGGGGCTGCCTTAAAATAAAAGCCAACATAAGGGGAAAAGCCAAAAGAATCTTGCAATGGAAACTGTGCTGTGACTTGCTCACAATTTCTAAAAATTTATGGGGGTGTGGAATAGATCTGACAGTAGTGGATCTTTAATCCAGTAGACAAAGCAGGAAGAGATCCAAGGGGTGGAAGACATGCTTCTAAATTTAAAGCAGTGGAAAAACTCCCCCACTGGAATGACTGTAGTGGATTCCCCACCACATGGAGGCCTGAAGACTGGACGCCTTTCTAGCAAGATTGGCACCAGCTCACCCAGAAGTGACTACTTTGATTCAGGGATTCCCATGTGAATCTGTGGCCTGTTCTATGCAGCAAGCCAAAGTTAGCAGCCAGAATGGCTCCTTCTGGCTTAAACCAGAAAATGGATATACACTGGGGGATTTTTGTCCTCATGTTTCACTTCTGGCAATAGGTGGCTTGGCTACAAGGGTTGTAGAGTCAGACAGTGAGTGGTCTGGCATTTGAAGGGCTGGAATCTGTTGTAATAAAGGGGCTCAGCAAGCCTAGGGCAAATGTGAATTCAAGTGGTGGAAAGTCGGCAAGAGTTCAAACAACTTGCAAAAAACAAACAAACAAAAAAGCTCTTAGTTACTAGTACCACCCAGACTGGGCCAAGCTCATGCTTACACCAATTAAGAATGAAATCATACAAATCAGTGCACTAGAACTGGGGAGTCCAAAATTAAACCCAAATGAGGAGTGAAATTAGTGGATGGGCTGTTTCAGATGCTGTGTCCTGTGGAAGTCTTTAAAAGGAAGAATTTTGAGGTTTAAACTGACAGGTAGGACACATTCTTAGGGAGAGGCTAGCAGACTGGTTTTACTCTCCATATGTTGCTGTGACTTCCAGACCAGAGCACTGAAGCAGAGAAGTTAAGGGAGGGGCAGCTTATTGTTACTGCTGGACCAGGTGAATACATGCGTGACCCTGCCCCATTTCCCTTTCCTCTTGTGTTTCTTTTTACCTCACCCTACTTTTTCCACCCCCCACCCTTCTTCTTCTTTCTCCTTCTTTCTTACTTTTTAACCTAATCCCAAAGACCAGCTGAACCAGATGGTGCTGGCACAAGTCAGCTCTACCCAAACTTGGGAATCCTCAGACTCCTCCAGGATCTGACCTACCAGCTTTCTACTCCCACTTGCATCCCTCCAGTTCACAGCTTGCTACACTGTTTTCCCCTGACTAACTCTGGCTTTGCTTCCCCAGGAGCCCTTTTAGCTACCTGGATGACAGCTGTTATCTGCTGCAGCTGGTTCTGTTCCCTAGGCAGCCTGTAATCAGGTTTTCCTGACTGCAGCTGGGCTAGTCCTCCTAGCAAGCCTGCAGTCAGCTGTTTGCTGGCTGCAGCCCCTGAAATCATGCAGGCTGCTACAAGACTCCTGAAAATACACAGCCTGCACCAATAAGCTTCCAGGATGATTTGTGTACCAGGGTATGGGGGCAGTTGGCAGTAGCATTGAGCACAGTGCACAACATGGCCTGAAGTAACAGCACTGAATAAAGTTCCAGTTGCTACAGTCTAAATGGAGTAACTTTTTATTGCACAAGGCTCTGGGAATGAAACAGACACTAGGCTTAGGAGTTGGAGGTAGAGGGTTCCTTTATATAGCAGAATAAATGCAGTTTTCCCCATGCAGTGTTTTAAAAGGGACTTAAATGAGGGGGAGTACTTCAATCAGGAGAAGCAGGTCTGAAGTCCAATAGCATACTAACTGATCTGGGGTTCAGGAGACCAGGGTTCTGTTTCCAGTTCTGCACTGACAGGCCAGGTGACAGCAGGCAAGTGATTTCTCCCCTTATGTCTCAGTATCCCAACATGTAAAACAGGGAGCCTCTGTAGAAGAGTTGGGTATGATTGTTAATACAATTTGGGACTAAACATACAGGATGTCTTCCTGCCTGACAGCTGCATTCTAGCAACAGATCAAATCCCCTCTTTCCCTTCACAAAGGGCAGCTTCCTGGGTTACTTCAGGACAAACAGAAGAGGATAGTGCACTGTGAAGCTTTCCCTGTATAAGGGGAGATACCCTATACCTCAGCAACTGCTCTTGGCAACCAACTATTTAACCCTTCTTCATACACCAGCCCTACAAACTACAAACTATATTCCTTGTGCTAACAATGGATCAAGCAAACACTTCATCAGAAGACAAACATTCCCCGCCCCCCCACTTCTGAATGATTTGAGGCCCACCCATGCTCCAAGGCCCTGCTGTTTACAAGGACTCAGGGATGGGGTGGATTTAAGGACCTTGAACCTGGATATCTCACCAGGCAACTGAAAACATTAAAGCCCAAAGAATGAAGCTGAAACTGATAAGCAAGCACTGTGAAATGGCCTCTGTCCTGCTTCAGAGTACCCAGGAGAGCAGAGATTAGGACCTTCACTCTCTCCATTTACCCACCTAACCTGGTAGATTAACACAAATATCCCCAAGTAAAATATTAAATGAAATCACATCACCCAACTACAGGGTGCTGCCTGTCACTGTCTCCGTCATCCTGCAGCTGGGTCAGCTACATGACCTGGTGGGAACACTTACGCAGTCTTCTGGCTTCCAGGTGGGGTATGTGGGTGAGATGCTAGGAGCAGGCTTCTGCCAGCTATGGCATTGCATTGGTGGCTCATGTTTATTTTGTGGTCTGTTATGACACCCAGGTGTTGTTCAGATGTGGTGCTGGCAAGCGTAGCACTGCTGAGCCTGTAAGGTTATGTTGCAGGTTATTTTTCCCCAGGTGGAGCGCTTTACATTTTTCCATATTAAATGTCATCAGGTTGAGGTCTGCACGCCTCGCAAGCCTGTCCAGTTCAGCCTATATTGCTAGCCTGTCCTCAAGAGTGACCACACTCCCCCATAGTTTGGTGTCATTCATGAACTTTGCCAGTTCACTTTTAGTACCTAAATCCAAATCATAAGTGAACATGTTGAAAAGCACTGGTCTGAGTACTGAACCCTGAGGTTCAGATGCCACTGGTCACTTTCTACAATGTTGACTCAATCCCATCACTGGGGGGCGGGGAGGGGGGTGGCTGGGCCCTTGACAGCTCTTATCACGCAACGTGACTTTAAGTATTGCTATGAGAAGGATAGGGGAGGGGGTGCAAATGCAAGCATTGGCCCCCAGGTGCCAGAGACCCATGGTATGTCACTGTCCGTATCTTGACCAAGAGGGTCTCAGCGTTGCCCTTCTTTGTTTACGGTCTTCACTTGTAGGGAGGTGTAATGTTCCTTCACATAGAGAGCAACTCCTCCACCCTTTTTCCCAACATGATCCTTCTTATATACGGTGTATCCCTCTATACCTGTGGTCGAATCATAGGTGGAGTCCCACCAGGTTTCCATAAACCCTATGAGATCATACTACTCGTTGGCTAGTAAGAGGGCCAGTTCGTCCTGCTTGTTTCCCATACTCCTGGTGTTTGTGTGCAGGCAACTAAGCCTGCTTTTGTAGCTGTGGAATAACCTGCCCTTTGGCCAGTGTCAAAACATGCTTCCTATTGTACCCCGATATGCTGGTTGTACTAGTAGTTGTTGGCCTGTCCCACAGTGATCCTGGTTTAAAGCCCTAGCCAGGAGGTCCACCATTCTACACAAGAAAAGCTTCTTCCCCTTCAGCGGAAGGTGGATGCCATCTCTTCCCAACAGGCTACAGTCCCTGAGGTGCATGGCATGGTTGAAGAAGCCAAAGCCCTCATGCTAGCATCAGTGCCGGAGTTCAGGTCCCTCTTCCAAAGTTTAGGGGTAGCAGAGCTGCTAAATGAAGCAATCATAAGATTTTTTTTTCTTTTTAACATGAGCAAAACAATGCGTTTCCCACAGTCTCGTTTTAGCTTGCAGGGCCAACCATGTCTCTGCCTCTAGAGACAAAACAAACAGACCTGACTGACTTCTCTTTTCTCATCTGCTACTTTCTTGCCTTCCTCCTATGTCCTAGGCCACACTGCTTCATAAGCTAAGCAAACCTCCTCCTGGTTTTGTTGAACCACTCATATTACTATAGCCAGTCAACATTCTGTCCCCCCAAAAAGCTTTCCTGGCAAAAAAAGAGGTTTCGCATTTAAAAAAAAAGACATTTATCAAGAACAAAATTATATTTCTAACAGCATTTTTTAATTCTTTTCCAGGGCACTGGAGTGGCAAAAGTCTGGTCAGGAGAGAAACAGATTCTAGACAGGAGAGTTGCTTATCTCATCCAACAGTTTGTTTCTCCTGAGGACAGAGGAGGTGCTGTGGGAAAGCAGGTCATTCTCCAGTGTGGGAACTGAATAGATAGGCTTGGGAGCTCTAACCATTGCTACCAGGGGCCATAACTGAGGGCTGTTTTTGAGAAAGGTATGCAGTGGGCCAGCAATACAGGATACGTATGCATAATGATCTCCCCAGATGTATGGGAACCCAACCAGCAGAAAGGAGAGATGTCATCCTCTATTCTAGGGTGGGGAAGGATGAATGTGCCGCAAAGGGAAAGGCTGTTTACAACCTGCAGAAAACCTTTTGGCTGAAACAGTACCGGCTTTTTTCTGAAATTATGCAACATCCCAAAGAAAGTGAATCGTTAAAGGAATTTGCCTTGTGGGCAACTGTTAACAAAATCGGCAAGCTTGGACAATCTCTCCTTCAAACAAACAAACAAACACACACACACACACACACACAAACAAAAAAGACTTGGGCACAGAAATGTTAACGTTCCAAGTTTCCAAGAGCTCTGTCCCATCTTCATCAAGCATCAGGTAGCCACGGTGCCCCCTGAACAGAGGAGAGGCAAGAAGAGAACCTCCTAAGGGACAGGGACTACTGTAGGTGGGTGGATGGGTTGGGTCACCAAGAGGAGTGGGGTTCCTAAAATTTTCATACCATCTTTTGTCCAGAGGTAACAGGATGATGGCTGAGTTGGGGGTTCAGTGCAATGCCTTTTCCAACCCCCTGGTTCTGTGGAAGAACTTATGCTATATCTGACACATGGCTCCTGGGGCAGTTGGGAAAGCTGAATGAAGGTAAAAAGGTCAGAAGGTGAGCCTTCCTTCAAAAGTACCTCCAAAGTTCAGTTTGTCACCCTCCCTCCCTATCTCCCTCCTGACAGGACTACATTTTGTTAGATTCTTTGGATTGTAGGACAAATAGGTAAATCAACAAAAGCCTCTCCCAACTGCACACATTCCTGCTGCATGTTGGAGCACATTGACCAAGACAGGTTCATTGAACTGAGCTGTGGCTTCAAGTAAGATGGAATAAGATATCACAACATGACCAGACAGGGTCCTAAAAAGGATCCATGAGACAGAAGGCTAAAATTCATGTAATAGAAAATAGGGCTGGAAGGGACATCAGGAAACTATCTATTCCAACCAGGTTCAAGTAATCTAAAACCATAGAGAGCAGTGTGGAGTTCAGGCTGTGACTCTTGACCAGCCAGGTCTTGCATATATTATTATCAATGCATTTGGGAGGGAGGGCTTTATCTTGTGCTTCAGCCAATGATGTCAACTATCACTTCAAAGCCACTTAGGATCACCTGAGATGTTATGGCCTCTCTCTGCAGCATGGATGATACTTCACTCAATTCAGGTGCCCACAAATTTAAAACAGTGCAGACAAAAGTTCAGAAAGAAGCCACAAAAAATGGTTTGGGCCTGGGAACATTACCGAAAAGTGGTGACATGAAGAGGGTTCATCTATTTAGTTTATCCTAAAAAAAATTGTGTTTCACATGGGGCAGGTGTGACTATGAACAAGTTAAAGGACATGAGGCTCTAAGGGTGCTAACACAAGTGACATTTTGTCACACAGTTGGGCCCCTGAAGCACTCTACAGCTGTGCCCTTACAGAAGTGCAGAGTTGCAGAGCACTTTAAAAGACCCAGTCCTGTAACAATCTGAACTATCTTTACATGAGGGTTCAGATGAAGGTGCTGCAAAGTGTCTAGTGCCTTCATTAATATCTGTCAGCCTGCAGTGGGAACAGGGCTGGGCTCTGGGGGTCTCCAATCCACCCCCCGCCTTCCAGTGGAGGCTGGGCAAACCTCAGAGGGAATTCCCTCCCCATCCTTCTCCTCCTCCCATTCTGAAGACCATGCTTAAATTGCAGCTCGATCCTCCAATCCCCGGGACCCAACAGCGAATGTGTATTGGGTCTGGGGGAATTGCTGTAACTCATGGCACTTCCTGTGCCTGACTTGCACATATCTGTCAGCACCCTCAGTCACTCTGGTATTGATAGCTTAGACCTTAGGCTGTCCAAAACATGCTCCAGATTAGTCAGAAGCTAGGGGCCTGTTGTAAGAATCACATGGTGAAATCCTCTGGCCTGTATTATACAGCAGGTTCACCTTGACAGAATTTTCCAGCATAACACCTACACCTCTGACAACCAGTTACGGTTGATCACGCTGCAGTGCACAGGGCCACATCAGTGGAGCTTGGTGCGGGTAACCGAAGACAAATCTGTCATGCCAGTTACAGGATGGTGCATTGGGAGGCTGATTGAATATATCAGTGGTGCCAAACATACAGCCTGAGGCTGGGATCTGGCCCATGCAGCTACTCTATCTGGTCCACTGGGCTACTGATAGGCTAGGAAAGGTGGCCAGCAGGGATGTCCTGATGCAGAATTCAGGGTCCCCAGGCCCTAATGGACATGACCCTCAGCAGCAGAAGGGTGAACCATTGTCACTGCTGCAGGAACCAGATTCTTGACCCATGTGGTTGCCCTACTATCTCTGCCATCAGCCCTGCTGCCCTGGGTCCCATGCTGGATCCAGCCCATAAGAAACCACAAGGTCTGCATCCAGCCTGATGCTTGAAGTGAATTTGATACCCCTAGAAAAAATGAAAAAGACAAGGAGTTTAAGGTTGGGAATAGCCATCCTTTTTGTGCCATTTATCTCCTGGCAGAGCAGCAGTCAGCATGAACAAAGACAATTCCCACGCCATTGTATCCTGTCCCTGTCAAACATACACCCTGAGGGCCAGATCCAGACCACGGAGCCCTACAATAAGTCCCATGGATTTAAGAGCAGCATGCAAAGCCAGTCTGGCACACAGGTTGGACCCAGAGCCATGGGTGCTACATGCAGCACAGGAAGTCAATCTGGGGTGCAGGCTGTAAGTGCCCATGTTGGGCCAGCCCCATGCACTGGCTCTGGTGTAGCTGGACAGCGTGGAAGGCCAGCACAGGACATGCCTTGTGTGATCTGGCCCACAGAGTAGCCCAGCCGTGACCTTCTTCCAGCCTGTGGAGCTGGATGAGTTTGACACGCCTACTGTATTCAAATGAAAGTCTCTGTAAAGTTGTCATGACTTTACGCAGATCTGTCACTTTTTTAGAGAAAATATTGTCATGCTAGGGCTGGAGATTCTCTGGCTAATCACTTTCCCTTCTTTCTTTGTTGGGAGTGCTGGCTTAGCTCAGTCTCCACCCACTCTTAGAGAGGGTGAGCGAAAAATGACACACTAATGGTCTCTCTGGTTTGAGACTGGGAGAATCTGTTCACTTGTTTCCATTAAATGCACGAGAACATGCATCTCAGAGGTTTTAGGCATTGCAATACTTTTAGGTTTTTTTGTTCACTGAATTTTGTTGGGTTGGACTGCGAAAACAGCCAACAAAGGTGGGAGCCAGACAAAGGAGGCTGCTGGAATGCAAAGCTGGGGTGGGGATATATTTTTCATTCCCTAATAAAGCACTAAACTAACACTTCCTTGTCCCTACATGCAAACCTTGTAACAGAATGCTGAGGAGATGCTCTCTTGACAATGTTCCTGTCAAATATATTAGTCTATGCCCCAGATGTCTTCCAAGGTGAGCTCTCACTTAGCCCCAGTGCTTGTCTCAGAATTATCAATATTTTCAGGTGTTTTTAAAAACTAAACTTTGCTAGCGAGACAGAAATTTGCACCGCACAAGGAGCAGTGCTGGTCATGTCTGATTCAGAGTTTAGGAGTTCCAACAGTAATGGACACCTGCCTTCATTCTTTGTGTCACAAAATACAGATTGAGAGGCTGCAGAGTGATCTGCATGTTTTTCCTCCTAACAAACCTACTTGCAACACTGAACAGTCAGGCTTACCAGAGCTGTCCACTCTCTTGAGGCATGAGGGAGGCTTCTGAGGAGTGATTCTCAGAGATCTGTTTGGATGAGCTCACAGATTTGTAAGACAGAAGGGACCATAATTAGTAAAGACTTTGTCATTTGCACTCTTGACACTTCCTCTGCTCAATCCAGAGACAAATGCCCTATGAGGCCTGTCGTCAAAAAACTAGTTTCCTTTTTCTACCTATCCCCACTCACACAAAGACATTCTTAGGGTGGGAGTGATGTTTTTAATCTTCTTGGGGCATCCTCCTACCCCATATGATCCAGCCATAACCCCCAGAAGCAGCTGGGGCAGCATACAGTTTTCACACCAATCAAAGGTCAGAGAACAGGAAACACTAGAGGGAATAGGAATCACCAGTGCAGACAAGGACACCTGCCTAATTTGGCTTCTAAATCCATCTTTAGCGTTAACAGAAATGGTTCTGTTTTCAGAGATGCTGAGTTGTGGCAGTTCTTTCTTTCTAGAGGCAGATGGGTCTGGGAACTTTTTAGCACTCCCCCTCCACCCAGGTGCAGGGGCATCCTGAATTACTTTTAGAAAATTTGCCTGAACTGAAACCCCCCCCCCACCTCAGATAACAGTGAAATTCAAGAAAGTACTGTTTTAAAAAAGGTTTGAGAAAACAGGTCAGAAAAATTAACTCTTGAATGCCTCAGACTTTATGTCACCATGTGTGATGCCAAAAAAGAGAGATGCTGCCCTTCAACAGAGAAAAGGAACATGGAACTCTCCATTAGAAGCAAGGGCCATGTGGTTTAAACAGCATCATCTGTAATTTGGCATCTGGTGACATATTCCTCTGACAAGAGGGTGACACCTCTAAATGTGTGCTGGCAGCATGCCTAGTATGTGCACTAAATTTCACACTCCCAGGCTGTTTCTGTAGGGCAGAGGAAACATGATGACTAAAGGCAAAATGAGCTATTTAGTTTTGTTCTTAAAACACTTCCCTTATATATGGTTTCAGGCAATGAAATGCAAATTCTGTCTTCTGTACAATTTAGGGAAAAAAATCAGTAACGTTTTAATTAGCCAGTGGGTATGAGTTGTACCTGGGTCAACACACCCATAAATGCATGCATGGGAGAAGAAATATTTTCCAGTCTCAGATACACACTATTTTTAAAATTACCTTCACATAACTGGAGTTCCCCTCACCTACACTGGGGGCCTATTTGTTCTGACATGTGCACGTGTGTACATGAGTGTGCACAGTAACATTATGCAATTCTCTTCTGCTAGACTAGGCTGGCCATCTGGGGCAAACAGCTGAAAAAGGATCTTCAACCCATAGGCCAGGGACAGACATTACACATCAACCAGTTTAAATGATCAGAAACTGGTTTAAATGTGTAACAGAACAGACATTCAGTGCACATAAACCAGTTTGAAAATGGCCGAAACCGGTTTGAGATAAACCTGGTTGAATGTAGGATCAGACTTAACTGATTCGGCTCAAACTGGTTTATGCAATGTCTGTCCCAGATGCCTTTGGCAGTTTGAGTTAAATCATAGACCCCCAGCATCCCAGCATGCTCTCCGGGCTTGGCTCTCTGCTCCCCAGCCAGAGGTCTGGCCAGAGCAGGATTTAATTCCCCCTCCCTGTGCCACCGACGGGGACGGGTCTGCCTGCACTCTCCCATCACTGCTGCAGCAGGGGGCACCACAGCCCCTGAGGCAGGGAACAGAGTTAGTTTCCCCTCTACCCACTGGCAAAATAGGCCCCTGGCTGTCCCCTCTGCCAGCATCCAGAGAAAGGAGGAATAACCATGTCCCTGCCCCCTAACCAGGGGCCCTGCCTGGCTGTGCCCTCTCCTCGCTGCTGCGGCAGGAGGGGGCAGGGCCTTTACTGGGGGTGGCAGCCCCTATCAGACTGTGTGGGAGAGCGAGCCCCTTCCTGGCAAGGGGCTGCGCTGTGGGCTCCTCCCTCTGGCCTCTGGAGGAGGGAACAGCCCCGGGCCTATTCTGGGCAGAGAGCCACCCAGCTGCCAGTAGGGTAGAGGGGAAACTAACTCTGTTCCCTGACCCCTGCTGCAGCAGCGAGGTGGGGAGTGCAGGCAGACCCAGCTCAGGTCCCTGCTGGTGGCACAGGGTTGGGGGATTAAACTCCTCTGGCCAGTTCAGCCTGGGTTGGCCATGCACCCCCCACAGCTTCCCTGCAGGTGAGCGCCAGCTCTAGCGTCCCATACGGCTGGCGTGAGTAGCTGCAGGTATGTGCCCGCATTGCCTCAGTCCCGTTGCAAACCGGTTCAGCCTAGGCAGGTTAGACTAACCTGCAAAGGTTGAATCAGTTCAGCTCCAACTTTTTGAATGTCTGTCCCTAGTCATAACCAGCTGGGGGGGGAGGAGGCGTTTAGCATCACCTTCCTGAAGTATGAAAATGCCACTTCCCAGGGTGTGAAGGGCTAGGTGCTTTTGAGTCATCTTTCACGTTATTATATGATTTTTCTATGATTCTATATTGCTTTGTGTGTGTCAGTGTAGAGAGAGAGGGTTACGCCTTCCCTTCTATGGTCCTTGTATGGAGCAAGATGTAAAGGGCTTCCTTCCTCACACAAGCAGCAGTGCCAGGTTCCTCCAGGGCACTTAGGAAAGCATTCAGAGCTGCACTCTGCTCAGGCCTCAGTGTAGGCACCATGCCCCAAGAAGCCATGCTCAGAGTCTAATGATAACCAGGGATCCTGGTTTTCTCTGATAAAAAACAATCCCCAATTTTTGGATTAAAAAAAGTAACCTAAAATCCACATTTTTCATGATTAAAATGCAGCAGCATTATAATATATATATTAGTGGTGTTTCATTTTAATCACGGAAATTAACCATGAAAGGTGACTCAGAAGCACCCAGCCCCTTACACCCTAGGAAGCGGCATTTTCGTACTTCAGGAAGGTGATGCTAAACCGCTCCCCCACCACTATATATATGTAGTGGTATTTCATTTTAATCACAGAAACGTGGATTTTGGGTTACTTTTTTTAAACCGAAAATTGGGGATTTTTTTTTTTTTACCAAAGAAAACCAGGATCCCTGATAATAACTGTAAAAGCTGTGACAGCTTGGCTGGACCTACGCATGAAATCTATATGACCAAATTGAAATAACAGTACACCTTGCACAAAAATGCAAGATGGTAGCTGGGACCATGTAAAATAAAGCAATCCCACTTGATTTCATTCTCTGTGTTAGATTATGCCAAGTCAACATACTGTATGTAATCACTTAAAAGTTTGAATAGCTAGGAAAGAAACTGTTCTGCCCAAAAGACAGTGGCTGTGGCAAGACTGGATTGTGATGACAAGACTGCAGCAAGGAAGATCAGTCTCTGTTAATGGTTGCAACCCATTAGGCATAGAGAAAGTGCAGCTTGTGGCATCCAATACCAGATCCACGCCATAAGATTATAACAGTCATAATGAAGGTCAGGGCAAGAGTAGATGAGAATAGTGAAAGCGCAATCAAGAAGAACAAACAGTTGCTCTGCTAGTGGTTGCCACCTGCTAAGCATTGAGTTAGATAATCCTCAATCCTCTACTATATCCGAGCCTAAAAATAAAAGCAATGGCTCCTCTAAAAGGAAATCTGTTGGCAGAGACCTGATACACTCATCACATGTGTGTATCCAAGCTAAGCGAGAAAGGGAAGGGCACAGACTGTCTGAGTTAGTGTAACTAGAGAAGGCAGGAAATTACATGTATGTTTCAGTTGAAGGAGTAACTACTGAAAACAAAAGGCTTACTGAATGCAGGAAAGATGTCCTGTACGTGACAAATGCATGAGAATGCATGCTATATGTGCCTTGCTAACAACACCCTCATATGTCTCAAAACAGGCATTCAATGTCTGTCTGAGGTTTTGTAAATAAGCCATCACTGGTGCTGGCTATTGCAAATTTGCCCCATTGTTAAGCAAATATCCAAAGATAGGTCCAGTAACCAATGCCTCTAGGTATCCCTTTTAGCCAATTAAGACTCATCACATTTAATTAATGTACAACCTCCAGACTGGTCAGAAAACTGCAAAAGAACATGTTTTATACCTGAACAAATCCAAAAACAGGATTTAAGCAATTTAACAACTGTAATATTATGGTTCCCCCTTCCTCCCTGTTTTGTTCAGACTTTAATCAACCAACCATCAAGGTGAAATGCTTTGAAGCTATACAATTAAATAATATAAGACCAAAGAGATTTGCCAGCAAGGTGTGCAGTCCAGGAGTAACAGAGGAATCATTTTTGCACCCAGCTCAACCAGCGACAGCTCCTGCTTGGTGAAGGCTGCCAGGGTGGATCAACTTCCTGCCTGCATTGGTGAGAAAACACTGCTGAAGCTGAATACATACTAGGACTTTCGCTGATAGCTCATTTTATATTGGGAAAGAGTCTTTTTCTGTCATTTCATTTTATAGATTGTTTGTAGTATTGTTATTAAAGCCTTTCTGCTATCAATCCAATGAGGTCACATGTCAGTCCTTAACTGCACTAGGATTATAATCATGCTTTTAACTGCAACACTATGAGAGATGCCCATGGCCTCAGCAGCACACACAAACTAGATGGGTATGTCACTCCTGTCTGAGAAGCTGCTCTATTGGCTACACCATGAAGCCAAGACCACCCTGCCCAGCCACGTGGTTTCTCTACTCACCCCTTTCAGCACAGCAAGGTGGTTTCTTTACTCACCCTTTTCAAGGGACGATGAAGGTGGACTACAGAAGAGCTGGTAAGAACTGACCGGCAGGGTGGAGTTGTTGCCCCAGAAGCAGCCTGAAGATGCCTCCGCTGAATGGCAGGCAGCAGGCACCTGCATCCCAGACCTTCCATGGGAAGAGATGTGGCGTTGGTGCATGGATCAGTGCACGGTGGGTTCAGGAGCAGATAGGATGTCAGCAGCTGCATGAGGCAGCCTCGGTCCCCGGCCCTGCACAAGGCAGGAGCCCTCGGTGCACGGAACAGTGTACAGAGCTGGACAGGGTCCAGGAGTGGACGGGACCTTGGTGGCTGCTTGAGGCAGCACTGATTCCTAACCCTGCATGAGGTAGGAGCCCTCGGTGCATGGAGCGGTGCACAGGGCTGTAGAGCTGAAGGGACTGTTGCAGCTGCACTTGGCAGCGTGAGTCCTCATCCCTGCATGAGGCAGGTGCCCCTTTAGGGGACAGGCAGTACATGGGGCAGAGAGCTGAGCAGAGCTGACGGGACACCGTGGCTGCACAAGGCAGTGTGGGTCCCCATCCCTGCACGAGACAGGTGCTCCCTTCAGTGCACAGTGTGGTGCATGGGGGGCTGAGAGAGGGCTGACAAGATGGGTGGCTGCACAAGGCAGCTTGGGCCTTCCTGCAGCAAGCAGCAATCAGACAGGTCGACCACCCTAGTGAGGGAGGACACTCTGCATTCATGCACAGATAGAGACGAGCCTAGCCCTTCAAAGCTGCTGGGAGTCATGAGTTCCCTGGGAAAGGGATTTCCACAGGAGAGGAGTGCCCCTCCACATTTTGTGTGATCAAAGGGAAGCCCCCCGCTGACAGGGAAAGGGGCGATTCGCCTTGGGGATATGGAGAGGAATCTAGGACCCCCTGTTTGTTAAGGGGGGTTTCATGGTTATGGGTATCCTCCTAGTCAGGTTACCTAGGAGAGGGTGATGGTGTTCATTTTAGGTAATGGAATCTTTCCCCTGGTACCATTTCTTCTTTGGGCACTGCTGCTGTGCCATTATTGTCTTTGGGTTTCTCGTGTTGTTGGCATTCTTGTCGTAACCTTGCATCCTTAACTTTGTATTATGAGAGGACTGTAAGCTGTTCCATTTAGTCTGTGGTAGAAAAACAAGATGACCCATGAGAAGCAGATGACCCTTGAGAAGCTTAAAGATAGCCTTTTGCTGACAGTAAGCAAACTTGTTCTTTGTATTTTATAACTCTGTAACAGCAAGCAAAAAAACAAAACCCCAAAGCTAGTGGAAATTCCCAAAGAGGCGCGCGCATATATGCCTTATGCCTATGTATACCTATATTTGCATATGTATGACCTGTTAGTGTAAAAGGTGCTACCAAACTCAGATCAGGGGAACTCTTTGTCTACTAGGCACTGAGTAACCCCTCTGCAGAGAAATAAATCACCTTGCTGACTCGCTCGTTCTCTGCCTAATTGATCGCGGCTAGGAACGAGCCCAGAGACGGGACGTGGCCAGTGCTCCTCGGTGTATGAACACACCCTTCAGTGCATGGGTGCTACGCAGTAGCTGGCCAATTTCCCCGACAAAATTGGCAACCCAGATGGGACCCCAGCTCTCCGGATTGGTGCCACCGCCCCCGCGACAAAGTCCAGCCAGCAAAAGAGGGTAAGTTTCCGCTCAATGTCCTTGTTGGGGGAGCGGGCGGCCCTAAATCGGAGGTAAGGTGATTTCAAATCTTTTAAGGGTAGGAGTGTCGGCTATATGCCCTGAGTATGGTGATTCTCAGACATCAAATTAATTGTTTGTTTTATGGTGTGTCAGTCTGAGTACAGTGATTCTCAGGCTCTTTGTTATCTGTGTCTCTGTCTGTCTGTCTGTCTGTCTGTGTCTTAGGCCTGTCTTCTCCCAGTTCCTCAATCTGGTGACACAGACAACCATAGAGCGTTGTCTGTCTGACCCTTTTGGGCCGGAAAAGTTGTGTGGCGCAATTTTTGTCTCCATTTGTGCACAGAGGAACCGATTTCTAATCTTATCTCTTCTCTTTGATAAGTCCCCTTTCCTGTTTGGGGCACTGGTCAGGTCTGGTCTGTAAGTCGACTCTGGTATTCTGGTATTCTGGTTTAAAGGCAAAGGGGTACCCCGCCAAGGGAGACAGGATGGGACAGACAGGGTCAGTCACTGTCCCACCGGGAAGTCCCCTTGGAATTGTCCTTTCTGGTTAGGCTAAAATCCCGGGAACTGGTCAGGTTAATAAGCTTAAATTGATCCAACTATCCACAACTGTCTGACCTGGATACACTTACGAGGATCCAAGCCGACAGTGGCCTAGTCTTGGTTCTTTTGACTGAGAAACCCTGAGGTACCTCAGAGGATCTCTAAAAGATCCTCAACCCCGTCAGATGGATTACTGGTATGTCTGAGCCAATCCTGCAAACGAAATAAAAAAGAGTCACTTGGGCTCCTCTAAAAAAGAAACCCGAGACCTGGCTCCACTCCAGGTTGGTCCTAAAAACCCCTCTGAGTCTCTGCCCAGAGATTCTCAGAGAATATCTGCAGCTGCCCCTAAGTCAGAGGAAAATGAGTGGCGTCCAGTAGGACCATCACCACTCCCGGCGCCAGTCACACCCCCGACCCCCGCATCCACTGCTTCAAGTGAGCGTTCCTCCGACAATGAAACAGGAAGTTCTTCCCCTGTGTCGACACACACACGAAGTCAAACAAAGAATCAGCTGCCTGCTAGTCTATCTCCACTGCATCAGTACCCTATTGCCACACAGAAAGAAATCCAATATCCATATACACATGTCCCGTTCAATCCTCAAGAACTTATCCTGTGGCAAACTAACACCCCCAAGTTTAGAGATGACCCAGAGTCAGTGAGACGCAGAATAGAAACCATAATTAATACTCACAATCCTACATGGACAAATATGAATCAGCTTCTAGATGCTCTTCTCAGCAAAGAGGAGAAAGCAGAAATTATAAACCAAAGAAATCAGTGGGTGTCAGAAGATGTGCAAAATAGAACTAATTGGCCAGTCCAAGGTCCTGGATGGAATCCAAATGCTGAAGGCAGCAATAATCTGTTGCGCAATCCCTTTTAGAAGGGCTAAAAAGAGCGGGCAAAAAAACAGCAGACTGGACCAAAGTCCAGGCTATTAAACAAGGACCAAATGAACACCCAAGTGATTACTGTCAAAGGCTCCTAAGTACTATGAATAGACACGGTGGTGATTTCGACCCCAGCAGCCTTGCCAATCAAATGATAGTAAATTCTGCATTTGTTAGTCAAGCAACTGATGATACAAAAAAATATATCACTAAGCACCACCCTGATTGAACCACCAAAACACTTCCCCAGCTAGTTGATCTGGCTTCCTATGTCTTTGACCAATGCCCTGAGGTCCAGAAGCAAGAAAAATTAAAACTGAAGCAAAAGGAAGTGAATATGTTAGCAGCTGCCCTCACTCAACACTTCCAAGCACCCCCCCGGCCAGGCTATGGCTGAGGCCGAGGGAGAGGGCAGGAACAAGACAGACCCTGTACTTGGTCTTCCCAACCCTTCAACCAACCAACAAGGGGGCCTCAACCAGATGATACCTGCAATTATTGCAAACAAAGAGGGCACTGGAAACGAGATTGCCTGGTCCACCCACAAGGGACCCCTGCACCATTTAACGCTCCCCGCATGCCTGTCCCGCCCAAGGTTAACCACTACCAACAATACCTGGAGGAGTCACCTGAACTTGAGGATTGACATAAGGGGGGGCTCTTCCATGAGATGAACCTTGGGGATTTTAATGAAATTTCACACAAATTAGAATGTCCATCCTCTCAACCATACATTAACCTAGAAGTCCAGGGTCAGATATACAAATGTTTAATTGATACTGGTGCAGATCTTTCTTCACTGGGTGTCTCCCCAAGTCAGGCCAAATTAAGGGTAGCAAAAACTGAACGGGTGGTAGGAGTCTCAGGAAAGCCCTTTTAGCGTCCCTTAAAGTGTTCCTACAAAAGTCACCATTGGACCCTTAACAACTGAGCATGCCTTCTTACTCTCAAGTGGATCACCTGTTAACTTACTGGGGAGAGATCTGCTCTGCAAGCTCCTTGCCACCTTGCAGTGTAGCCCAAACAGAATCTAAATTACTGTCCCCAGTACTAACCTCTTGGCCTTTCAGGCCATGCTTAATGAGTCTGAGTGCCCTTCTCTCCCCAAAGATATCCAAACTTTGCCTGAATCACTGTGGGGATGAACCCCCATGGCAGTAGGGCTCCTTAAATCTGCTACCCCAGTCAGTATCCAAACAAAGCCAAGTCAACCCCCGTCAGTACCCCAGTATCCCCTCTCCAAAGAGGTGGAGAAAAGTTTAGAACCACTGGTGACTAGCTATCTAGAACAAAAATACTAAAGGAGCATCTCTCACCCTGTAACACCCCATCCTTCCAGTCAAAAAATCTAAACCCGGTCCTGATAGTAAACCCGTGCACCGGTTCCTACAAGACCTTCAGGCAATTAACCAGGCAGTTATGTTATTCCACAACACCCCGTAGTTCCAAATCTGGCTACTATTGTTACAACCATCCCAGCCACAGCGATTTGCTACACTGTTGTCGACCTGTGTGCAGCTTTCTTCAGCATTCCCATACACCCAGATTCACAGTACTTGTTTGCTTTTACTTGGAAAAGGAGACAGTTAACCTGAACTCGATTACCCCAAGGGTATGTGGAATCCCCCACGCTGTTTTCACAAATCCTGCATAAAGAGTTATCTGCGGTTACTCTATCCTCAGAGACCACTTTGATTGTTTATGTAAGATGACCTCTTACTAGCTTCAAACAGCACAGAGAGCTGTCGAGGAGACACTGCAAGGTTACTCTCTGCCCTTGCAGAACAAGGACATAAAGTGTCTCCCTCAAAACTACAATACTGTCAGCCTGAATTTGAGTATCTAGGCTACATACTCAAAGCAGGCACCAGGAAGTTATCACCCAGAGGCTTACGAGCCATCCAAGATCTCCCACGGCCCCAGAATAAGAGGCAAATCCATGCACTCTTAGGCATGGCAGGATTTTGCAGACCCTGGATCCCAGCCTTGGGGGAAATAGTCCGTCCTTTAGTTAAAGCTACTGTTAAAAAAGCCGAGGATCCTGTTCACTGGTCTAAAGATAAAAAATAAGCATTTCACCAAATAAAACATGCCCTCATGACTGCACCAGCCCTGGGCCTCCCTGACTATACTAAACCTTTTATCTTATACATTCATGAAAACAGAGGAGTG
Organism: Crocodylus siamensis; assembly: GCF_052110815.1. NCBI lineage: Eukaryota > Metazoa > Chordata > Crocodylia > Crocodylidae > Crocodylus > Crocodylus siamensis. The sequence continues at coordinate 164,125,462 of NC_143396.1, read as the reverse complement.
GCTTCTGGAGTACTGATGCAACCCTGGGGAGATCGGCCTTGACCAGTTGCATACTACTCAGTTCAGCTGGACCCAGTCGCCCAAGGAGCTGTTTCATGCCTTCGCTCCGTCGCTGCCGCCGCAATGCTGGTACAGCAAGCCCAAGATCTGGTCTTGGGACACCCACTTATCATAAGAGTGCTACATTCAGTCGAGGCTCTCCTCCTTCAGCATAACACTCAGCATTTCTCAAACCAGAGACTCAACCGATATGAAGTCCTTTTGCTGACATCTGAAAACATCACCATACAGTGATGTGCACAACTCAACCCAGCCACCCTTCTGCCAAAGGCAGATGAAGGACAGCCACACCATGATTGCTGTAAATTAGTTGAGTATGTGGAAAAACCCCAGAGTAACCTTAAAGATCAATCCTTGCATAACCCAGACTATGTTCTCTTCACCGACGGATCATCGTCAGTCATCAAAGGCACAAGACATGCAGGGTACGCAGTAACCATAGTGCAATGAGTTTGGGAAGCCAAGCCTCTTACGCCAGGTACCAGTGCCCAAGCTGCAGAACTCATTGCCTTGCAGAGAGCGTGTGAACTCACCACAAACTGTTCAGTAACCATCTATACTGACTCTTGATATGTGTTTATTTTTGTCATGCAACTGGCCAACTGTGAAAGCAATGAGGATTTCTCACCTCAAATGGACACTCAATTGCTAATGCCACAGAAGTCAACAATCTTCTGAACGCTATCCTGTTACCCAAAGAAATCGCAGTTGTCCACTGTCCAGGTCATTCCAAGGACAGTACTGAAGTCGTTGCCGGGAACCATATGGCTGATGTAGCCACAAAGGCAGCGGCCATTCAACCCGTTTCTGACAACTCTAACTCTCGCCTCTTATGCATCGCATTATCCAGCCCAACCTCCATATACCAGCACCTTCAACCAACAGAAGTCCAAGACTGGAAGACCAAATATGAAGGCATTGAAGGGACAGATGGCATCTGGTGAGTACCTGACAGGCGTCCTATCGCCCCCAGAGCTGTTCTTCGCAAGCTTGCCCAAGGAGCCCATCGTCTAAACCACTCTGGTAAAGAAAATCTAGCGCGCAGTGTTCTCCGTGACTGGTTCGCGCCTGCCATCTATGTAGAAGCCGCCAGGATTGTCAACTCCTGCCCTGCATGCCAAGCATTTAATCACAAGACAAAAAAAAGTATTCACAAAGGGGAGAGGCCACGGGCCTATCTACCATTTCAAAGACTCCAGGTCGATTATATAGACTTACCAAAGGCCTTCCACTATAAGCATTGTTTAGTGGTAATCGACCAGTTCACTGGATGGCCAGAAGCTTTCCCTGTTTCGCGAGCAGATGCCTCGACTGTAGTCAAAGCCCTCCTTAGAGACATTGTACCAAGATTCAGACTTCCTGAAGTTATTGAATCAGATCGAAGCTCACACTTTACTAAAAGGATATTACAAGAAGTGTATAAAGCTTTAAGAATTCAAGCACAATTTCATACCCCTTACCACCCACAATTCTCGGGTCAGGTAGAAAAGTTAAACCTATCCCTGAAAACCCTTTTAGGAAAGATCTGTGCCGAAACCAAATTAAAATGGCCTGAAGCCTTGCCCATTGTGTTGTTTACCCTTAGAACTAAGCCACGCAAACCTCTAAATCTGTCACCCTGTAAGTTATTGTTTGATCGTCCCCCACCGTTGTACAGAGACTAGTGAAGTCCACATGTAAGCCTGTTTAGGAGAGATGAAAAGTTAACTAATTATGTCTTGTCATTACAGCAGTCTCTCAGTTCTCTTCACAGGTCCGCAGCGTTGGTACAACCAGTACCCCTTGACACCAATTTCCATCCGTACCAACCCCGTGATTAGGTGTGAATCAAAAAGCATCGACGACAAAACTGTTTAACACCATGGTGGGAAGGTCCCTTTCAAGTCCTGCTGATGACTCACACTGCAGTCAAAGTCGCCAAGAAGGAATCCTGGATCCACCATAGCCACTTGAAACCCAGAGAAGAGCCAACATTGCCAGCACCACCAGAAAAGCAAGCTGTTCCACCCTTAAAACTTACAAAGACTGTAGGAAACACATGGCATGTTACGAGCCCATTAGACACCTCCTAAGCTACAGATAGTGCTTTCTTTACTTGCTATACTCGTTATAGAGTGTACGTTTGCATCTTGTATTATCGCCTATGTAAAAAAGCTGTTTACACATACAGTGCAGAACAAGTATATCATGTACACTCAAGAATGACAACCTCTGATGTCAGCCACTGAGCTTACGCTCACGACTGAAAGGGCGGAATTGTCAGAAAAACAAGATGACCCTTGAGAAGCATATGACCTTTCCCTAAGCTTAAAGATAGCCTTTTGCTGACAGTAAGCAAACTTCTTCTGTGTATTTTGTAACTCTGTAACAGCAAGCAAAAAACCCCAAAGCTAGTGGAAATTCCCAAAGAGGCGCGTGCATATATGCCTTATGCCTATGTATACCTATATTTGCATATGTATGACCTGTTAGTGTAAAAGGTGCTACCAAACTCAGATCAGGGGAACTCTTTGTCTACTAGGCACTGAGTAACCCCTCTGCAGAGAAATAAATCATCTTGCTGACACTCCTTCATTCTCTGCCTAATTGATCACGGCTAGGAACGAGCCCAAAGACGGGATGTGGCCAGTGCTCCTCGGTGTATGAGCACACCCTTCAGTGCATGGGTGCTACGCAGTAGCTGGCCAATTTCCCCGACATCTGCTAGTGGGGTCTGCTAGTGCAGCCTCAACTCTATATCTGAATTAATTGTATTGGTTATTTTTATCTATTTATATCTTGTTTGATGTAATCTCATTGTGTATGTTTGGTTATTGTCCCATCACCGCCAGATTTTCATTTGTTGATTTACTGCCTAACCTGTATTTTATCATTGAGTGTTCCCTGCCTGCTGCCTGGAGAGCCCTGTTGAGGGCAGGGGCTGTACACTGACCAGAAGGCCACAGGGGATCAAGGTGAATTCAGGGTTAATAAGAGTTATTGTCTCTATAAACCTATATTTGTAAATAATGTATGTATGTATGTATGTGTGTGTGTGTATATATGTGTGTGTGTGTGTGTGAGTACACACATATATACAGATATATACACATGCACATACATATACATATACTAGTCAATTGCCCATGAAGAGTGATGGTGGGGAGACAGTGTGGGCAGGGACAGAGGCTTGCGTCCGGCCCCCTCTCCCCCGCACCTTTGGGGCTAGGCCTGCTCCCCCTTTCTTCCTGTCTGCCATGGGGCTGGGCCTGCCCCCATCACCCTCTCAACCACCGTTGTGGGGTCAGGCTGGGCCAGGCCCTATGTCCCCACCCCCGCCCACTGCCATTATGGGGCTGGGCTGTCCCAGGCCTGGTGTGCCTCTCCCACCCTCCCCACTGCTGTTTTGGGGCTGGGCCTGTTTTCTCCCCACGTCTGCCTGGCTTGCGTCTGCCTGCTTCCCCTCCCCATGAATGAAGGGGGGAGGGGGCACAGACGGAGCACCATCTACCCTGGGCCGCTGCCACATCCAGGGAGCAGGGGGCAGGGGGTAAGGCCAGTACTGCTGGCCTAATCCCTCACTCTGTCCTCTCCATCGCTCCCCTGCTCCTTCCCCTCTGTCCCCGCCTTCATGGAGACATCTGGGCCTGCTCTTCTCCCATGCCATGGCAGGCCCAGGCCCGTTCCCCCCTTCCTCATGACACCACTGTCTCTGTCTCCTCCACAGAGCAGGGCAGGGAGCAGGGGGATGAGGCCAGCTTTGCTGGCCTTGGGCCCCCCCTGCTTTCTCTGTCCCTGCCATCATGGCGGTGCTCCGCCATGGCAATGCCACCACCTGCAGTCTGAACACTCTTGGAGCACTCTTATTGGCTGCCGAGACAGCCAATCAGAGTGCAAATAAAGTGTGATGGACAGACAGACTAAGGTTTTTTATATATATAGATACACACACACACACACTAGCAGGGCACTAAGACATGCCTGCTCCTCAAAGCTGAAGAAGTCTGGCCAGGGAGCTGGGCAGGCCAAACAGAACTCCCTAGCTGCAGGTTGCTGAGGTAACAATCTAAGGAAGTAATTGGCCACACCTGTCGACATCACCTGACTGGCAGGAGGCAGGGTTCTGGGATATATAAGACCAGGCTGTAGCTAGCAGACACACTCTCTCTCTCTGGCATCTGACAGGGAAGCAGCTTCTACCTGCTGAAGCTACATGAGACCTGGTGCTGCCTGCCTAACTCTGCCACTACTGCCTGCTCTACTATCTAGATGCTACATGACTACAGGAAGTCTCTCAGGTCTAGGGGCATGTTTCTCTGAGTGGACATTTGTCCCCTTAAAGGGGCATATCACTGTTGTTGTTGCTACTATTTAAGTTATAGCTTAGGGCATTTATTATTTACTAACAAGGTGTGGGAGGAGAGATAGGCGGGTGGACTGCCCAAGGCAAGTGGGTATGTCGATGAAGAGGTCGACCTCAGGACGGCTGCCTGTCTATCTGTCACTGGAAGTCCTTGATCTCTGCTCTGTTCTGTAGGGAAAGGAGGTGAGCTGGCCTGAAGCTAGGCAATCACGCTTCCACAGCATACACATACCCACTGACATCTCTTCAGCTGAAAAGGGTACCAGCCGTGTACCACCCAGGTTACAGAAGATTACTTTGTACAGCTGAGAAAACAAATGGTCCCAGGGAGAAGTGATGGTAACCTCCTGAAGCTGTGTGGTGGTGTCCTTGGCAGCTGACAAAGGAATAGAGATGGAAACTGCAGCAGAAAGGCAAAAACATGAACAGGGGAAGTGAAATACCTTCTCTCTGGGCAACCAGAATTTCTGAGCTATCCCTCTGTGAACAACTAGAGGACTTGACTCCCCAGAGCTGTCATCCTTACTCCTCTCCTAAGCACAGCATTCACATAGACTAAGTGGAGTGAATACATGTTCCCTAGCAGGTACTGGGGCTGCCCTTGCAGCTGTACAATATGTAGCACTGGAGACACACTGAACATTCAGCTGTTCTCTGTGCTGGAAGGGAACAGTGCAAGGGGTTTTTTTGACCCCTGGATATACAGGAGTCAAAAAAGCCTGTGCAAAACCAAAACAGCGTGATACATGTGGGGCAGCGTATGCTGCCCAAAACCAGAGCCTGGTCATCTGGAGCCAGATTCCAGCTGCTGGTCAGACTTCAAGTAGCAGGATCACTGCTGCTGCTGCAGCCCCAGGAGGCCCCCAGTATCCCAGGTAAGGCTGCTGAGGCCAACCTGGTGCTGGCCCCATTCTCCCCTACCCCAGCCTGGGTAACCTGCCTCATGCCAGAGATCATGTGGCACAGGTGTTCCCTGGGGCCAGCTAGTGGCAGCACAAGATGCACTACTGCTAGTTGTCCCCAGGGAAACAAACATCCATGCTTGTGTGGACGCGGCATGGGAGGGCAAGTAGAGACTCCATTCTTTGAAAGGCGGGGAGGGTGAACAGTCAATAGCATCAGCAAACTCTGTGAAGCAGGTGTAATATGAGCACTGGCTGATGTGCCATGGAGAATCCTGGCACAGGAAAGAAGGCAGCCTCTGAATACACCAGGAAACACATTCAGCACTTGGGACATATGCTAACTGATGGTTCAAAGGCTCTTTTGTGAGGAAGGATGCATGTGCTCTTGCAGAAATTATCCTGAAGTCATGGTGTAAACACACTGCTTAATGTGTAACCTTGGATCCAGGAGAAGGGGCTCTCTTCTAGTGCCCAGGGTGAACTGTGTGCCTGTCTTGGTATCCCATACGTAGAAATGAACCTCTGCCAGAGGCAGAAGCTGCATCAGAAGCAAAGCAGCCTTCTGGAAATGCAACTTTCAAACGCTGCAACAACACACTCAGCGCTGACAAGGAGGCCACCATCTGGAACAAGCCAAACAGCCCACATTTCATCACTAGTGTTGTGAAGAAACTGAAATACTAAGACAACCTCACTAGGCTGTGACATATAACAGGCAGGCAAGCACATGGGGCAGATCCATGAGGAGTCACTGAAAGAACAAAAAAGGGAGGTGGGGGGTGCAGAGCAGCATGTTTTTTGCTATCAGTCTGGCCTGGAGGATTAGATAAGATTTGATCCAAGCTACAGCAGCACCAGACAAACCCACACCTGCCCCATGCTTTATCGCTGCCACATCAGCAGGGTGATGACTCCAGCCAAGCTAAAAAAGAGCAGCAATGTCACTACACAAGTCTAAACTAGATCCTGCTCATTTATGCAACCACAGCTGCCAACAACTGGATTCCTTTCTAAAAGGGCTGCACTCACCTAACTTCTAGGACAGAAGTGACAATTTTTTTTTCCATTTTGGCCATAAAAAGCATTCTATAACTCTGACCAAACACAAGTGCACGGCTGTAGACCACTTAAAAATGGCTGATCGGCCAAAAATCTGACCCCTCATTGTACTGGGGCTCCAATTCACCCACTCCACCATCTGGTGCCAGCTGGGCAGCTCCTAGAAGGACTCCCTCTGCTCCCTTTCCCCCCTCCCATTCTGAAAACAGACAGGCTGGAAGTGGGGGGCGGGCATTGCTAAGGGAAACCAGCTGCGGGCTGCAGCCAGCAGCTAGACTCCCCTTCCTCCTGGAACTAACAGCGAACGTCTGTTTGGTCCGTGGGATCATTGTAGCTCAAAGTGCTTCTTGCAAAGCGTTCTGAGTTAGAGCGAGGAACTGCACTTCTGTCTGTGCCTCTGGTTGTTGGAATGGAAAGTAACCACCAGGAAAGACATTTGCTGGGTGGTGTTCAAGGCTCTCTTACTCAGAGGCATAACAGGGAAGCTCTGTGCCTTGGGCAGTGGTGGCACATGGAGCAGTAACAACTGTTGAGCTGATTGACAGCGACGTGGCCAGCCAGCAGCTGTGGTAGCTGCTATGTTCACCCCTCCCCCCACTTCTTCTTCCTTCATGCTTAGATATGCTATTGTCTTCCAGTCTCTCTTTTTAAAGCTTTCTATGCTGCTCTGATGTATTTTTACAGATCTTACTGAGTAGTCAGTAACTAAACTTAATAGAGAATCTGGGAGCTCAGTCTAATGCTGTCAAGAACCAAAACATTATTGGTTGATTTCTAGCATTATAGAAAGCACCTACTGCAACATTTTTAGCTTAATCTGTGATCACTAGAAAGAATATACTTGGCTAACACAAGATTTCCATGACAAATATGGGAGAATAAAATGTTTACAATGTCATTGTTGACATGCCGTTGCTAAGCAGAAGCAAATGTGAAGGAAAGAGAAGAAACATCTCTGCACTATTAAGCCAAGGGGTGGGGATGGGTTAGGAAGGCCTTAAAATTGAAGCAGTTGATGCCTGATGCAACAGGGAAAGGGGAGCAAGCAGAGGGATGCTGAGAGGTGGGTGCCATGATCCAAGCAGTAGGCTAGGAAATGATCTCTACAGCAGTGTTATGGGGAGTTCTAAATGGGACAAAACTGCATGGGTCAAACTCAGCGAGAAAGGCTGTAACTCAGATGTTTTGCAGACAGAATCATCAAGATTTACCTACTGCCTGCTGTCAGAACCTGCAGAGGTCTCCAGAGGTGGCACCTGGCTCTGGGCTCCGACCCCAAAGTCTGACATCCTCCATCCACCAGTGGTCAGCTCCACCTGCTATACTTTCTTGCCTCCCTAACCTGTTTCTTGCCTGCCATAACTTTGATGCAAAAATGATTGTGACCGCCGAACGAGGACCCTCCCCGTAGGTAGCTCACCTTCAGCCAGGAGGATGCCGCTGATCTCCCTGGATCGCTACGGGATCGGAGTAGCTTTCTTAACGTCCAGTCCCCGCCTTGGTTCTCGCCCACCACGATTTGGTGTTAAGTTCAGTCAAGGTCGGTTCGTGGGTGCTCCGCAGCCTGGGATCCCTCAGTGGTCACATTGCGGGGCTCCGACACCCCTGCACCCCTGCCTTACGCCACCTCTAGTGTTCTCCCCCTTTTGTGGGTCTGACCTCTTCTTGCTGGGCTGGTTGCTTCCCTTGGCCTGTCCTGGCCTCGTAGGATTACTCGTGGGCCTGCCTGCCTGCCCCGTCCTCTCCTGCTATGTCCTGTTCGACCCGCTACTGGGTTGCAGCTCAGGTTGGGCCCTGCCAAAGTCTCCTTAACCTTATCTCCCTGACTGTGTCACCCCTATGGTTCCTGCTGGGGTATCCTCTTGACTGGAAAAACAAAACCAATAGACAACTCCAAAGCGTGACCCCACAGCCTCTTACTGGCTGGGTCCTTGTTTGGACCTCCCCGGGTCCTCTTGGGCAATCCCTGCCACTCAATCACCCTAATACCCCTCTAGGTTTCCGGCCATGGCCAGTTGGCGGCGGCCTCCGCCCGACTATGCCCCCTCAGGGCTCTTCCGGGTCCTGGTCCCCTCTGGCAGGGTTGTGTCCCCACACCTCCACCCCGACACTCGACCTGTGGGTCTCGCAAGCTTCTAGTCCGGGACCCGGGGTTCCCTCGTTGAACGTTCTGCTGGCTTCTCTCTCCTTGTGTTTTGTCTCCGGTCTGCTTGCCCGGCTCTGCTCGCCCGATGCCCTGCAGCCGGCTGTTGTTACTGCTCTTCCCTCTGGTTGAGCAGGTTGCTGCTCTTCACTAGGGCTCTCTGCCCCTCTTACTGGGGAAGCTGCCATCAGCTCCGCTCTGGAGCCCTCTGTCCCCCTTATTGGGAAAGCCGCCGCCTGCTCCGCTCTGGAGCTCTCTGCTCCCCTTATTGGGAAAACCGCCTGTCCTGCTCTGGGGCTTTCTGCCCCTCCTACTGGGGAGTTTGCCGCCTGTCCCATTCGGGGTCTCTCCACCCCTCCTACTGCAAGACCAGGTCCCATTTCCTCCGTGCCCCTCTTCCTTTCTCCGGTGGCCGTTTTTATCCCCGCTGGCTGCCTGCTCGCGATGACATCATCTTCCGGCCGTGTTGGTACAAACAAGCGGCAGACGTGCCACGCGGGCTTCTCTGGCAGGTGCCAGTAAGTCTTGTCCTAGCTCCCCAGGACAATGATGAAGCCACAGTAGCTTTTGGTGTCTTCCCTCTAGGCACAGTCCTTGAGGCTTTTCTGCCCTCAAATAGTTCTTGGGGCATGTTTTCCCCTGATCGCTGCTTCTCTAGGGTGCTTCTCCTTGAAGACAATTATTCAGGGCATGTCTTACGGGCACCAGTTGTGGCCTCTGGCCTTCCCCATAGCCATGCTCATACCTCATGGATATTGCTTTAATTTCATTCAACAGGCCTTCTGACTCTGCTTGGATATCTTTTCATACCAACCCCACTGGGTCTCTGGCCCTGGCAGGGCTGTTGCCTCTTTGGTTCCACTCACCAGTACTCTGACCCTTCTAGGGCTCAAAGCACCAAGTGCCCCTTAGGCACCCCCCCATGGGCTCAAGGTGCCCCTGTAGCCACAACCCAAGCCTCCAGTTAAAACAAAATGGTTAATACCAACCAAGTGGTTTCCAACTCAGGCACAAACTCCACCTCAGGTCTCTTAACTGTTGCAAAAACCCTTCCAGGTGCCCGTCTGGGTCTGCATCTTTAATTGACAAAATCTCTTCCTTCAGAGGTCAAGGCCACACTGTCTGCTCTGGTCCCAGAACTGGGCTTATCTACTGCTTAACTTCACGCCTTCCAGTTATGAGTCTTCAATACTTGTAAATAGGCCCAGGAGTTTCTGCTCAGCTAAGTAATCATCCTGTTCCCACTGCACTGCAGTCCTAGGGCCCTTGTAATGTGATGAGGGTTTAGTCCTTCAGGGTTACATTCTATGCCCCCTAAATTGAAACAGTGGGTTTTATTTTTCCGTAACACATCATTGGTCTTAAATCTAATTAAATGCTCAGTGAGCTATTCACAGTAAATTACTGCAGGGGCACTGCATAATAATCCACTCCGTTGATCTCTTTGTACTGTTACAGCAGGGGGTGCAGTACACGGCTAATCCCCAGTACAGATTGTGATGTATAGCTCACAGCTCTCTGATATGTACAGGTGACCGAAACTGGTGTGATTTCCTTAAGTGTCATTTAATTAATTTAATTTTTACACATTTTTTCTAATAAAAAATAAATTACACCAATATTTTAACTTTTTTATGCTTATTCTTCTCATTCCTATCTTTATTTTTATTCTTATTTATTTTTTATTTTCCTATTTTTATGTCATCAAGTAAACTTTATTTCATATGCAATCTGCTTGGTTTTTTTTATTTCACTCAGACAACCACCTCTATGAACAGGGCACTAAAATTCGCAAAGTGCACAAATCTGCACCTCATGAATTTCTTTAAAATACCCACTTGGAAACCAGTGGATGTTGTGTACCTTGATTTTAGCAAGATTTTTGATATGGTCTCCCACAACATTCTCCCAGGGAAGCTAAGGAAGTATGGGTTGGATGAACGGACTGTAAGGTGGATAGAAAACTGGCTAGAGCTTCAGGTTCAGATAGTAGTAATCAATGGCTCGATGTCTAGTTGGCAGCCAGTATCAAGTGGAGTGCCCCAGGGGTCGGTCCTGGGGGTGGTTTTCATAGATTTCATAGACATTTGGACTGGAAGGGACCCCAGAAGATCATCGAGTCCAGCCCTCTGCCCCAGGGGCAGGAACTCAGCAGGGATCATAGGATCCCAGCAAGATAAACATCCAAATGTGTCTTGAAGGCGTTCAAAGTGGGTGCTTCAACTGCCTCTGGTGGCAGTCTGTTCCAAACCTTGGGGGCTCGGACAGTGAAGAAGTTTGTTCTTATGTCCAGCCTGAATCAGACATTAAAACTCACTGGTCCAACAACAGCTTCTGCCCATTAGGCAACATTTCAGCGGGCTTTCTCTATCAGACGGGCAGCCAAGGCAGATCGGAGCATGGGGGGTGAGAGCAAAAGGTTAAAAATGAGTGGAATTTGCTGTTGGGCTGTAGAAGTGAAGTCATGAGCAGGTGCACACTGGAAGCACACTCCCCCCCTTCCTCTCTTCTTCCAGAGACTTCAATCCTCTCCCTTATTAAATCGAAATTCCAGATCTGTGGTCTGAAATACCACTTGCATCCTTCCCCCCTCACTCACTCTTTCATCAATATTGTTGGATCAGTCTGTCATTTAGCAAATCAGCGCCCAAGATGCTGCATGAAGCAGGAGGAAGAGAGACTCAGGAAATGCCCCACTAGTCAAAAATGATGGCCTACGAGTACTGTACACTAACTACATGGCTATAAGCAGCATCATGTAGCATGAAGCATGCTGTGAACTCTAGTGGCTGACAAGAGCAGCTGCTTATTTCAATGTCTTCATCAACAATCTGGAAGATGGCAGAGTGCACCCTCAGCACGTTTGCAGATGACACCAAGCTGGGGAGAGTAGTAGATATGCAGGAGGGTAGGGATAGGATTCAGAGTGACTTAGAGAAATTGGGAGGATTGGGCCAAAAAAAATCTCATGAGGTTCAACAAGGACAAGTGCAAAGTCCTGCATTTAGGATGGAACAATCCCATGCACCAGTACAGGCTGGGGGCTGACTGGCTGGGCAGCAGCTCTTCAGAAAAGGACTTGGGGGTTATAGTGGGCAACAAGCTAAATATGAACCAACAGCGTGCCCTTGTTGCCAAGAAGGCTAAAAGCATACTGGGCCGCATTAGTAGGAACATTGCCAGCAGATTGAGGGAAGTGATTCTTCTCCTTTATTTTGCACTTGTGAGGCTACTTCTGGAGTACTGTGTCCAGTTTTGGGTCCACCACTACAGAAAGGGTGTGAACAAATTGGAGAGAGATTGGCAGAGGGCAACAAAAATGGTGAGGGGGCTGGGACACATGCCTTCTGAGAAGCTGAGGGGACTGGGCTTATTTAGTCTAGAGAGGAGGAGACTGAGAGGGGACTTAATATCAGCCTTCATTTACCTGAAGGGTGGTTTGAAAGAGGATGGAGATAGGCTGTTCTCAGTCATGGCTGTGACAGGGGGCCATCTGGAAGCCGGTTCAAACATTGGCCCATCCATTTGTCTAGAGCAGTCCACCCACCTGCCTCTACTGCCATGTCTTTGATGTAACTTTGGAAAATATTTTTAGGTGGGAGGGTGCCCATTTATTGCCTGATGCCATGGGCATAATACACGGCTCTGACCTCCCCTCTACCATGTCCCATGCCTCACAGATGGCATCACTATATGGCTCTGGCTCCATACTGGGTCCCACTATATTCCAAACTGACATTTCGGACCCTGACCTTTATCCCTCCTAGTCTGAATTCAGCAAAATGCTTACACAAGTGCCTAGTTTTCCGCAAGCGAGTCATCCCATTGATATCAGTGAGGTTATTCATAGTCTTAAATTAGGTATACCTGCTGAATTAAAATGAGGTGCCTTGTTGGCCTGGCACTTGAGAGGAAAAGTAGGGTTTGGTATAAGCAACAGATTGCTCTATTGGTTGAAGTCCCTAAAAACAGAAATATCTCATTCATTTTTGTAAGTCTGCTTAGTTTCAGAGAGGCCCAAGAATCTTCCTGAAATAGGGAAGATCTGGATTGCATTTTCCAGAGAAGTGTTCCAGAAAGATGTGCAGCCCCAGACATACCTAGGGCTTCAACTTTTTCAAGTCTATGAACTACCCTCAATGTCTGGAGTTCTCATCCCTTTGAGCTACTCAATCTGCTATTCTTTCCTTTGAAAAATGCCATTGCTCACCCCTTCGGAGAGTTATGACATTGAAATAAAACAATGTGTGCCAAGATGGGCTGGGACCCAGGTGTGCCAGAATGCTCGTATCAGCTCTGCCAGTGACTTCACGGTAAGGCCTGGGGCAAGTCACACAACTCTTGGTGCCTGTCTGTAAACTGAAAAGTGCAAGAATTTACTAAGCCATGCCAGCACGGTTTTGTGAAACAGAGTAGTGCTGTGTAGCTGCTAAGAGGTTGTTACTACTATGTTACTACTGTGACTCGTCGGGGGAAGGGGAAGTTGAGGGTGGAGGAAACATCAGACTGCCAGACCAAACAGCACCCACAACTACAGCCCAGCCCAGACCAACGAGCAAAGCGAATAAACAGGTAAGAGATAGGGGCCACAGTAACACTGGGACTAGGGGGTCAGTACACACATCCACAGGAGGCCTCAAATGCCTCTACACAAACGCTTATAGTATGGGTAACAAGCAGGAGGAACTCACCCTCCTGCTGGCTGACACCAGTCCGGACATAGTGGGGATTACGGAAACGTGGTGGGATGCAATGCATGATTGGGCGGTGAATGTCAAGGGCTATAGGCTGTACAGGAGGGACAGGATAGGAAAGAGAGGTGGGGGCGTGGCACTCTATATTAAGGAGGAATACACATCCTCGTCAATTAGCAAGGAGTCAGGGGAGGGGCACTCTGAAGTGCTTTGAGTTAGAGTACAAGGCAGACGAGGGGAAAGACACTTAACGATGGCGGTCTACTACAGACCTCCCAACCAGGGAGAAGAGCTTGACCAGGAATTCTTGGGTCAGCTCACAGAGGTAGTGAAGGCTAAGGATGTGGTAGTCATGGGGGACCTGAACTTCCCAGACATCTGCTGGGAAGAACAGTCAGCCAGGTCTGAACGCTCACGTAGGTTCTTGGCCAGAGTGCAGGACCTCCATCTAACCCAGGAGGTGCACAGCCCCACCAGGGGAGATGCCTTGTTGGACCTAGTGCTGGCCATGGGTGATGACCTGGTGAGGGGGCTGCAGGTGCTCAACCACCTAGGCGACAGCGATCATCGCCTGCTGGAATTCACCATCCAGCGCAAGGTGGCAAAGGCATGCAGTAAGGCAGCAGCCCTAGATTTCAGGAGGGCAAACTTCAATGAGCTAAGGAGGATAGTTGGGGAAGTGCTGAGGTCCCGGAGGGGAGGGGAGCCAGGTGTCTAAGGAGAGTGGTCGCTCCTTAAGGAGACGATCCTCCAAGCCCAAAGGAAGGTAATCCCAATGAGGATCAAAGGGAGCAGGAGAGCACACAAGCCTCTGTGGCTCACCAAAAGCATCCGGGAATGTCTCCTTGCTAAAAAGGAGGCTTACACCCAATGGAAAGAAGGGGTCATCACCAGGGAGGACTATTCTGTAGTTGCTTGGGGATGTAGGGAGGCAGTCAGGAAGGCCAAGGCTGAGATGGAATTAGGGCTAGCTTCCCAGATTAAGGACAATAAGAAGTCCTTTTTTAAATACATAGGGGGTAAAAAGAAGGTCCCGGATAATGTGGGGCCCTTGCAAGACGCGTTGGGAAACTTGGTCGTCACACCAGATGGCAAAGCTAACATGTTTAACAATTTCTTTGCCTCCATCTTCCTAAGTAGGGACCAGAACAGCCACCTCCCTGCTGGGCCCCCCTCAGGACCCGGGGCAGGCACACCTGGGCCACGGGTTAGCGAGGATTTAGTTAGAGACCTTCTGGAGGGGTTGGACGTATTCAAGTCAGCCGGTCCGGATGATCTCCACCCTAGAGTTCTAAAGGAACTGGCCGAGGTCATTGCAAGTCCCCTGGCACGGCTTTACGAGCGCTCGTGGTGCTCTGGTGAGGTACCAGAAGACTGTGTAGCAGGGCACTAGGGTGCCTGCTACTGGTATTAGGAATAAGGGCTGCAGAAGCTCCCTGAGATAGCACAGGTGTTGGTTGCCTGAGCAGCCAGGCTGGTCACATGACCAGAAGGGGGCAGGGCCGGGCCTTTATAAACAGCCCAGGCCAAAGCCTAGCAGTAGTTCCCTTCTGATAGCCTGAAGTGCAGGAGCTCTGCAGGAGAGCTGAGCAAGGCAGAGACAAGCGGTGTGGCCTGAACACACAAGGAGCTACACCATGGTAAGGGTGGAGAGAACCCTGACTGGTAGGCCTTTGCAAGAGGGCCAGGTGGGCCTAGAATCTATGTTATAGCCAGGAGGCTTATCGTTGTGTTACAACTGTTTGGCTTATGGTTCTGTTTAGTTCTTTGTGTTATACCGGAGGACCAGGTGAGGCTGTAGGGGTGCGAGGAGGCCTCACAGGGGCTCCCCAGTAGCTCAGGGGTCCCTGGTGCCCAGTGACGGCACAGCAGGCGGTGCCAGTGAGGGCACAGCGACTGGTGCCACAACCTGGCTCGGCAGCACAGCGATTGGCGCCACAGCTGGCACGGTGGGTGAGCGCCAGAGAGGCGCAGTGTGTGGGGTGTTGAGACCCCAGCCCGTGAGGGCGGTATTTTGCCCAATAGGGCGTACGACCCAGGAAAGGGGTCTGGGGCCAGGTAAGGCTGAGGCCGCCTGAGCCCCATGGTGAGAAGCCCCAGCGTGGGCAGGAAAGCGCGAGAAATGCGGGGCAGGCCCCAGAGAAGGCGAGTACCACGGGAAGTGCGGAACGCGGGCCCGGATGTGGGGTTGACCACTCAACGTACGAGAGGCAGGCCCTGGAGGGGGGGGTGCTGCCTGGACGGGGAAAGCCCCAGAGGGGGGCAGGCCTAGTGAGAAGCCCCGGAAGGGGGTAAGCCTAGTGAGAAGCCTCAGAAGGGGGCAAATTTATTGAGAAGCCCGGTGAGGGCAAGGAGTGCATGAGCGCAGGGAGACTGGCCCCAGTCGGGCACGTTCTGTGAGAAAGAGAAGCCCCAGGAGGGGCGCGTAGATTGAGCGGACCCTAGGCGGGGAGCGGATATAATTAGTAGACCCGAAACGGCTAGCGAATAGAGGGGCGTTGGTTGCGTGACAAGCCCAGAGGCGCCGGTAAAGGGGCGTTGGTTGCGTGACAAGCCCAGGGGGCGCCAGATAAGGGGCGCCGGTTGAGTGACAAGCCCAGGGGCGCCAGGGAAGGGCGCCTATAAGAAACTGACCAGATAACGTCCGGTACAGCTGCAAGGCTTGGGGCGTGCTAAAGGGGAGGTTGGAGGCACACATAGCTCTTAAGGCTGGGGGTGCACCGGGTCACCCCATACGGAACGGGGAATAGTTCCAGCATAACACCATGTACTAGGGGATCAAAGGCAGCCTCCCTTCTAGAACCATATAACAACAAGAGGTGGCAGGCGAGATAAGAGGGTGCTGGATCGCCTACTTGACACGGTGGGGGGGGCACTAGAGGGATCACGGCCGCCCCTGCGCCACGCCCCGTGACAGACTGGAAGAGGGCCAACGTGGTTCCCATCTTCAAAAAAGGCAGGAAGGAGGACCCGGGAAACTATAGGCCGGTTAGTCTTACCTCGATCCTAGGCAAGCTGTTTGAGAAAATTATGCTGGCACACATCCAGGAGGAGCCAGCAGGGGACTGCATGCTTAGGGGCAACCAACATGGGTTCATTAGAGGCAGGTCCTGTCAGACCAATCACCAGATCATTAGATGCAGGGGTAGCAGTGGACATAGTCTTCCTGGACTTCTGGAAGGCTTTTGACACTGTCTCTCACCCTGTTCTCGTTAAGAAACTGGGGGGCTGTGGTGTTGACACCCACACAGTCAAATGGGTCACCAACTGGCTGGAGGGCCGCACCCAGAGGGTGGTAGTGGATGGGTCCTTCTCAACCTGGAAGGACGTGGGCAGTGGGGCTCCGCAGGGCTCGGTCCTCGGGCCTGCACTGTTCAACTTCTTCAGTGATTTGGACGAGGGGGTAAAAAGCACACTGTTCAAATTTGCTGATGACACTAAGATGTGGGGGGACGTGGGCACACTGGAAGGATGCAACAGGCTACAATCAGACCTAGACAGGTTACAAGGGTGGGCGGACGAGAATAGGATGGGTTTCAACACAGACAAGTGCAAGGTGATGCACCTCGGGAGGAACAACCGGCACCATACCTACAGATTAGGGAACTCCCCTCTTGTCAGCACGGAGGCGGAAAGGGATCTGGGGGTCATCATTGACTCCAAGATGAACATGGGCCGGCAGTGTGGAGAGGCAGTTAGGAAGGCCAACCGCACCTTGTCGTGCATCCACAGATGCATCTCGAGCAGGTCCAAAGAGGTGATCCTCCCCCTCTATGCAGCACTGGTCAAGCCGCAACTGGAGTACCACATCTAGTTCTGGGTGCCGCACTTCAAGAGGGATGTTGACAGCATGGAGAGGGTCCAGAGGAGGCCACTCGCATGATCAGGGGACAACAGGGCAGGTCCTATGAGGAGAGGCTACGGGACCTGAACCTGTTCAACCTCCAAAAGAGAAGGCTGAGGGGGGATCTAGTGGCCTGTTATAAACTAGTCAGAGGGGATCAGCAGGCATTGGGGGAGTCACTGTTCCCCCGAGCACCGCCAGGAGTGACCAGGAATAGCGGTCACAAGCTGGCAGAGGGTAGGTTTAGGCTAGATATCAGGAGGCGCTACTTCACGGTCAGGGCGGCTAGGGTCTGGAACCAACTTCCAAGAGAAGTGGTGCTGGCTCCTACCCTGGGGGTCTTTAAGAGGAGGTTAGATGAACACCTTGCGGGGGTCATTTGACCCCAGTATTCTTTCCTGCCATGGCAGGGGGTCAGACTAAATGATCTGCTCAGGTCCCTTCCGACCCTAGAAACTGTGAAACTATGAAACTCTTCCAAGAACCACTCTTCTGAATTGCAGCCAGACAAAATACAATTTTTGGAGGCTAGAGGATTGTTGTGTAACCCAGGTACACCCAAGGGTGTGCCCTATTCTCAATGGGATGGGATGGGTGGTAGGAGGGGGTGCTGTGAGAGGGTTGCCAGAATTTTGAGCTGATCCCTCTTTCCTCTATAGAGTTAGCCCAACCCCAAAGTTCTTGACTATATACAAATTATTGAGTTATAATATAGATAAACATACAACTAAATATCATATGCATATATTGACAGTGAACATTAACCAGTAACCATGGTCAAACCCTAAATAACATTATTTACAACATCACAATACATTTCGATTACAAAATATAAGGCGCAAACATGAACAATCTTAATAACATCTATTTCCTTAATATAGCCCCTGACCCATGGCAAGAGATAGTCCTCCTTCCAAGGGGGTCCCTTGGAGGGTGTCCAGGAAGCACCAGGGGCCCCTCCCCTTAGGGCCTTGACTAGGGAGGGGGGCTGCTCACCCAGCCCCTTCTCTGGGTTTCCCCACTCCAAATGTCTTTCTCCTGTGGGACCCAAGGGCCCAATGACTCACGCTCCCTCAGCTGGTGGTGGTCAGGGCACAGCTCAATGGGCTCTTCTCCCCGGAGTGCCTCTCCAGGCCTCTTCTGTGCCGCTGGGCTCCCCTCCACCCTGTGCCCCGCTCTGGGCACCGAGGGCTCAGCTCCTCTCAGCTGCTGCACCACTGCTGCTGACTCCTGGATGCTGAGCCTCACGCTGCAGCACTACCATTTTCCCGTGTCCTGGCTCAGCCCCGAGGGCTCTCTTAGCACAGGCTGGGCCCTTCAGGCTCCAGCCAGCCATCGTCACACTAGGTGGCTAACCCAAGCAGCCTCTACTGCTCCCTGGCTCCCAAGGTTCAGCCCGTGCACTGCCCTGCGCACCGTAGGACCTGGCTGCTTGCTGGGAGATGAGGCCTGAGTCACCTCACTGCAGGCCCCAAGGCCCAGCCAGGGTTGCAGGCTCAAGCCACTGCTTGCGGCACCCAAAGCCTGGGCTCTGTGCACTGAACTGTGCACCGTGATGGGCCTGAGCAGTCTCACACTGCTCCCAGGGTCAGGTCTCTACGCACCATCCCTGTGCACCGTCAACAACCTGAGCGGTTTTGCACTGCTCCCAAGGCTGCTCCTTCAGCAGCGGCTTCAGGAGCCTTGGGCCTATTGGCTGCTGAGAGAGAGCTCCCCAGCTTTTCTTGGTTCCACTCTTCTTGAGTCCCTCGCGCTGGGCATGCGGCTCCTTTTACATGCTCCAGGGCTCCACGCCTGAAGTCTTCCAGACCCAAGAGTTTGCAGTCTTCAGTCAGGTCCAGGAAGCTCTTCTTCCCCTCCCCTCAGGAAAGGGCATGACTTTATTTCTGCTGCTGCCTCCTGGTTGGTGGATGGGGTCCACCAATCAAAACAGCAGGATCTCAAGCCTGGGATGCAACCCAAGCTCTGAAAAGCAAGCTTGCTACCATTGCAGACTGCTTTTGCTTCTTTCTGTATGATACTTGCTCAATTTCAGGTTGTGCTTTGTGATTTGCGTTCAAAAAGCCTAAATGGTCAAGTCAAAACTCAGCCTTAAACTGCTAAGATGTAGATGCTTTAAATAAAAATCCACCCCAAATCTTCAGATTGCAGCAGGGACACAGGGAGGTTGAGCATAGTTTTGACCCCTGGCTTGTGATTTTAGCTCAAGTTTCAGATTTATAAAGAAACCTGAAACTAAGTGAATTTTGCCTAGCTTGGAACTTCATTCTGACCATTTCACCCAGCTGGATTGGTTCACTGGGCTCTGTGGTGAGAAAATATGAATGGCTGGGTAACTATAAAACCTGTCCTATGTCAACTTCCAAGCATGCACTGGAATCAGGAGATTGTCCACTGGGTGCCAGACAGGCACAGCCGATCTTTACCTGGGAGATGTATGATTAGGAAGGTGTGACAAGTAATGTGTTCTTCTGGTCCGTGGCCTGATGGAAAGCACAATTCAGGGCCAGTTGTGGCCATGCACCTTCATTTCCTGGCTAATGACCACAAAGACTGGCTTATTTCAGCAATTTTCTAGTTGCTCCAGAACCTTTTGTTCCCCCCAAATATCAGTCAAATCTGCCAGTTCTTCCAGGGACCAGATGGGGCCATGGCTTAGGGATGCATGTGGCTGCCTCTCCAAGCCTGGCAGACATGGCTTGTTCTTCAGTGCCTTCATTGAGTATATTTTCAGGGTCAAAAAGTGTCACTGAGCGAGGGGTTGCTATGGTCTGACTAGAATCATGAGATGTTTTCTCTTCCTGGCTGACAGCAGTTATATAGACATGTGTATGTCTCAGTACCAGCATGCACAGAAATCTGCTCATGTGATCTTTCTTAACAGAACACCTGTGACATCCATAGCCTGCCCCAAATAGTCCCTTATTGTCCAGAAAGACAGCTGTTAATGGCTTGCAGCCGCACACACCAAAAGTTCATTGCCTGGCAGCTTGTGGCGCAGCTTGAAGGGACTATAGCTGTCCCTTCAAGTACACCCTCCTGCCCCCCAGCAACACTGTCTGTCCTATCAATCACTCAGCTGTGCTCCTGGGGGGTCTCTGTGGCCTGGGGGGTGTGGAATTTGGTGCTCGTCCATTCAGTCTTCTGCTCAGCACCTGCCCTTATTCCACTGAGCTCTTGACGGATTTTAGGGGTAATCTGCAAAAAACCTGAAACCCCAAGTTTTTAGAGGAGGGATGGTTACAGGACCCTGGGGTGTAAAGGAATGGAAATGTAAAGAGCAGGGCTGTTAATGCTAATATCCCTGTTCAACAACCCTTAATTCAGGGTTTGGCCATTTCAGTGTTCTGCTCAGCACCTGCCTTTTTTCCGCTGAGCGCATGTAATTGAAAACAGGGTGTGGGGAGATTTCATACCTGAGGTATGTAGGAATAGAAATGTAAAGAGCAAGGAGTTAATATAATGCTAATGACCCTATTCAACAGCCCTACCTAGTCAAACCCCTTAGTGCAAGTAGATGGTGCTCTGAGCCTAATGGTAACTGTTGTGTCCTGTGGGAGTGCATTGTACTGTTGACTTGGGATGATCGAGAGCTTCCACATGAGGAGGAACACATTTGTGCACATAGTTTCACTGCTGCCATCACACACTGAGCACCAGGAGACTGTCACGTGTCACCCCATTGAACCAGAAAAGAAGGTGTCCATGGCCATCAGGAAAGTGGCTGCCTCTACCAGCCTCTGCTTCATCAGGAACCAGTTTGGCATGGCTCCCTGCACAGCCAGGAGGGCGGCAATACGTGAATTATGCCAGGTGCTGCAGGATGTCACAGCGAACAGCTTCATCGGCCTCCATAAGCCCAGAGAAGTTGTTGAAGGCTTCGCAACAGTACACACATCCCAATCCAATCCCCATCCCAGGAATTTGCCTGGGTGATCCTCCAGGCCATAGTTGATCACTGAGGATGGATCACTAACATTTATACAGGCTGGGCAGCAGTGTACATGATGTGCATGTCTTTCAAAACTCACTGCTGCCTGGCATGATGGAGAAAGGACAATATGTGCCCAGGGTCCCCGATGCAGTGATCTGGGGTGTTGCCACGCCCCCACTTATCATAGCAGATGTAGATTACCCCTTCTGCCCTGGCTCATTAAACCATATGGAAGACAAGTTACTGTCCAGCAAAATATGGTATTCAACTATTACCTCAGCAAATGCCAGATGACTATTGGATGTACCTTTGGCCATCTGAAAGCACGGAGGAGGTCACTGAACTACAGGCTCAAGGTGGAAACAGAAAACATTACAGCATTCATTACAGCAGCCTGCATGCTCTACAATATTTGCAAGACTGGGCGGGGGGGGAGAGGTGGGGGGGGACACCTCAGTGCCGAGCCAGGACACGGGAAAATGGTAGTGCTGCAGTGTGAGGCTCAGCATCCAGGAGTCAGCAGCAGTGGTGCAGCAGCTGAGAGGAGCTGAGCCCTCGGTGCCCAGAGCGGGGCACAGGGTGGAGGGGAGCCCAGCGGCACAGGAGAGGCCTGGAGAGGCACTCCGGGGAGAAGAGCCCATTGAGCTGTGCCCTGACCACCACCAGCTGAGGGAGCGTGAGTCATTGGGCCCTTGGGTCCCACAGGAGAAAGACATTTGGAGTGGGGAAACCCAGAGAAGGGGCTGGGTGAGCAGCCCCCCTCCCTAGTCAAGGCCCTAAGGGGAGGGGCCCCTGGTGCTTCCTGGACACCCTCCAAGGGACCCCCTTGGAAGGAGGACTATCTCTTGCCATGGGTCAGGGGCTATATTAAGGAAATAGATGTTATTAAGATTGTTCATGTTTGCGCCTTATATTTTGTAATCGAAATGTATTGTGATGTTGTAAATAATGTTATTTAGGGTTTGACCATGGTTATTGGTTAATGTTCACTGTCAATATATGCATATGATATTTAGTTGTATGTTTATCTATATTATAACTCAATAAATTGTATATAGTCAAGAACTTTGGGGTTGGGCTAACTCTATAGAGGAAAGAGGGATCAGCTCAAAATTCTGGCAACCCTCTCACAGCACCCCCTCCTACCACCCATCCCATCCCATTGAGAATAGGGCACACCCTTGGGTGTACCTGGGTTACACAACAATCCTCTAGCCTCCAAAAATTGTATTTTGTCTGGCTGCAATTCAGAAGAGTGGTTCTTGGAAGAGTTTCATAGTTTCACAGTTTCTAGGGTCGGAAGGGACCTGAGCAGATCATTTAGTCCGACCCCCTGCCATGGCAGGAAAGAATACTGGGGTCAAATGACCCCCGCAAGGTGTTCATCTAACCTCCTCTTAAAGACCCCCAGGGTAGGAGCCAGCACCACTTCTCTTGGAAGTTGGTTCCAGACCCTAGCCGTCCTGACCGTGAAGTAGCGCCTCCTGATATCTAGCCTAAACCTACCCTCTGCCAGCTTGTAACCGTTATTCCTGGTCACTCCTGGCGGTGCTCGGGGGAACAGTGACTCCCCCAATGCCTGCTGATCCCCTCTGACTAGTTTATAACAGGCCACTAGATCCCCCCTCAGCCTTCTCTTTTGGAGGCTGAACAGGTTCAGGTCCCGTAGCCTCTCCTCATAGGACCTGCCCTGTTGTCCCCTGATCATGCGAGTGGCCTCCTCTGGACCCTCTCCATGCTGTCAACATCCCTCTTGAAGTGCGGCACCCAGAACTAGACGCAATACTCCAGCTGCGGCCTGACCAGTGCCGCATAGAGGGGGAGGATCACCTCTTTGGACCTGCTCGAGATGCATCTGTGGATGCACGACAAGGTGCGGTTGGCCTTCCTAACTGCCTCTCCACACTGCCGGCCCATGTTCATCTTGGAGTCAATGATGACCCCCAGATCCCTTTCCGCCTCCATGCTGACAAGAGGGGAATTCCCTAATCTGTAGGTATGGTGCCGGTTGTTCCTCCCGAGGTGCATCACCTTGCACTTGTCTGTGTTGAAACCCATCCTATTCTCGTCCGCCCACCCTTGTAACCTGTCTAGGTCTGATTGTAGCCTGTTGCATCCTTCCAGTGTGCCCACGTCCCCCCACATCTTAGTGTCATCAGCAAATTTGAACAGTGTGCTTTTTACCCCCTCGTCCAAATCACTGAAGAAGTTGAACAGTGCAGGCCCGAGGACCGAGCCCTGCGGAGCCCCACTGCCCACGTCCTTCCAGGTTGAGAAGGACCCATCCACTACCACCCTCTGGGTGCGGCCCTCCAGCCAGTTGGTGACCCATTTGACTGTGTGGGTGTCAACACCACAGCCCCCCAGTTTCTTAACGAGAACAGGGTGAGAGACAGTGTCAAAAGCCTTCCAGAAGTCCAGGAAGACTATGTCCACTGCTACCCCTGCATCTAATGATCTGGTGATTGGTCTGACAGGACCTGCCTCTAATGAACCCATGTTGGTTGCCCCTAAGCATGCAGTCCCCTGCTGGCTCCTCCTGGATGTGTGCCAGCATAATTTTCTCAAACAGCTTGCCTAGGATCGAGGTAAGACTAACCGGCCTATAGTTTCCCGGGTCCTCCTTCCTGCCTTTTTTGAAGATGGGAACCACGTTGGCCCTCTTCCAGTCTGTCACGGGGCGTGGCGCAGGGGCGGCTGTGATCCCTGTAGCGCCCCCCCTACCATGTCAAGTAGGTGATCCAGCACCCTCTTATCTCGCCTGCCACCGTCTTGTTGTTATATGGTTCTAGAAGGGAGGCTGCCTTTGATCCCCTAGTACACGGTGTTATGCTGGAACTATTCCCCGTTCCGTATGTGGAGTGACTCGGTGCACCCCCAGCCTTAAGAGCTATGCATGCCTCCACCCTCCCCTTTAGCATGCCCCAAGCCTTGCAGCTGTACCGGACGTTATCTGGTCAGTTTCTTATAGGCGCCCTTCCCTGGCGCCCCGGGTTTGTCACTCAACTGGCGCCCCTTATCTGGCGCCCCCTGGGCTTGTCTCGCAACCGGTGCCCCTTCTCTGGTGCCTCTGCGCTCGTCATGCAACCAACACCGCTTTACCAGCGCCTCTGGGCTTGTCACGCAACCAACGCCCCTCTATTCGCTAGCTGTCTCGGGGTCTACTAATTATATCCGCTCCCCCGCCTAGGTTCCGCTCAATCTACACACCCCTCCTGGGGCTTCTCTTTCTCACAGACCATGCCCAACTGGGGCCAGTCTCCCTGCACTCACACACTCCTTGCCCTCACCGGGCTTCTCAATAAATTTGCCCCCTTTTGAGGCTTCTCACTAGGCTTGCCTCCTTCCAGGGCTTCTCACTAGGTCTGCCCCCTCCCCCGGGGCCTTCCCCGTCCAAGCAGCGCCCCCCCGGGGCCTGCCTCTTGTACGTTGTGCGGTCACCCCCACATCCGGGACTGCATTCCATGCTTCCCGTGGTACTCGCCTTCTCTGGGGCCTGCCCTGCACTTCTCATGCTTTCCTGCCCGCACTGGGGCTTCTCACCACGGGGCTCAGGCGGCCTCAGCCCTACCTGGCCCCAGACCCCTTTCCTGGGTCATATGCCTTAATGGGCAAAATACTGCCCTCACGGACTGGGGTCTCAACACCCCACACACCGTGCCTCTCCGGCGCTCACCTGCCATGCCAGCTGTGGCGCCAATCACTGTGCTGCCGAGCCAGCTTGTGGCACCAGTCGCTGTGCCCTCACTGGCACCATTTGCTGTGCCCTCACTGGGCACCAGGAACCCCTGAGCTACTGGGGAGCCCCCGCGAGGGCTCCTCACACCCTTACAGCCTCACCCAGTCTTCTGGTATACCACAAAGAACTAAACAAAACCATAAGCCAAACAGTTGTAACACAACAATAAGCCTCCTGGCTATAACATAGATTCTAGGCCCACCTGGCCATCTTGCAAAGGCCTACCAGTCAGGGTTCTCTCCACCCTTACCATGGTGCAGCCCCTTGTGTGCTCAGGCAGCACCACTCGTCTCTGCCCTGCTACACCTCTCCTGCAGAGCTCCTGCACCTAAGACTGTCAGAAGGGAACTACTGCTAGGCTTTGGCCTGGGCTGTTTATAAAGGCCCCGTCCTGCCTCCTTCTGGTCATGTGACCAGCCTGGCTGCTCTGGCAGCCACACCTGTGCTATCTCAGGGAACTTCCACAGCCCTTCTTCCTAATTCCAGTAGCAGGCACCCTAGTGCCCTGCTACCTCGGCCAGTTCCTTTAGAACTCTAGGGTGGAGATCATCCGGACCAGCTGAGTTGAATACGTCCAACCCCTCCAGAAGGTCCCTAACTAAATCCTCGCTAACCCGTGGCCCAGGTGTGCCTCCCCCGGGTCCTGAGGGGGGCCCAGCAGGGAGGTGGCTGTTCTGGTCCCTACTTAGGAAGATGGAGGCAAAGAAATCGTTAAACATGTTAGCTTTGCCATCTGGTGTGACGACCAAGTTTCCCAACGCGTCTTGCAAGGGCCCCACATTATCCGGGACCTTCTTTTTACCCCCTATGTATTTAAAAAAGGACTTCTTATTGTCCTTAATCTGGGAAGCTAGCCCTAATTCCATCTCAGCCTTGGCCTTCCTGACTGCCTCCCTACATCCCCAAGCAACTACAGAATAGTCCTCCCTGGTGATGACCCCTTCTTTCCATTGGGTGTAAGCCTCCTTTTTAGCAAGGAGACATTCCCGGATGCTTTTGGTGAGCCACAGAGGCTTGTGTGCTCTCCTGCTCCCTTTGATCCTCGTTGGGATTACCTTCCTTTGGGCTTGGAGGATCGTCTCCTTAAGGAGCGACCACTCTCCTTAGACACCTGGCTCCCCTCCCCTCCGGGACCTCAGCACTTCCCCAACTATCCTCCTTAGCTCATTGAAGTTTGCCCTCCTGAAATCTAGGGCTGCTGCCTTACTGCATGCCTTTGCCACCTTGCGCTGGATGGTGAATTCCAGCAGGCGATGATCGCTGTCACCCAGGTGGTCGAGCACCTGCAGCCCCCTCACCAGGTCATCACCCATGGCCAGCACTAGGTCCAACAAGGCATCTCCCCTGGTGGGGCTGTGCACCTCCTGGGTTAGACGGAGGTCCTGCACTCTGGCCAAGAACCTACGTGAGCGTTCAGACCTGGCTGACTGTTCTTCCCAGCAGATGTCTGGGAAGTTCAGGTCCCCCATGACTACCACATCCTTAGCCTTCACTACCTCTGTGAGCTGACCCAAGAATTCCTGGTCAAGCTCTTCTCCCTGGTTGGGAGGTCTGTAGTAGACCGCCATCGTTAAGTGTCTTTCCCCTCGTCTGCCTTGTACTCTAACTCAAAGCACTTCAGAGTGCCCCTCCCCTGACTCCTTGCTAATTGACGAGGATGTGTATTCCTCCTTAATATAGAGTGCCACGCCCCCACCTCTCTTTCCTATCCTGTCCCTCCTGTACAGCCTATAGCCCTTGACATTCACCGCCCAATCATGCATTGCATCCCACCACGTTTCCGTAATCCCCACTATGTCCGGACTGGTGTCAGCCAGCAGGAGGGTGAGTTCCTCCTGCTTGTTACCCATACTATAAGCGTTTGTGTAGAGGCATTTGAGGCCTCCTGTGGATGTGTGTACTGACCCCCTAGTCCCAGTGTTACTGTGGCCCCTATCTCTTACCTGTTTATTCGCTTTGCTCGTTGGTCTGGGCTGGGCTGTAGTTGTGGGTGCTGTTTGGTCTGGCAGTCTGATGTTTCCTCCACCCTCAACTTCCCCTTCCCCTGACGAGTCACAGTAGTAACATAGTAGTAACAACCTCTTAGCAGCTACACAGCACTACTCTGTTTCACAAAACCGTGTTGGCATGGCTTAGTAAATTCTTGCACTTTTCAGTTTACAGACAGGCACCAAGAGTTGTGTGACTTGCCCCAGGCCTTACCGTGAAGTCACTGGCAGAGCTGATACGAGCATTCTGGCACACCTGGGTCCCAGCCCATCATGGCACACATTGTTTTATCTCAATGTCATAACTCTCCGAAGGGGTGAGCAATGGCATTTTTCAAAGGAAAGAATAGCAGATTGAGTAGCTCAAAGGGATGAGAACTCCAGACATTGAGGGTAGTTCATAGACTTGAAAAAGTTGAAGCCCTAGGTATGTCTGGGGCTGCACATCTTTCTGGAACACTTCTCTGGAAAATGCAATCCAGATCTTCCCTATTTCAGGAAGATTCTTGGGCCTCTCTGAAACTAAGCAGACTTACAAAAATGAATGAGATATTTCTGTTTTTAGGGACTTCAACCAATAGAGCAATCTGTTGCTTATACCAAACCCTACTTTTCCTCTCAAGTGCCAGGCCAACAAGGCACCTCATTTTAATTCAGCAGGTATACCTAATTTAAGACTATGAATAACCTCACTGATATCAATGGGATGACTCGCTTGCGGAAAACTAGGCACTTGTGTAAGCGTTTTGCTGAATTCAGACCCCTGCAAGGTGCACAGCCTAGCCTCTCGCAGGGAATGAAAGGTATAATCTATTCTTGGCAGCAACACTAAATCTAATGCTCAAAGCAGGCAATATTAGGAAGGGAACTTTCAGGCTAGTCACTAGAGAGGCACTGTTCTTTAAAGGATGTATGAGTTCAACTACAAATATGTTAAGCACAAAGCCACATCAGAAAATACCTGCTATGGAACATGGTGAACCTGGTGTCCAGTTAGTTGTGCTTAGCTGCTTTTCTTCCTGGATTAATTTGGACTTTCTTTCCAATGATGTTGTTCCACACCTCCAGTGACCCCTATCTAAATCAAAATAAAGGGCTAAAAATGTCCTTGGGACAGCAGCACAGCTGCTGATTTATAGGACAGCATGATGTGTAGACATACATCTTCACTCCTACTAGCAGGGCTTTTAAAGGAAGCCATAATAAACAGAATTAATCCTCTGAATAAAAAATAATCCATGGGAATAATTAATTTTGCAGAAGCTATAAATGAATCCTTATTTTCTGATAACTCCTAAACTCCAACATCATCCTTGGCATGAAGCAATTAAGGGAGGCCTCCTATGAATCAGGGGGCAAGAGGAATTATATTTGTGGTCATTAGGAAAAAAGACATGAATTCCTACCGGCAGAAAAAATTGTAAACTTTTGCCTCTCCCAGAGTGTACAGTATATTTCTGATCCTGTAAAAACTTGGTTCTCTCACCACCAAGTTCTGCATAGGGCCCTGCCAGAACTTTATCATGGAAGCAAGCACGCTTCTTTCATAGTTTCATAGTTGTTAGGGGCTAGAAGGGACCTTACAGATCATCAGGTCCAGCCCCTCTGCACTTGGGCAGGAAAGACTGCTGGGATCAGAGGACCCCAGAACGATGGGCATCAAGATGCTTTTTGAAGATTGCCAGAGTGGATGACTGTACCACCTCTGGGAGAAGCCTGTTCCAAACCCTTGGCACTCAACTTGTAAAGAAATTTTTTCCTTATGTCCAGTATGAAGCGATTTTCAATAAGTTTGTACCTATTATTTCTTGTCCTCTCCTGGGTGGGCCTTGGGGAACAGATGCTCCCCCAGGCCCTGATGTATGCCTTGATATACTTATAGGCTGCCACCAAGTCCCCTCTGAGTCTTCTCTTCTCCAGGTTGAACAGCCCAAGTCTTTCAGAGTCTCCTCATATGACCTGCTCTCCAGACGTCTAATCATGTGTGTGGCCCTCCTGTGGACTCTCTCAAGCTTCTCCACATCCTTCCTGAAGTGCAGCACCCAGAACTGGATGAATAACTCCAGCTGCGGTCTCACCAAGGCCGAGTAGAGAGGGAGGATGACATCCTGCGCCTTGCCCGAGATGCCTTGGTAGATGCATGCCGGTGTTTGATTAGCTCTGCCAGCTACAGCATCACATTGGTGGCTCATGATCATTTTGTTGCCTATCACGACACCCAGGTCTTATTCAAATGTGGTGCTAGCAAGCGCAGCACTGCCAAGTCTGTAAGGGTGTTGTAGATTATTTCTTACCTGATGGAGCACTTTACATTTCTCCATATTAAACAACATCAAGTTGGGGTCTGCCCACCTCACGAGCCTGTCCAGGTTGGCCTGTATTACCAGCCTGTCCTCAAGAGTGACCACACTCTCCCATATTTTGGTGTCATCGGTGAACTTTGCTAGTTCGCTTTTTATACCCGAATCCAAATTGTTGATGAGCATGTTGAAAAGTACTGCTCCAAGTACTGAACTCTGAGGGATGCCACTGGTTGCCCTCTGCTATGATGATTCAGTTCCATCAATCAATACTGTTTGGGTCCTATCATGGAGCCACTTACCTAGCCACCAGACTGTAAAGTAGTCAAGGTCACATTTTCCCAACTTTTTCATGACAACTTCGTGGGACACCAGGTCAAAGGCCTGTTTGAAGTCCAGATATAGGACATCAACCTTATCTCCCCCATCAAGGTGGCGGGTAACCTGATCATAGAAGGACATAAGGTTGTTCTGGCATGACTTTCCCATAATAAAGCCATGTTGGTTATCCTTCAGAATACTGTCTTCTGCTAGACTGTCTGTAATGGATTATTTGATAATTTTCTCCAGAATTATACCAGGGATTGAGGTCAAACTGACCAGCCTATAATTTCCCAGGTTCCCCTTTCTCCCTTTCTTAAAGATAAGCACCATGTTGGCCTTCTTCCAATTTTCTTGGACCTCTCCTGAGTGCCACAAGTCTTCAAATAACTTTGCCATCAGTCGCGCAATGACACTGGCTAGTTCTTTTAGCACCCTCAGGTGTACTTAATCTGGTTCTGCTGGCTTGTAGATATTTAGCCTTTATACATGCTCCCCCACAAGATCTATGCCAACTATGGAGGGGTGGTCACCCCCAACAGAATCATCCTGTATCCTGTCAAGAAGGCTAACACCCTTGGACTGGTGGAATACTGATGTGAAGTATTCATTCAGGAGTTTGGTTTTATCTTGAGTGTCAGTTATCAGCAACCCCATTTCGTTCATCAGGGTTGAATGAATGAGGGTTGAATGAAAGGTTGAATGAAGCCCCTATGCTTCCCTTATTTTTTCTCCAACTTCCTACACATCTAAAGAAAGACTTTTTGTTGTCCTTGATTCCAATTGCCATCTGTATTTGGTTTGTGCTCTTGCTGTCCTGATCTGCTCCTCACAGGTGCAGGCTGTTGCCAAGTACTCCTCTTTGGTGGTGTCCCAGGGGGCAAAGTAATGGAAGATACTTACCGGCAGATTGAGAGGCAGCATACAAGGGGCATAAGGAAGAGCTGGTGCGGCTTGTTAGCTGCCTTTTTATTCAGTTACAGTAGGGCCAATGATGTCAGCGTCAGATGCCAGCCAGCGAAGATAAAAATGGCAGCCAATGCCACGGAGGGGGAGGATAGTCTGGGAGAGAAGCTGCAGCTGCTGCCACCACCAGCAGAAAGGATTCTCCTTGAGGAGCCCGCAGAGCCTGGCAAGCAGGGACAGACACTGGCAGTGCTTGGCATAACTCCCAACAGAAGCCTGCACAGGATGGTGTGGGAATGATGAACACACTGCCCGAAGGCATGGCTAGGACAGAACACGGAGGCAGAGTTGAACCAGGTGGAAGTGCCGGGAAGATGGGGCATGGAAGAAACCCTGTTAGGGGGTGAAGACCCCGGGAGCGCCCTGAGGGGATTTACTGTCAGGGCGGGTACAGCCGCCAAGCTCAGCCGTAGTGACAGGCAGATGAGAGAGAAGACCGGAGGCAACGAGTCAGGGTAACACAAAATAACCCCAGTTAGAGTCCAGGGGAGGATAGAAAAGGAGCAGGGAGCCACCACATCTGAGTGTGCCTGTTATTAGGTATTTTGTTGTAACGTGTATTTTTGTTAACCCAGACAGAGGAGCATAGGGAAGGGTATGTGTACCTCGAGGAGCGAGGCTGAGGTGAAGCCTCAGAAGGTGCACCTTGTTTTTTTTGTGTTTCCCTGAAGGAAGGGGCAGAGATGAGAGGGACAAGGGGTAGGCCAACAAGGGTAAATGAGACTGTAGGCTGAAGGCACTTAGACACTGAAATGGAAGGCGTTATCCTCACTGAGGGGACGAGACCAGCAGATGGGCGATGCTCTGAAGGAGGTCTGAGGCTGGGGTGTAGGGGTGGTGGAGCCCCGTGAATGGCCGTTGGGTGAACCACGGGCCACCGAGTACACTCGACGACCAACCTCACCAACTGAGGAACAATAAGTCGTGGCAGGCAGGATCGGGGTTGGTGACTCAAGGGGGAGACATCTACTTGAGTGACGACACGAGCCTGCAAGGCTCTTGACATCTTCCACCAGAGCAAAAACTGCTCGAGAGTGGCTGTTTGAAGCCTGGTGGCTACAGGTGGTTATCCCAACTTCCATCCTTTGTAGGCTCCTTGTTTTAATTTCAGGAGGTCCATGACTTCTCTGTTGAGTCAAGGGGGCCTCCCAGCCTAGGGCTGTGTGAAGCTTTGGGTGGTGATTCGATTCAGAGAAGATTTGGCTTGATTCGCTAGCCAGGGGTCAAAAAAACCCACTGAAAAAAAACGGAGTGGTGCATGTGGTAGCAGTGTGTGTCGCCCAAAGCCAGAGCCTGGCCAGTTGAAGCCAGAATATGAGGGGTTAAAAAAAATCCCTCTATGATGCTCCCTTGCAGCACAGAGAACAATTGAACATGTGGTATGTGGCACCACAGATGTGTCTATGGCATCACATACTGCATAGTCATGATTTTCTGGACACAGCCATAGGGGCTACAGTTTGATAGTGATTTGACTGAGATCACAAAGGGAATCAGTGCCAGAACAGGGACTAAACCAGGTCTCTCACTTCCTAGGGTAGTACCCTAATCCCTGGCTCATCTTTCCTCAGAAAGGCTGACAAACTTCAGTGAGCAAGTATGGCTTTTAAGATACCTAGATTGCTTTGGGGAAACTTGCAAGGTTGAGCACAAGAACCTTCTTCATGGCCCTCCGTGTCAGACAGCGTCTGGGTCTGTGCACCAGGCTCCAGGTTCTGCTGGGGCACATCTACACGTGCAATTACTGTGAAGCAATAAACTCCAGAGTTTATGGCTCCCAGATGTAACATTTGAACATTCATCTGGGGGCCATAAACCCTGGATTTTATTGATGTTTGAACATGCACCCAGGAGTGCCGCACATTGAGCTGGGTGGGAACAGTCCCAACTGGCAGGAGACCTGGGGGTCAGCCTGTCAGCCCAGGGCTGCTCCCCCCGCTCAGTGTGCTGTGGAGGTGCTGGCTGGGCCATGAGGGTGCTTTAGTGCAGGGTAGCCAGTAGGCAACCCCCACACTGAAGCACCTTTGTGCCCCAGCCAGCCCTGTCAGCCTCTAGATATGTGTTGGAGTGGAATAAATAACTCCGCTGTAGGATAGTACTTGTGTCTGTCAGTACTGTCCTATGGTGGAGTTAATTAGTTTACTCCATCCTAACAGCACCATATAGCAGTTCCAAGCCCCAGGGGGCAGCCATGTGCCTGCTGCTCAGCTCTGACTAATATTTCCGTTCCTCAAGTTGCTCACCCATGATGTCTTGATCTTGTTAAAGATTGAATAAGGAGACTACCCACAGGCCTTAGAGTGAACCCCAGTCCTACCAGATCTCCAACAGGGTTTCCCTGTGCCCCTGCTAGCCTCAACTATGCCCTCAGGCTCAAATAGACCCTCTTGGCTAGACCAGGCCTCTGCAAGGCACCTGTAGCCTTAAGGGATAATTGTGTGGCTCTGTACCTTTATGGCTCTGCCTTGCAGGTGGCGTCACTGTGGACATTCATTTTGTCACATGCTTACACTCATGAGGCCCTCCTCCATAGGGTGACCACCTATACCTAATTGGGCAGGACAGTCCCAGAATGGGAACATCAAGTCCCAGTCCCAGGCTGCATGACTCTGGGACAGCATTTGTCCCAGATTTGCAGTATCCTGGAGGGATGCAGGTTTGGGAAGCAGTGGGTTTCCCCTCACAGGCTACACGGGTCTGCTAGGAGCAGGATGCAGGGGGCGCCACGTGTTCCTGGAATTGGATTCTTAAAGCCTTAGTGACCATCTCAGCTGCCAGTTAGAGACTACTGGCATGGGGACCTGATCTGTGCTAACAGTGCTACACTGCACCCCTTCTGCCACCCACAGCACCCACCAAGACCCCTATCCTTTCCCAGATCCAGGCCTCTGTTCTGCTCCCCTCCTCATACTCCTGCATAAGACCCTACAGTCTCTGCTCCTCTCTGTGGTCCTCAGTGGCCTTTGCTTGGTATCTCTGCAAACCTTTGCTGGGCAGTAGCATAGGGATGCAGCTGGGCACCTGGGGCACAGGGGCAGTGGTAATTTCTGGTTTGGGCAATCATGAAGCTTTCCCTCCCCTTGCTTCCTTGCTAACTCCCAGCTCTGCCTTTCTAGCCCTGTTTCTGCTCTGCTCCCACTTCTAAAACCAGTCATATAGGAAAGTCTGGTTCCTTCCCCATAGATAAGGGTGCCTCCTGCGGGTCCCTAGACCTCTGAGAATGCACATATGTCTAAGAACAGACAGTCAAAAAGCCCAAGACTTAATTGATTTAATTGTCACAGGCTAGTCTTGTGAGAGAGTGCTTATGCTAAGCAAGGCCTAGCATTAGAAACAATGC
This sequence comes from Crocodylus siamensis, assembly GCF_052110815.1. Taxonomy (NCBI): domain Eukaryota; kingdom Metazoa; phylum Chordata; order Crocodylia; family Crocodylidae; genus Crocodylus; species Crocodylus siamensis. The sequence goes on along the minus strand of NC_143396.1, from coordinate 164,091,827 downwards.
ACTAAAACTCCCAGAATGCTTCAAGGAGGTTGAGGAGTCAGCGATTGACATTCTGGTAATCACTTTCTGACCCTTAGATGAAAATGCTGACCTTCTGACCTTTGAACAATGATAAAAATAGCAGGCAAGCTGCTTATGTTGTTAAGAATAGGAAACTGCATGGCTAAACCGCAATGATGAAAAAACAACCGCATATTATGTCAGTCTTGACATTTTAACCCTGCAAAAACCAGCAAAACATATAGATGAATAATGTATTTAGGTTATAGAAAAGAAACATAAAAAATATAAAGGTCATTAAGAATTAGCATAAGAAATATAAAGGTCATTAAGAATTAACATAAGAAGCGTAAAAATTATAATACAAAGGGTATCACCTGATATTATAATATAGATAAGTTAACTAAATAACCAATAGAAGTAAGAATTAGAAATGCATATGTATAAGTGTTATCATATATAACTAATAGTAAAGTTATGTTAGATGCCTCACTTCCACCATGGGGGACAGTTTTGTATCTTTTGTCTAAAAAAAGATAAGGGACTCCTTTTAAATGAGCTGTTGACCAGTTCTGAGACTACTGAATCAGGCAGCCACACCTAGCCTCCGGGTTAGAGAGAAAGGGCTTGATTTGGGAACCTCGTGAACCAACAGACCTCCTTTAGTTTATGACTTTGTGAAACAATAAAAGTTTTAAATTGAACATCCAGGTCTGAGCCTGTGCTTAATTCAGTCCTTATATAATTCAGCATCGAACTCACACAAGTCTAAGCTGCAAAGACTGAACTGATAAACAAGTGAACAGACATTCACTTGATTCTGGAAATACAGCCACATGCTTGCTGTGGCACAGGCCAGAAGTCAGGGGGACACTAAAGCATGCCTCCCTGCTCAGCTGGAGAAGACAGCATGGGCCATGGCTAGCCCACCCACCCTATGAAGGGGTGGTTGCGCGAAAGGTACAAAGTATCCTGGGATGCTGGGGGATTGTGAATTAACTTGAAGCTGAAGGGGATCTAGGGCAGAAGTTCACTAAACCAATTAATCTAAATCAGTTAAGCCTGATACATCCATTCAGGTTTATCTTAAACCAGTATCAGCCATTTTGAAAGTGGTTTATGTGTACTGAACTTCTGTTGCGTTACGGATTTGAACCAGTTTCCAATCACTTATACTGGTTTATGGTAATTTCTGTCCCTAGCTAATAGCATTCTATAATCAAGTTCCTTCCCGAAACAATGTTACTGACCAAACTGGAGCTAGTTCATGCAGGACTCAGCCTACAGCCAAATACTTAAGTTTGGCCCAAATCCAGCACTGGTGGCTGTGGACCTGCAATGTCCATTTTGCCTTGCCATTACACAGTGAGACCATTGTCTTGGAGTGTGGCTGTTACTGCTGCCATCTCAGGCATCAGCACTGTACTGAAAATAACCCATCGTTTAGTCGCATTTTCCAGCTCTCTCTCTCTCCCCAGTCAGACAGTGTGAAACAGCCCAGCCTGTTGTGCTGTGCTGAGTGCACAGATCAAGGTCAGCTTCCCCGAGCCTGGTCAAAATGGGCTGGACCAAAGCATCAAAAAATCACTGTGGTTTGAGAATACATATTGCATGACACGTCAATGAGCCAGCAATGGAGAGAGTAGTGACGTGTAGCCCACAGAGGGACATCTTCCTCTTCTAACAGCTACAGAACCACAAGTGACGTGTGATCGGTCTCTGATACCAGACACGCAGTTCAAAAAAACCAGAGAGCCGTATGCCGGCACTTATTCTTCCTGTATGCTAAGTATTAAAAGAAACATGAAGCTCGCTGATAAACCCTGTTAATGACTGATCATACACATGCATGCATGCACACACATATACACACATGCATGCCTAGAAATGTGATCATGAGTTAGAAACTCTGCTGTGGTAGTTTGGTAGCTAAGGACACTGCATAGGCAGACCTCATGCAAACATCCCCTCATTGTTTATACAGTTACCTTGCTTTGGTTTTCTCTTGCTAGCCACAATCTCTGCTTTTTTAAGGGGCTGCTCCGTCCATCAGTGTTTCTGCACAGATCTAGAAACCAATTGCTCATGCAGTCCCCCTGTGCTCAAAGCATGAGCAGAGGCAATCACAGGGCAGCCAGCAGAAAAATGTCCTGTAATGAGCTAAACTTGCATACCTGCTGAGTCCACTAAGCGTGTAGCCTTCAAAACACAGGGAATAAAAAGAGTCCCATGGCACCACTTGAAAAGAATTTCTGGTTCTGCCCTTAGTCACCGGAGACCTCACCATGAGAGACCAGGTCTGTTTTGTCACCGCTCTCTCACCAACACCAGCTGCCACATTCACACGTAGACTAGGGCCTGCCAACATCTGTACCTGAGCACAAGAAGCATGGTCAGTTTTGAGCATCGGACTTGCAGGATTAGGCCCTTTAGATGGCTAAACAAGGGGAGCACTGAGGTTTCAAGCACTGCGTTGAAGCTTCTGCCCATAGACAGGAAAGGAAGACAAAATTGCTGTAGCTTCAGCATGACAACAGCCTAGCATGAGGGTGCAACCACTTTCAGGCTTGCAGACAAAACAAACCCTGACCTCTGTGTGTGTGAGCAGAGAGCGGTTTACCTAGGAAGACCAGACCTTTTTTTTGACCTGTGGCTATTAAGATACCCATCAGTTTCTGAATTTTTGTAGGGGCCTCTTAGAAAAGGCATAGGTCAAAGGGTTACTAAGATGCACCTTGGAGACAGGCTGGTAGGATTTATGAAGCACTCCCAGCCCATGAGTGGTGCCAGTCTGACAGCCCTGGGGGCTCACATGCTCCACTCTCCATAGATCACTCACACTGCTTCTTAGCCCAGCCTTGAGGCCTGCTTTGTCCTTCACAAATCAGAAGAGCAAGTCTATCCCAAAATAGCACAAGGAAAGACAAACCTCCAGGAAGGGATAGGGAATCTCGTGCTTCATAACCTAGGCAGGGTCAGGTTGACTCACAGAAGCCAGGTGTTGGGCACTGTCAGAGACAGGACATTAGGCAAAATAGCCCTGAGTTTGATCCAGCCTGCCTATTCCTGTGTTGTGATGTTCCTTGACCTCTTTGTCAAGGCACCAGCCACAGAAAAAATTAATGCTGAAGGTAGATGCGTTCTGGGACACAGACGCTGTAGTCTGGATGAGAGAGGAGCATCTTGCCTCATAGAGTACTACATACTTATCAGTGGGGAGGATTTTCAGCCACCACCAGTAGGGCTGTGCGAAATTTTGCTGGCTGTTTCATTTAGACGTTGTTTCAACTCATTTCGATCTCAAAACAGCAAAATTGAAACAGAATATAGGTCTTCAAAACAGCCTTGAAATGAAACGAGGGCAGTCAAAACATTGCGAAAGTTTCAAAACATTTTGAGTTTCAAAGCTGAAGCTGGGCTTGCCTTCAGGGCAAAAGAAAGTAAGGAGAGGGATGGGGAAGAGAGGGGAAGGACTGCTCTGACATTGGCTGTGTAACTGGCCAGTGACTGTGATCCTTCCCTGCTCTCAGGGAGGGATTGAAAAACAACATAAAAGGCAGCATTTTTTGAGCTGGCCTGCTTTCTGCCTTGGGGTCAGTTACTGAGCTATCTTCAAGCAGCTTGGGAGCGTTAGCCAACAAAGGCTACTACTACCATTGATTTGATTTCCTACTTGCTAACCTAGCAAGTGGGATTCTGCAATACCTCTTGCTTTCTTCCTAGACCCTATTATTTTATTATTATATTAATTAATTTATTCTTTTCAATTTCGTAATTATATTGGATATTATACTATAGAATTTATATAGGAAGGCACATATACATTTATTTTTTTTTTATTTTCATACATGTATACCTTGGATATACTATAGAATTTATATAGGAAGGCACATACTTATATATATATATATATATTATACATTTATATCTTGCATATTATAATATAGAATGTATATAGGAAAGCGCATATACATTTTTATATTTTTATAAATACAAGACACTATGAAACACACCATGAAGTGTGCTGGAAAGGGAGCTGGCAAGCCTTCAGGGAGGGTGGAAGACGGGGTAGAGGGAGAGGTGCAAGCCCCACCCCTCAAACTGAGACACAGCCTCTTTCCTACAACTAGCAGGGATGAGGCTTCCAGTTCTACAGGCAGCAAGGAGAGGGGAGCAGTGCCAGTGCCACTGCCTGTGTCTGCATCCCCTCCCAGAGCACCAGCCATAACCCGTCCTGCCACCACCATGACAACAAGCAGCAGCACCAGCATGACAATCTCCTCCACCTCCATTTCATTTTCCATGCTGAGCCTTCCAGCGCCAGAGGAAGAGCTGGGGCTGGATCTGGATCTGAGTGCCCTAGCAAGGGAAATTCTGGGGAAGGAGGGGTAATCATCTGAGTTTCTGCTCCATACCCCTCAAGTTGCCCCTACAGCCAGGTCTCCTTCCCCAGAAGGCACTGCAGAGGAGCCACAGAGGTGCCCTGATGGAGATATGTATTGTGTTGTGAAGATATCTCCATACTGGAGGCAGTGTTGGCAGGTTTTGCATGTCTCGTCATGGCATGGCCTCTATCCATTCAGTGCGTTTGGGGCTGTAGGAAGTTGGCTTCTGGTGATAAGGTTAGCTAGGTTCAGTGCTTGTTGGAATTTACAAGGCTATAGATGTCGTCAACAGTTAGCTCGTGGTCATCTTCATTTTTGAGTGGTGTGTAGGGAGGCTGAATGAGAAACTTCATGGATTGAACATTAGGAATATACTTCACCTCTGGTGCCCCAATATTAGCTGGAAAAGTAATTTAATGAGCTTGAAGGTGATGAGTTACTGGCCCATCTATTTGGTATCACTATTTTTGGCTAAAATGTTGTACCATCTAGATATCCCAGATGGACTTGAGACCCCTGTGTGGCTTTCATACTTTGGCCTGTGTGTGTAGCTAATTCCTAAACCAGCCTTGCCTGTAACTCTGTCCCACAAAGGAGCTTGACTGCATTTTATGTTTCTGGTTAATGAAGTGCAGCTGTTACACCCAGCAGTTACAGTCAGGTTAAATTCAGCCTATGACTATATCATTTGAAAGCAGCCTCCATTAGCTTTTTGATACCACAAGCCTTAAAAAGTCAAGTGAATGGCCTTGAGATATAGTATACATTTATCTGTGTTGTGCTTCAGTGAAAGGAATATTTTAATAATTAAAGCTATCATGTGGCTCTTTTATAGTGTGTTTGTGGAAGGCTCTCAGTCTTCTTCACAAGCATTGTGAAGCATGTTTCCATGAACCAGACATGGTCATTATTCTCCCAGTTTTACGAAAAGGAGAACTGAAGCATGGAGACACTGAGGCACTTGCCCAAGGTTAAATTGCACATCAGTAACAGAGCTGCACTCTGGGGTTTGGCACGTGAAGCGTGTAGCATAAGTCTGGCTGCTGATCCTAACTACCAAGAGCTCTGCTCTGTTATCTTACAGCCTCCAGGGACAGACAGGCTGCTGGTAGGCTCCCCATCAAGCGCTTCTTTGTTGTCCCTCATATTTCTCCTCTCCTGGCTGTTCCCAAATGTTCTGGGTATGCAACCCCAATCCTAGGTTTACAACCATGCTATGTGGTACAAGCCTGATTTTTCCAATAGCATTTCAGGACTCATTTGGGACTGCGATTTCTAGCTTGGGAACCATTGCTCTATTCCTTCAGAGCAGGCCACGAATGTCCTTTCTCCAGCATCACTCTGCCCAGAAACTTCAGGGCAGGCGCCAGCACCTCATACTCTCAGCCCCCTCCTTCCCCCCACCTCCAGCAGCACAGTCCCCTTCAGGGTTGAAAAGATGGCAACCTTGTTTCTATAGCCGAATCTGGGCTTGCAACACTGATGTCACTGCAAATGGCAGCAGGTTGGTGCCTGCAAGTGTCAATGCATTCCACAGAGCCACTTACTATGCAGTTCAGGTTTACATTTCTGGGAGCAAAACCAGTCTGAGGAATAGCCATTCAGTGCCACTGCCTGCACTCTGACATAGTAGTACTCAGTGAAGTTTTCTGTCTCATGTGTGAGGTTACAAAAGGGCTGAGAGGTGTTCTGGCACTCAGTTTTAAGCCATTTTTTCTCCACATACCTTAGAGAAGACATAGTGAATGCTTTCAATCCACCATATATAGTTCCTAAATAATTAAAAACTGAGTTTTATAAGCATGAGTGCACTCTGCCTCACAGTGTGCCTGTGAAGTATCATTTCCACCTCTGCCATTATACAGGTGGAGAAACTGAGGCACAGAAAGGAAATGACTCACCCCAAAGTTAGTAGCCAATCCAGGACCCAGATGACATAGATTCCAGGCTCAAAGTGGTTTTTAACCATCTATGAATGAATCCGTATGCATATTTGGGACTTTTAAAAGTCCTTTTTTTTCAGATTCTGATGAGAGCCAGTAACTTTGCTTATAACTTCTACCTACAGTGGTGACTTTTGCCTTTACAAATCATCAATAACACAAAGGCAACAGTAAATATAGATAGCTCACATGCTCTCTTGAGGCAAAGATATTGAACTAGGCAGTGTTTTCAACTGAATACTTCACACACCAAAAATTGCAGTTGTATTACACTGAAACTCTTTGCTATTGGTGCTGACTTGGGCCAAGAGTTAAAAAAAAGGAAAATAAATGTCTGCAGAAAGTAAAATACTTTTTAGAAACAGGTTGCCTCCACATTTTTAAACAAAACACTTTGGCATTTCATTTACAATATTTCCAGATTCATTTTAGCTAAATTTAATTTTAAAAAAGATAGCTAAAAATGCCTGAAAAAGAGATTCTTTCATCTGCACCAAAACAATATTTTCTTGGTTTTCACTTTAGTGAGACAAGCCAGAAAAAAAAATGTTTCAGACTACTTTGCAAATAAATTTCTTCTTTTGAATCGTGTGTGTTTCCAAAACAAAAGAAAACAGAAAAGCCTTATTGTTCCCTTAGCTATGCAATGACTGTAAGCACTGTACAGGTCTCACTGGATGTTTGCAACCTGTCCAGGACACAGCTGGGACCCAATATATGCCCACAAGTATAAGCAGCAAGTTTTCTAGGTTCTGGTAATCTATGCAGAAGCTGGGCGAGCTGATGGGAGCTAATCCCAGCTGGAAGTGACACTCTACAGACTGTTTTGCATCTCCTTAGACTTAGAGGAACTGTCAGGAAAAGCTGATCCCAGAGCAAGGAGCGTCATCCCCTGTAGATTGCCAGGTTGAGAAGCTTCTCAACAGCGCCCAGTGGACTGGCCCCAGTCTGCATTAAGACTAGGGACAGACATTACACAGAAACCAGTTTAAGTGATCAGAAACTGGTTTAAACCAGCAACAGAACAGATGTTCAGTGCACACAAACCAGTTTGAAACTGCCTGAAACCAGTTTGAGATAAACCTGGTTGAATGTAGTATCAGACTTAACTGATTTGGGTCAAACCGGTTTGTACAATGTCTGCCCTAGATCCCTTGCTAGTTTAAGTTAAACCAGACTCTCCCAGCATCCCGGCATGCTCTCTGGGCTAGGCAGGGCTCTCTGCTCCACAGCAGGGCTGGCTCCTCCCCCCTGCTCCTGTCTGCAGCTGCCGCAGAGACTGCAGGCATCTGCCTGGCTTCCCCCTGCTCCCTCCACCCCCACCATCCCCTCTGTCTTACACAGATGCCTCTCAGCATTAGCTAGCAGACCACAGGCTGGCTATGGTCTGTGCTGTGGCAGACAGGACAAAGGCAGAATCAATAGGTAGCTGATAATGTCCCCCTGTTGGTTTCTTAATGGGCTGATAAACACTGAGTTAGGGATGATAAACACTGTGTTATCAATTCGCTGCTGGGCTGGTCAGAAGTGGGGTGGGGATCCCCTAATCAGAGCGGCCTGCTTTGGCCTGGCCATACCCCTTCAGCTCAGCACTAAGAAGGACAGGGAGGGCTGCTCTAGCACCCTGTGGCTTCTAGCCTGAGCCACTGCAGGCATGTGCCTGCACTTTCTCAGTCCAGAGGGGATGTCTGCACAGTTACAAACTGATTCAGCTAGTCAGGTTAGACTAACCTGCAAAAATTGAATCAACTGAGGCTCAGGCTTTTTGAATGTCTGTCCCTAGCTTTTAGGTCCCTCATTGCTGCCTCTGCTTTTGGGATGGCAGACCTGAAATGTAACCCAAGAAAAGCAGCAGCTGTAGTTCTCAGAGCCCAGGGTTTGCTGTTTTTCTGCATATGGAGTAATAACATTAGCAAGGGAGCAGTAAGTGGTTCTCATCCCAGAACATGTGCGGGTGGGAGGGAGATTGTTTTGGAGTGCTTACAGGAAAGGATGGCTTTATAGCAAGAACGAACACCCTCCCAGGGTCTCTCCATAATCCCACCAGGCCAAGATCCTAAGCTTTCCCAAAGAAATCCCGGTGCTCTGTTTCTAATTTTGCCCCAAATTGTCATGTTGAAATTTGCTGTTGCCATTTGTGCCAAATGCACAGACGCCACTGGAGAAGATTCCTACTGGGCTTCGGATCAAATCTATCTACCCAGGACATAAAGCAATGAATAGAGTCTCTCGGCCAATGGCAGGTTCCATCCTGGGCCTGATTCTGCAACCCAGGATGTTCAGCAGCACCAAGGAAAGCCCCCATGCAGCTAACTTGAGAAAATGCATTTCAGGCAAAAGAAAGACTCCACACTTGGGTCCTGTGAATCCTTGGGACTCTCAAGACTTATGGGAAGCAACAGATGACCCTTGAAGCAGTCTTCTTGTCAAAGAACCACTTCCCCTGGAGTTCTTTGCTAGCTCTGTTAGTCCAAGGGAGTCTCCTCTGCTAGGCTGGAGATTGCATGGCACATCCAGTTACAGGGGGCAGAAACATGAGCTCTCCTCTGGGAGCAGAAAGCAGGCGTGCAGGAAAACCCTGACAATAATGCAAAATCCCTGTGTGTGCAACTGGTGTAGAATTATTTGCCCTGTTTCAAATCTGGCTCTCAAACATCCCTTCTGAGTGCATCGTTAAACCCTTCTGGGGTTTGACAGGCAGACGATAGGTGCCCATTAGGATTGGCTGAAAAAAGGGCTACACAATTTCATGAAGCCAAGTTTCTGGATATTGCTGAAATCATGCTTTTGCTCAGGTTTTCCAACTGTCTCCCCTCCTGAAACAGTAGTTTACTTGTTACAGTCCATTCCTCATCTCTGTAGCTCAAATCACTTGTTAAAGGCAGGTCACGAGCATTATTTGCATTTTACCAATAAGATAACTGAGATACAGAGAAAAGGGACACAGGTGAGTGGCAGAACAGGGACTGGGACTGAAACCCTAGGCTGCTAGCTCCCAGCCCATTGCCCATGTCAGTTGGGCCATACTTCTGTCTCCAGAGCAGCTCAGTGACTTTTCTTAACATAATGTCACCTTCCAGCTGAGATGAACTCCAAGACCTTGTTCTTTTGCTTGGTTTCTGTTCCAAACAGCCATTTTGGTGGCAGCAAAGCAAGCAGCAATTAGCAGCCAAGCCTGCTTTTCTAGCTCAGCCCTTTTTTCTCAGGTTGCATTGGTCTCACAAACTATTTAAGCAAGTCACCAAGGAAGACACAAATCCTACGTACTGTTTATATTGGACATTGTACACTGTGCCTGGAGGTATCTTGCCTTCAGTTTCCCACTTCAGGATGTTCTCTAAGTTTCTAGAAAAAAACTGCATATTTGAGAAGCAGAAGTGGCAATCTCTCTGCAGTCCTAGGGGAACAAAGGAGCTGTTACTAAAATTCAGGCTCCATGCCACAACCCTGGGGCTTCCAGCTTTGACACAGGTGTCAAATGCTGTCCCAGGCATGGATGTAGTATATATCAGTGGGTTAATGAGCAAGGATTAGAGATTTTCTTGCTTACAGGCAGCTAACTGGAGATGAGCTGAGGATCAGGGGTTTGGCTTTGGATTAGCATTAGGCCAGGGTTGAAGCCAATGAACTTCTCTTGCTGAGAGGAGCATGTCTATAATGCTGAATACAGGATGATTATGCAGGCAGAGAGTGTTACTCAGAGGAATCACTGAACAGCTTGAAAGTGGACTCTGGCCTGGGAGTGTCTGCACGAAGGCTGATCATTCCCTGCCCATGTGTCTTCTGGTGACTTCCCTGGGCTCAGAGATTTCTCTAGCCTAGGCTTCGCACCCATGGAAGTCAGTTATCCCTTGTGGATGTGCTCAGAAAAGTTGGCTCTGCCTCCGCTCATCAACCAAGACTAATGCTGGCACAAGCCTCTAGGCTTTGAACAGCGCTCAGAGACAAATGTTTCCATGCCTTTTGGCTCCCGTCTTGTTACCCTCATGCAAACACACAATGCAAAGTTTTCCCTTGGCTTATTTGTTCCGCCTGAGATTTTGGAGTGCAGTCAGCTTTGCTGATCTTGGCTCTTGTGTTTTGTCTGTTTTCCTCAGAGATGCATTATTTACACAGTATACCTCCACTGGTCCTCTGGATGCAGTGGCCTGTATTTTCAAAAATAGTTGCTGATTTGGGTCCCAAAACCTGGGACATTTTAGAGAGGCCTAATTTTCAGAGGGCACGTATTCAGCATATGCTGAAAATCAGGCTTCTTAAAAACCTCTCAAGCTGGGCACCCCACAAATCCCTACTCATTTTTGAAAACTTAGTCTTGTACTTTTTTTTAATTGGTCTGTTATAGGCACCTCCTAAAAGAAATGAGAGCATTTGGGATGGAGAAGCTTTGACTGAAATCTGGAGCAGATCACTGTTTTTCTTTTATATTCCCAATACCATGTTAATTCCTTTCCCTTCCATCTATACAGAAGTAGCCAAAATATACGCTGGGCCATTCCTAAATATGGGGGGTTGTTTTTAGAGCTGGAATAGAACTGAAAGCCAGTCTTAGCAAGGCAGTGTTTTCAAAAGCAGCCAGTAATCCCAGGTGTCTCAGTCCTGGACATTCAGTGTGCCCATGGTTTTCAGACCAGTTGATCACCCAGAGCTTTTCCCCAACCCCCTCTCCCCTCAAGTTCAGCTGACAATGTTGGCAGTGCCTGCGGGCAGACACTGCTTACAACCCCCGCCACCACTGCCAGCTCTGCCAGCAGCATCTGTGGGTGGTCTGTGATTGTAGCTGGCCGCCACCAATGCTACCGGCGGTGTTTGTGGGTGGTCACCAACTGCTGGTCGGTGCCTGCCACCCCTTCCCCCTCTTTCCAACACCACTGCAGCTGCCTGAGGCAGCTCCCCACTTGCCTCCACCATGCTCCCGCTGCTGACAGCGCCACCGCCGCCTGTGGGAGTTTGCCATGCCCCCCCAGCCTCCGGGGGGCACGTGGCATTCATGACTCCAGGGGTCCTGTGGAAATAACTAGCTAGCAAATAACCCTGTCTTCAGAAAGCTTTAAAACCAGTCTGGAGAGAAGCTAACTAGCTGGGTCTCATTCCAAGCAAGTCAAGCAACTGCCACCTGTTCTGCGGGACCCAGCCTTGCTAGGCTAATCCTGCTACAGCAGAACAATCAAGGTTAGCAAAGCCTCTGGTTGACAAGAAACAAAAACCAGTACTTACCCAACAGGGAACAAAACAGGTCCAAAAAATCAGAGCCTTCTTCATAAATAACTCTGCAAACTGGAATGCAAGCACGGGCAGTGGTTCTACAGCCCAGGTGAAGCACTTCTGAAGGATGCAAACTTCTTGCTGCTTTGACTCTGGTCTATGCTGGTTGCTAGGGATGTATGAAGTGGGTCCTATTTGATTTGGATTTGGCCCGAATCAGGGACAGTGATTCAATTAGTTGATTTGGATCACTGTGCCTGATTCGGCCGAATCTGAAGATTGGATGCTGATTTGGAGAATCAGCAATTCCGACATAGACACAGCTTTTAAAGTTTGTTCTACATACCTTGAGGTAGAAGGCATGGCTCATGATCGCTGTGATGCTTGGGCACATGGATTGTCCCACAGGGGTGTGGGGGGACCCGCCACACGCTCTGCAGTGAACCTGGAAGTGGAGTGGAAGTACTTATGGTCCATTTCCAGATCTGCCAGGGAATGCACTGGTTTGCTCCCTCACAGCTCCCCAGCTCTGTGATTGGCCGCAGGGGGACCCTGGGTGCCCCCTCCCTCCCCCCCGATCCAGGAGGCACCAGTCACTGAGCCGGGGTGGGACTGGAAGTGCTTCTGGTCCACATCCAGGTCTGCTGCCAAGTGTGGAGCCCCCCATGCTCATGTGGGACGCTCCATGCACCCCAGCATCACAGCACTGATGAGCCGCCTGCTACCTAGATGTATGCAGAAAATACATTTAAAGCTCTGTCTATGTCCAAAACTCCAAATCTTTCTGAATCTCTCTGAATCGATTCAGGGGGGTCCAATTCAATTTGGAGAGATTAAAGAGTCCTCGATTCGATTAGGAGATTTGGTCACTGAATCAGGCCGAATCTCCGCTGAATCGAATCAGAGACCAAAGCTTTGCACAGGCCTACTGGTTGCCTGATAACAGGTTGCAGAGCTACTGACCTGCCTGCATTAGCATTTGAGCTCACCATGCCAAGCGTGCATTTGTGCATGTGTGCGTGTGTGCAGGTATGTGTGTGCGCGTGCATGCACGTATGTGGGTGAGAGGAAGCAATTGAGTTCCTGAATGCCATTCACCCACTGTGTACACACACCTCAGTATGCAAAGGTGCAGGAGCTGGCAGGCTAGCAGATCCTCAGGTTTCTGAACTAGAGCCAGCAGCTTGCTCCCTGATAAGGAACCTCCTGCCTAGAAACCCTCGCCAGCCTTTCCCACTTCTGAGCCTTGTTTTTCTGGTCTGGTGACTCTGCTCTCTTATATTATAAAAGGTAAAACCTATGTGTGTGCATGTGTGAAATTGTACAACTACTGCAAACAATGCTTTTTGTTATTCAAGAAGCACTTTTGGGTGCGTCCTTAAACCAGAAGTCACCCACGTTCTCAGTTCACAAGCTCTGGTGCTGTTGTAGTCAATGGGTGTGCTGAGCCCTTCCCCCGCCTGGTTGGAATCTGAACTACAATTGTGTGTCTTAGCCTCTGTATTAATGGTTAGTCACTAAGGTGCTTCCCTGCTCTGCCTTTGGTGATAAGCAGGATGTAGTCATATTTTCTTCTGGTTATGGTGTTTCATATTTCACAGAGGAGTAAATAGATAGAATGCTTTTCTGGGCAGGCATTTCTTATGTGGTGAGGTGTCTCTGAGTGCTGTGGTGAGGCTCTGTGACTATGCAAATTACCTCGAACAAAGGCAGGAACAGGAGCTCAGGTTTCAGGAGTTCAAACTGGCTTCCTCCTTGTAAAATTATGAAGATTTCATTTTAAAATTTGGCTAAAATTCGGTATGTTCAATAAAGCTTGCAATTAAAGAATTTTTTTTGCAAAATAATAAATTTTGTGAAAAATTTACTGCAATAAATTGGTCTAATAAAAGATACCACCTCTACCTCAAGTCCTGATTGCTTTTTAGACCAATACAGCTAGACTCTGGATACCTGACACATAGAAGATAGCACATTTTAGCTGATTTTTTAAATGAAATCTTCATAATGGAAAAAGTTGAATTTAAAGCACCACTTTCACATGGAATACCACTTAGAACTTGGCACCAAAGGGGGAAAAGGGCAAGAAATCCTGTGTTCTGCAGTTTGCTGTTGATAGATTTTAACGCTAGAAGGCTTGATTGTGATTAGCTGCTCTGGCCTCCTGCCTAGCACAAGCCAGAAAAGGTCACCCAGTATGCAGTAATTAACTGTACTGAGCCCAATAACTTGTGAACCAAGAACACCCAGGAGTTCTCTGTGCTCTGTCTACAAGGCTAACCTCCCTTCCACAGTATGGGCCAAACGCTCAATGGAAAACAACAGCTCTTCAGAGCAAAGGCTGTCTTCTAATGTGTAATTGCATAGCATCCCATCCCAGAGTCTGTCTCTGAGTGTGGCACAGGATCCAGGAGCCTATCTAAAGAGGCACTAGCTTCAGAGAATTTATTTAAACCAGGGAAATCTGTGGCTAGGGTGGAGCTGGATTCAGGATCTCCTAGCCTGCAGTGACTGGACTACTGCACTACATTTCCTCAGGTCACAGTTTCATCCTGATGCAGAAGAAGAAGCATTTTTAGATCTCAAGTTTTTTTATCTGTAAGACAGAAAACCCATTTCCTGCCCATCTGAGCTTGTGACTGCTCATGCCTGCCCTACCCGTGTTTCAAAACTCCTCAGAGAGAACACAGATGCTGTTGCTTATTCTCTGGGGACACTGGCAGGGGCAGGGGCTGGGGTGCATGGGGCCCCTGCTCCTGGTTAACATGTGGTAACACCTAAGCCCTCAGCAGTAGTACCTGGCTCACTGCCCACACAACCCTACCAAAAGGCAAAATACCCAAACCTAACCATAAAGCCCAAACCAAGCAGACACACACTCCGGAAGCTACAAGGCTTCACCCTCCTCTCACTCTGCTGTGTTCAGGAGGAGAAGCAACAACAGCCAGAAGAATGCAGAACATAATTTATTATCAAACACATACACACATGGGAGCTTGCTTTTACATGAAGCAGGGCCTCAGGCACCCAAAACAAAGTAATGAAATTATATGGGGCAGGGTATGCCCATGGTTTTCCTCCTTTCGCAATGTCCTGCCCCAAGGGCTTTTAGAAATGGCCTCTGTGACCTGTGACCTGAGTGGCCACAACTTGGACCTCCTGAGAGTTTGCAGAGCTGGAAGGAGAGAGGGAGATGTTAATGAATAGACACTTCCACTTCAGGGAAACGCTGGTCACACATGCAGGCAGAGCCACAGCAAGGTCATCCCTGGGGAACAGGGATCTGGCATGATGTCTGGGTGGGCAGTGCAGAATGGATGCAGTGTTGCTCCCATCATTTCATCACCAGTGTCTCGAACAGCCACAGACTTGTGGTCTCTCTGGGTCCCAAGCTACAGAAACTCTCCCACACAGATGTGGCTGTGGCTGCTCCATTGGGAGCTTCCTGCATTCCTGGCTGAGAGATGTTGATTCTGCTGGGCACTGAGCAGCTTTGCTGCCCATGGAGGAAGGTTGAGATTCTCAACAGCTTCCACTGACAAGATTCTCCTGCCTTTCTCACCAGAAACCTTCCCAAGAGCTGCTATTGCCAAGGGGATGTGACTGGGTATTCAGCTGTCGTGTGGAACAGGCCTGGTTCATGTTGGTTTGCACCTGATAAAGGGACCTGACAGACAGGCTGCCCAGGGGAGGATTGGCAGTGGCACCCAGTGGCACTGGCTACAATTTTCCCCAACCTGAGGGACCCCAGGAAGCCAAGGGAGGCCAGAGCTTGGGCAGCTGTGGCTGGGGAGGGGCCTGGGCAGGATTCAGGATTCAGGCCTGGGCAGGATTCAGGCCTGGGCAGGATTCAGGATTCAGCTCCTCCCTGCTGCACCAGGGGAATGTGAGCTGCCTACTGGGGACAAGGCTCTCTTAGGCTATCTTCAGGGCAGAGCAGATGCACTGAGCTCCAAAGTAGGAAGAGGGGGCAGTCCCTGCAGCTTCTCAGCTCCTTCTGGGCTCCAGAAGGGAAGTGCAGGGGCTGGATTTCTGACTTACAGCTCAGCAGGTAGGCAACATCTATCCATGCAGCACTCCCTGGGGTAGCATACTCCATAAGTAATGCCTAAACACACAACAGAGAGAACAGATCAGCTTCCCATGGTCAGGGCATAAGGAGAACTCAGCCCAGAGGCAGGTCTTTGGCTCTCCTGTGCTGTGTTTGCCATCACAGGTACGTTGTGGCCAACACATTCACTGTTGGGTCTCATGGTCTGAGTAAAGGGCTGGGAGCCAAGAAAAAGGGGCAGTCTACACATGGGCTGCTCCCAACATCTCTGGTAAACCACAGAAACCTGCCTCTCTCCCTGGGCTGGACTGGGGGTGTAAAGGGCACCAGAAGCCTCTCTTTACCCTGAGCACAGGGGCAGGCAGAGCAGGGACCCAGCCTTCCCTGACAAGCTGGGGTGGCAGGAACTCTAGCAGCAGGTGGACATGCAGAGGGATGTAGCCTCCTTCCCAGAAGGAAGAGAAACCCAAGGAATTTCAAGATGGGCTCAATAACGTCGTGCAGGGTTCTCAGGCTGCTTCCAGGATTGGGTCCCCGCACTCAGCAGCCCAGGAGGCCCGTGCCCCTTCCCATCTGCCTTCCTCATGAAGTGGTACTAAGCAATCATGAGCCGTGTTGAGTGACCATGTCCCAGACACATCTCCATCGCTCAGGACTACTGAATCATGGCACAGGGCTTGTCTGCCACAACCCCCAGCCATACTGTCTGGTTGAATCCCTCTCAACACCAGCCTTGCAACACTGGGAGCATCTTTCTTTCCAAATCCTTTCTGGGGAACCTGAGGCTTTACCATTCCTCATGAGGGCAGACGGGGATGGAGGGGAAAATGAAAAGGAACCAGGCATCTTCTCTCACCTGTAAATTTGACAGACGCCACCTGGATCTCTATCCACAGGCTCATCTAGTGCCTCTGGGCTGTCTGGCAGAGACCCTCCAGAAGAGCAGGTTTTTCTTTGGCCTGGAGGGAACCAAGGACATGAGAGCTCCCTCTGGTAAGAAATGCTCTCACACCACATGCTGGTACTGATCAGGAGGAAACAGGAACACCAAGGGACTAGAAGGAGCAATCTTGGCCTGTCCCATGCCTCGTGGTCCTAGACCTAACCCTTGCAGTTATTTACACTGCGCCCCAGTTCCCTCCTTCCGCCCTACAATAAACCCTGCCCTCAGTCACCTCTTGCCACTCACAAACTCACTCACCAAGTGCCTGCAGAGGTCCTGCAGCAGCTGCTCTTGTTTCACCCACTCTGACCCCTGGACATGGAAGGTCAGGGCTGCCTGCACCCTCCTTAAACCCAAGTTAAGGCAGCAGAGGCCCAACGTTGTTCTGCACACCTGAAAAACACAGTCACACCAGGTCTGTATTCCTTGCTGACTGCTGAGCTGAAGCCAAGGACTGTGCCCAGGCCAGGAACAGGAGGGCCTGGTCAGGAGGTGACTGGCACTAGGCACAAAGGAGTCACTGTGAGCAAAGGGAAGACTTCTGCCTTTCATATGGCACCTGCAGGCGGCACTCATCTCTCCCTCAGTAAAGCCATGCAGGCAGATTTCCTACATGTACAGGGGGGGTCAGATGTGCAACCTGCCCTGGACTTGGGAGGCAGCCCTGAGCTCAAGGAGGTGCTGGATGAAGCCACCTCAGTGGGAAGGGTATGGTCACCACAGGACACAGGAATGGCAGAGCACCCCTGGGGCTGGACTGAGGAGACCTGGTGAGGCTGAGGAAATCAGTGTCACTGGTTCTTACCTTGGCCACCTGTGAGTTGGGGTCCTCCAGGTAAAAGAGGAGCATTGCCAAGCTCTGCCTTACCTGGTTCATATAATAGGCTTGTCTTCTTCTCTTCATGCAGCCTGCCATGGCACCAAGCAGAGCGAAAGCCATTGAGCGAAGTCTGTCATTGTCCGGTGGCCGAGAAACTCCAGCGTGGTCACAACCAAACCTTTCTCTCATGGGCCTGGCACAGCTTCTGACAGGAGCCTTTGGTTTTCAGCCTGCCAGGTGGTCTGCCAGGGAGGTGGGCTCTGACAGATCCTGCTCTAGGTGGGCTGCCTGGGAGCCAGAGCACTCACTGGGGCTTGGGGAGCAGCGGCAAGCCTCATTCCCTGAGCGTGCGGGCACTAGGGGCTCTGATTCTGAATCCCAGCAAAAGCAAATCCCCCAGCCCCTGTGGTCACTTGTCTCTACCCAGCTCTGCCTCCAACTCAGGAGAATCAACACAGCAGAGAACAGCCCCAGAGCCCTACAGAGCCCCATGACCCCAGCTGCAGCCTCGACCAGTCTCCCGAGAGTCCCGCCTTGTCTATAAGGGTCCATCTGTCATCCTGTTCTCTTCACTTGGTTTTCCTCCTGAAAATTCATCTCTTCCACAGAACTTAAGATCTTCCAGTTTAGACTGGAACGAGGGGCAGCAAGTGCATCTCCCACCTCTGAAATGGCCCCAAATAATGATCACTGGAATGAGGGTGGGAGTGTTGCTCACTCACATAGCTGAAGAAGGGCCTGATGTGTGTGACCACATCCCAAACCAGAGGCCCTGTATCTGTCCCTAGATGACTCAAATCATTGGCCAGTGCTTGTCTGCCTTCCTGCATGATCTGAGCACTGGTAGGCACAAACGATGCCTGGAACAAGGTCTCCAGGATGGCATTCTGGTGTTTTTTCAGCTGTACAAACAGAAGAAATGACACACTGATCAATGCTTATGCTCCTCACCTCTGGGCTTTTCCATTCACAGAGCGTTCGGGACTTCATCTGACCAAGCCCCCATGGCTACATTCCCATATGCCCACTTCTGCACCAAAATTACACTTGTCACACCCAACTGTCTCCAGAGACACCACAAGGGCTGAGACAATAAAACTGGATACACTTCAGGTTCTTGTGCATCCTTTCAGCCCTGCCTTATTATATGGTCTCTACAGTCAAGCTGCTTTCTAGAGAGTGCAGAGGGATTTCAACTTCACCTGGTCAGGGGCACTATAAACTATATTGCCCAGTCCTCTGGCTGCCTTTGCCAAACCAGGTTATTAGAGTCCCTGGCTCACTGTTGAAGTAAATGAAGGACTGGCTTCAGGAGCTTCTCTTCGATGATGGGGTTACATATAAGCTAAAGGAAATCGATGTGTCCATGAGATCCAGCACAGTCATTCCCAACACCCCAGCCCTGCAGCAGAAAAGTAACCTGTGCCAGAGCAGAATCCCAAGAACATTGCGAGGAAGAGCCTCAGCACACAGCACTCTCCTGTTGGACATAGGGAGGCTTGTCTGCTTAGGGCCAGGCAAATCATGAAGACAGGGGCTTAGTCTCAGCAGCAGAGATGATGCCGATGTGAGTAGATTGGCTCACTGCTTGCTTTAGAGCAGTGTCTTCATGGGATGCTGGGTGGATATAGAAGATGCACTAGTTAGGACCAAACTCAGAGCTGCTGGCTGGGACGAGAGCTCAGTGGCAGGTCAGTAAGGAAATCCTTGGCTGCCTCTCCTTCTCATATGGCAAAAGTGACAATGCAGGGGCACGGACAGAAGAGAAACCTCTCAACTGCCTCCAGTGATCCTCCCTCCTAGAAAGGGGACCAGGGGACTTCCCAGAGAAAGAGCACAGCAAACATCTGCCTTTTCATCAAACTGCTCATTCTCTATGGGGTCTTACCTGGCTGATGAGGGCCATACCAGTAATGTGCAGCTTTTCAGCTGTGGAACTCACCCACTGCAGGACCTGTCCTATGAATTTGGGCATTATTATGCCCAACGGGAGCAGAGCCCAAGAGAAAGCCACTAGTTCTGGGACCAGCTGGGCACTGCCAACTCTCAGTTGCTCTGAGGTGGCAGCTCTCATCACTTGGAGCACAAGCTCCATGCCTCCAGCCCCACACAACCCTGCAGGTTCAGCACGGAAAGTTCCCCCTCTAACACTTGTCCCACTGCCTAGAGCACAGATGCAATCCAGCTTGCCTCTCTTACCTTGCCAGCTGGCACACCCCCTCATGGTGCGTATGGGGGCTCTCAGGGTGTGGCCAAGTTCCCTCTTTGCAGAGGGCTGCAGCCACTCTTTCCCCAAGGCCCTTAGATATGGCACAGTCCAGGGCCTCCATAGAAAGCCTGGGGAGAGAGAAGGCCCAGATTTACAGACTGTAACAAGATGCTATGGCCAGAGCAGAACCAAAACTCCCTGTCACTTGGGAGGTCCATTACTCAGACACATGCTGCACAAGGCAGGCAGCTCAGATCAGACCGATGCTGCCATTCTTTCTCATGCCTTGCAATTCCCTGACAGGGACAAGGAGGGCAGGGCCTTGCATGCATCAGTGCTGAAAGCCAGATGGGATGCATGGAGGCTCTCCCAAGCCAAATACACTACAGAAAGAATTGGGCAACCATTTTTCTCTCCCTGCAAGGACAAAGGCCACATGTAGAGCATGGGAACACACAGAAGTCACATGCCCAGGTCCCAAGCACTGGGAGCCCAGCATGTGCTGGTCACTAATGGAAATTGTGACGCCCCTGAGCTAAAACTGCCTGTCCTGTCCCAGAGGAGCTCAGATTGGAGGAACAAATAAGCCCTTCCAGCCTTAACATTTCAAACTCTGCCCTTCTCAGATACTCCTCCGCTTCTTTCAGCTGCCAGAACCAAGACAGCTCAGCACAGCCCTCGGCAAGGACAAGAACACCCTGCAGGCAGCTAGCCTGAAGTGAGGCCAAACCTGTGAAAGCAGGCGCAGCCTACTCCTTACCTGCAAGGGTTGCCCACTGCTTGCAACTGCTGCTTCCACAGCTGCCTCCGTCAGATGCTTCCTGTGGGCATTGGCATGTCCTGTCCCACAGTGCGGCCAACTTGCTCCAGAAAAGCACAGAGGATCTCTGGGAGCAGCTCCCTTAGCGCTGGACTGGAGTGGATGGTAGTGAGCATCTCCAAGGATGCACATGTTGCCTGAAGGGATAGAGAAGACCAGAGTCAGCCTGGGGAAGACACCTGGAAATCCGTAACTCCCAGTCTGAAGGTCTCTTCCTCACACCCAGGAGAGCACAGAACAGCTCTGGCAGCAGCTCCCTTACCACTTGGCTCCCTTCCCAGTCACATCCCTGAACTACCAGTCACTTCCCTTCCCAGTCACACCCTTCCTAGTCACATTGCTGCACTCCTAGTCACATCCCTTCCCAGTCACTCCTTTCTCAGTCACATCCCTGGACTTCTGCCAGGGAAGTGCAGGGCTATCGGCAGCCTGAATGGAGAGCTGCAAAGCAGAAGGAGCCTCTCGGTTACAGCAGTTTCTAGTTCCAAAGTCCCATGGAGTCAGTTAGTCATGTAGCATGAAGCTGCTGTTTCTGCTGCTGACAAAAGAGTGGGGGTGACCAGGGGCACAGGAGAGCAGGGGAGAAAAGCTTGCCCCACAGTCTGGTGTCCTACCTCAAGCTCTCGAGAACCAGGATTGTAGCCTTCAAGGGAGAACTAAAAGAGCTGAGCCTGGGCTGTCACTTACTGCTAGAGGTCCAAGGGCTGCAGTGTCCTCAGCTGAGCTCCTGTGTGTGCCAACTGGACACTGAATCTTGCTCATGAGCAAGCGTAGTATGTGGAGGGTGAAGAAATCATCCCCACCCAAGGTCCTCCAGAGCTCAGACGTGTCACTGCAATTTAGCACAAGTTACAGATGAGCTGCGGATACTCCTGTGATGTCATGAAGTAATAGGACATTGAAGCAAAGGCCCAGGGCTCTCCTGGTCTAGGATGGGTTTGGGACACAATGATGTCATCTGCCAATGCCGTTAGGCACAAACCTGGCATTTCCTACACAAACATACTAGGACAGTGACTCTTACCAAGTCATTCCAAAGGATCTGCAGCTGACTTGAAACTCTATGGGCTTTGCCAGGCTGTAGGATGTATGTGTGCCACCAGACACAAGAGGTAGGGAGTGCCAAGTACCTGTCTATTGGCAGAGGCTTTCTAAGGAGGCTGCTGGTTACTGCCTCTAGATGGAAGCCAGCAAGAATGGAAACACCTTCCAGCAGGAAGCTCCTCACAGACCTTTCCTGGATCATCAGCATCCAGATAAAAATGGTGCCCAGGATGTCCAGCACCTGAGGGAAGATAACAAGAGCCCCTCTCTCATTCAGCCAGCGCAATCCAAACCAAACCCTCCCGCAGTTTGGCAATTTGCTGCCATCTTAGAAATTCCTTGCTTTAAGGGACCAATGTCCAGATGCTGCTGCCTCCGGCTGATCCTAAGAAGTAAGCATGTCCCTATGCCACTACTTGGGATGAAAGTGGACACCACAACATGTGCAAACACCAACCAGCCCACACACCCTCAGCCATTCCCTCACCCATGTGCACACACCTACAATCTAATTGCATGTGCCATCCGGGACCTATTTCTGCCTGACATTACCGTGTGCTTGCACAAATATCAATATCTGGGGGCAGTTTTAAGAAGCTAATTTTGGCCTTTTGCCTGTATGGATGCTCAGCTCAGGACCAACAAGCACCACCAACTTCAGAACTCCCATGAGAATCCCTGGGACCACGAGCAAGATAATTATAACTGTAACTTTTCTAGGTGAGACCAGTTCTGCTGGAACTGCACACTGGAATTCACACTCCTCATTTCTAACTACACCTCCCTATTCTGCACACAGCCGGGCCTAAGGGGCAGTAGGTCCAGCTGCCCATAGCTAGTCCCATCCAGAACAAGGAGAGGGGGGAGGCTGCAATATCTCTGGCATCCATTCTTTCCTGCACGCTGTTCCCAACCCTGTGGAGAGGAGCAAGATGGAAGGAGCATTTCACGTAGCGTCTACCAAGGCTGGGAAATGCCTGAGGACACAGAACCACCTCTAGCTCCTGCTTTGTCATGGATCGCCTGCATGGTGTGGCACTGAGGGAAGTGTGCATCTATTCCTCATGCCTGCGCATGGTGTTTCAGCCCAGGCACAGCCAGGTGCCTCAAACTCCTTGTTGCCCTCTCTTGCTGTATTTGCCCCAGTCTATGTATCCAAACCTTCCAGGGCTGAAAGCTCTTATCAATACCTTGGGTCACTGAATCCCCATATTGCCTTTTTGTGCTCTTTCTCTTGGATGCAACTTATCTGCTGTTCCCCATCTCTGGCTAGTAAGGGAAATGGAATTTGCTTCGTGTCCAAGGATCAACAATAAGATTGCTGTTCACTCTACATGAAAGCAGTGTTTGAAAAGCATAAAACAAATTCAGAAAGCCTCCTCAGCTTAAATTTTACCTCATCCAGAAGGGCATCTCCATGCTCCCTAAGGACTGTATTGAACCAATGTCCTGCTGCTGTGGCACACATGGGGCTGACAGAGAGCATACCATCCATTATGCTCCCCACAAAGTCAAGGGCCTGGCTGGATGGAAAGTATTTGCCAATGACCTGGAGACAAACAGAAAGAAGGGAACCCCAGAGTTCAAGAGTGATATTAAAGAGTTGTGCTGTGCATAAGCTTCTGCCCTTCGGCAACTTGGTGTGTATGCAAGAGGTGAATCCTCTGCTTGAACGTTCCACTGGTCTTCAGTGGAGAGAGTATCATTTGACAATACAACATTAACACAGCCAAGCTGCACCCCAGGATAAGTTAAAACAGGCACACAAGGAGACCAAGTCTTGGCTGAGGCTCTCACTTGGATACTGTACTGACAAAGGTTTGTTCTTCTGTGCAGAGACAGAACTATCTACAAAACCTTTAATCTTGCTCTGACCTATTCTTTCTACCATGGACATGGATAAACAGCAGCAGACAGTGGATGAACAATAAGTGTCCCAGATGCCTCCCCTATGCCCTTCAAAGAAAGAGATAAACCATGTGTGAGGAAAGGAATGGACAATGAAGGATGCTCAGTTCCCAGAGTCTCCACACCAGCTTCTTGAGCCACTGACCTTCGCCATGTGGGAGCCTGCTATAAACCACAGCCTCAGGGCTGGAGTCTTTGAGCTCCTCATGGAGACCTCTCAGCTCCTCCTCCACTGCATCCATGGCCATGGACTGGTCTGGAATGAAAATAAGGAGGAAAAAGTGCTGTAATGATGACTGAAACAGAACCTTGGCTCCATGGAGGAACCATGTGCAATGTCATGGGCAGTGTGGTCCAAAGGTGACGTTTGACATCTGGGTAACTTCAGTGGGGTCCGAGGTACAGAGGGATCAGAGCTACTACAAGCCTCTCCACATTCTTGCTAGGGGGGCTTCTTTTCACACTTCCCAAAAGAGGGCCAGGCCCTTCACACCACACAACTCTTCTCTCCTAGGAGATCTTCCAAGGGCCAGTCATGGTGCTTTTGAGCTGTCACTAGACTAGCAGTGAATGGACAGAGGAGAGGAGTAAGCATTACCAGAGGGAGAAAAGGGGTAGAGTCACTTGCACCTACTCAGAGTACCCTCGCCTTGTAGGTGAAGGCAGGCAATGCACTCAGCGGCCCGCAAGTGGAATGTGGCCAGAGAGGTGCCAGTGTAGGGTGCCAGCAGCCCCAGCAGGGACCCAGATTGCTTAAAAGGCTCTTGCAGCTGAGAAAAAAAGGAGAAAGAAATGAATGACATGTGCTTGGCTCTGGATATATTGATATTCAAGTTTATGGTGCTAGGAAGGTAAAAACAGGAATGCATCCCTGTGGGACCCTGTCTGCTAGGGAAGCTTTCTGCATCTCAGGGTGAGGCTGCCATGAGGACATCAAAGCAAGAGAGTTAGACCATACTTGCTCTGGAATAAACTGTCTCCCAGTAAGTGACAAGCAGCTGGGATCTGGCCTGCAAGGCCCTATCTCTCTCACACTCCTTGCTGGAGAAGAACCATGGCTCAAGAATCTGTCGGGAGAGCAAACTACTGTGAGAGGAGCCTTTAAAACAGCTCAGAGGAACCATCTCAACAGCAGACATCACCATCACCACTGAAATACCTCCAAGCAATCTGATTCTTTTATCATCTGGATACATCCCAGGTGGAATTTAATTCCCCTGAAGCCAGAGGAGCTGTTGAGTGATGCTGGCACAAGATGGTGTAGCTACTAGGGATGTCAACGGGATGCAAGGGAATTACCGTCCATTGCCCCGAGGACACCTTGGGAGATTCCCCTCTCATTTGCCCTGATGAGGGAAACCTCCAGATATGACAGGATGAACAAGAGAGTTAGGGAAGGAGCTCATCTCTGACCCAGGCATCCCAGTGCCAAGGGCCAGGGCAGAAATCACTTACCTCAGGTGCTTAATGGCAAGCATGGTTATGAGGTGAACAGGAGAGGCCACGGAATTCATTAGTTCCTCTTTTATGAAATCCTAATGGGCAGAAACAGAGACATGACACAGGGGATATGGATGTGGAAAGCAGAGAGCCTCCCCGCACAAACCCACCAGACTGCCTTCCCAGGTGGGCTGTAAATAGAGCCAGGGCTGTGCTGGCCACTGCCCCAGGATCCTGCTCAGGTCAGTGGCATCAGTGCAGAGGGCACAGAGCTGTATCCCAGTCACTCACCAGGCACAGCTGGGCCCTCCAAGAGCAGCCCACAGTGCAGCACTGCCTAAAAAGCTTCGAATGGTACCAGCTTTCTGGGCCCCAAGCAGACCCCTCATGAGGCTCCAATAATCTCATCACAGCCAAGGGACAAAATAGCCGCTCCCAGGGAAACCAGTCCCATTAGGTTCCCACCAGGTCCTTTGTAGTTTTGTCCCCGCTCACCAGCATGTGCCCCAGGAGCTCCTCTTTGTAGGTGAACTGGAAGCTTTGGGAGTTCTCTGCATCCTGGATGGCACGGCTGATCTCACTGACTGACCAGATCAGGGTCAGCTTTAAGTCCAGGTCCTGGATTCCATGGGGGAACAACAAGGAGATGGGGATGAGGAACTGAGAAGAACCAGGGTCCAGAATGTAAAGATGCAATCTCATTTCATCCCTGAGAGATGTCTACCAGCCCCAGAAAGCCGCCCAGTCCACATCCATCTCAGACAAGGTGCATGGCAACAGCAGGGACTTCCGCCTGGGGATGGTCATTGTGCCTCCTGCAGTTAGGGTCTGGGAAGAGCAGAAGCAGAAGTGAGGTCACTGAACATTTACCTTATTGACCATGTTGATGCCAAGCACCTGGGAAATGAAATGCAAAACAACCATCAGTGCCTGGACTGGCCCCAGAGTGCAGCCCACTGCCAGGTCCAAAATACAGCTGGGATGGTTGTTTTTCCCCTATGACATTCTGTTAAGGTTTAGCTGGAAAAAAAAATTGAAAATCATCATGTTTACCCTCTTTCTTGCATTTCACATGAAATCACTGGCAGCCTGTGAACACAGTGTAACAGAACACAGCCATTCTATGGCTGGGCCAGCACCAATGCCAAAATAGCACATGCTGCACTGGGACTTCTGGGAACTCCTGGAGCAGATGTAGTCAACATGGAGGTAAGGCTGAAAAATGAAGACGACAGCTGGACTCTACTGTCCCTATAAGGTCCCCCCATCCTGCCTTGGAGGAACCATAAATAGTAGGAAGCCCTGCATCTTACAAAGAAAAATGGCCATGTTGGGCCCTTTGACCTCCTCTCGGCACCATCACATAGCAGCCCTCACCATTCCCTAACTAGGCTATATTTTAGGCATGTATATAAGACCTCCCTTCTGACCCCCAGACCACAACTAGGGATCAAGCCCTGCCTGATTGTTCTTTCTGTGGGTGCATGAAGTCCAGCATTTATAGCAGATGTGTTGAGTAAGCATGAGCCCCAGTGCTCTTCTTATGTTCTCCCAAAACAGAGAGCCTGAAAGTGAGTACTTCAAGACCTTACTAAGCTGTCCATGATGCCTATTTAATAGGTTTGCACGTGCACAGAGCAAGAGCAAGTAGATGGGGCTAGATTCTCAGCCCAGGGCTTGGCAAGAAGTTGACAGACGTGTTTTATCTGCTGCTGGCTAGTCCTGTAGTTCAAATTGTAGGTGTCTATTTCTCTGGAGAAGGTCTTTTGGAGTCTCTGCAAGGTAGGATATATGAGTGATTGCCATATCTTTTGGAACAGATTCAAACACTTGGGAGACTTTCAGCCAAATTTGTCCCCTGGCAGTAGCTTTTGTAGCAGTTTTGCTTAATGTCTAGTACTGAAGTTGGGTTTTTTTGCTGCTGAAGTTGTAGTTCAGCACCTCCTTTCTTAAAATCCTTCAGGTCAGTACATCTAGCTTTAAGTTGTATTTATGGCATAGGTCAGGGTGTCCTAAGGCATCTTCCCACAAACAGTTCAGCTGGAGAGAGTACCGATGAAAGTGGTATAGACTGATATTTCAGAAGTGCCAGATGTGGATTCCTGGATTTATGTAAAACCTGTTTCAGAGTCTGTATTGCTTTCTCAGCTTCTCCATTGCTCTGGGGATAGTGAGGAATGCTACTACATTGTTGGAAATCCATGCTTTCTGCAGATTGTAGGAATTATCAGAGGTAAATTTGGGTCCATTGTTTGATATAAGGACTTCAGGTAATTGCCACGCTCCAGTAGACTCCAGCATCTCATGTATCAGCGTCCCCGTTCTGGAACCACAGCGATGGGGGTGCTATAACTTGCACGTGGTCCCTCTCACTGGGCTGCCAGGACCCCACACTAGGTCACATACACTGAACCCCAAACTCTGGGCTCAGCAAGACCCTGGCTTGGGTCCCTAGTAACCTCCTCCCACAGCTTCTACCCAAACTTTCAGACAACTTTAGGTGTTACCCTCCATGCTTACCTTCTGAAGCTACAGCCATCCTGCTGAGGTGGTGCTCTCTCAGCAGGCTCCAAGATTTTACTGCTGGGCTTATGCCTGCTCTACGCCCAGCCCTGCAGAGTCAGATGACTCCTTCCCTAGTCAGGCCACTGCCTCTATCAGGCCTAGCCTCCCCTGTGGCAGCTTCGGTCAGCTGACTGTCAATTGGCCCCTGCCCACACCTGCCATGGCTTCACAGGCTACTTGACCTCTTAAAGTGGCAGGCACTCCGAGTGCCCAGCCACATACTCTTTGTACACACCAAATTAAGTAATGTTTCCTCAATGATCCTTCATTCGCTCTTACCAGGTAGGTTATTACTATCATCCAAATCAGATTACTGATAGAAAAAGCATACCACAGGTCTCCAACTCAAATGTTTCTTGTTTATACCCCAAAACACAAAAATAAACACTTGTGCCCATGCCTGTCTAGCTACCCACAACAGAACAGTATAGAGTCTTACCTATACCAGCTGGGGAGACTCAGGAAGGATGGAGGAAGTCTTGCAAATTGGCAGAAGATCTTGAATTTGCCAAGGTCTCCTTTCCACTCCACTCTCCCAACCCCATCTACACTCAGTATTTATACATAAGTACATTTCAATAAATAATCTGATTTGTTTTATTTACATTTCTTTGTGTCATTAAGGCTCCAGGGAAAGGACTGAACCCTATAGTCCTTGTGAAACTTACAGTTGTGGAGGGGAGGATTTCTTATCTCTTTCCTTCACCGTGTGAGAATACTGCTTGCTACATCCTGTTTCTTTTACTTCGCTGGCAGGCTAGTTGTAACCACACTTCTGCAGCCTAACCTAAGCTCCTTGGAAAAGGCCAAGGCTGGCAACAGGTGGTATTGGTGATTGTGACAGCCCCCTGCCTAACTCACTTGCCCACGGGCATGGACAACTGGAGCGTGGGCAAGCTGGCATTGTGCTGGCCGGAAGTGCATTCCCAATTGGCCTGGAGCCCCAGAGCAATGAGCCAAAAGTGAGCCAGAGACAGGGGCAAGGGGGAACAGCAGCTGAGGGACTGGAAGCGGGTCTGGCCATTTTCATCCCTGTCAGAATACTGATCACTCTCCCTGCTGCAGGGAGGCATACCGATGTTAGAAATGGAATATTGTTAGAAATGCACAGCTTGCATCTTGCGCCCGATAAGAAAGAAACACTGCCAAGGACTTTGTTCCTTTCCTAGCCTTGCCACAGCTTTTCTTATACTAAATCGCAGACTCTTCCCCAGCTTCTCCCTAGCCTTTCTCATACAGATTACAGAAGCTGGAATTCAACTGACTGTGTCCTTGAAAGGGAGGGGTTTGAACTCTTGGTGACCTATAGTAGTCTCTGAGCATGCTTAATTAGCTGATGCATATTTGCCTCTCCGCCCTGCATACTTAAGTAGTTAATTATACTATACATGCGATGCATGTAGTGATGTAACCACATGTATGCTTGTATGAAACGGAAGTGAGCTGTAAGAGTTCCTGTTTCTGCACATGTGCCCAGGAGGGAAAAGATAAATACAGCCTGCAAAATTCCTTGGGGGGTTCAGAGTAATCTGAGTTTTTGACTCTGCTCTGACCCTATTTGCAAATACACCTTTTGTGCCATCTAATGAGTGTGTGTCTGTGATTTTGGTGGCCTCCAGAGAAACGAACCGCTTTAAGCATCACCAAGGAGCCAAGGGGAGCCACAGCTGGCTGTGCCCCAAGGCCAGCTGGGGAACCAGATGCACCCTACCTGGCAGACACTCGTGGGGCAGCGGTGAGTACGGGGCCCACTGGGAGCGCCAGGGAGATGCTGCTCAAAGGGGTCATATTTGGACTGCAGAGAATCACTGGATCACCTCCAGGTGAGTAGAAGGTCATTTTGGAAGATGAAGTCATGGTGGGTAAGTGGGTCAGGTATGACATAGCCCATGGGTGCAGGGCACACCCATGATGTTAAGGCAGCAGTGCCGGGTGTGAGCCTGTCACAGTGATGAACTCCTGGTTTTCTTCTGTGCTCCTGGATTCACACCCCAAGAACCCTTCCAGCTCTCCTTTCATCTCTTTTCTAAACATGTCATACGTTTCCACCCTGCCATGTTAAATCATGAAAAGCAACTATTATTTCAATAGGATGATAGCCTACTACAAACAATTCAGTTCTTCTAATGAAAAAAGAAAGCATTAGCATGCTGGCTTCAGTTTGCTGCTCTCTGACATAGTGCACACACTTTGCACTCCACTCCTGTTTGTGTGACATGTGAACACCAGAAGGGACTCCTGTTTTGTTACTGTCTGTGCTCCTATTTGTTGCGACATCTTCCTGCTACACTGGGCTTCCCTGTGTGGCTCAGGGGCAACATGTTGGGGGTGTATGTGTACCTCCTAAGCGTGGCAGTGCACCCCATAAAAAATGTGACGCCCCACCCCCTGCCAACACCACCAGTGGGAGCTCCCACTTACTGCCGCTGCACTCCTGCCACCACCGTGTCCCCCAGCTGCCGGGGTCACACATCGTTCATGGTGTGGCTGCTGTGCTGCACTCCTTTTTGTCACACTGTAAGGGATGCTATATCCAAAACACCTGATTATCAATCACCTTGTGGTCTCTTCTGAATCCTTAGTGCCCTTATGAACTACCCCTCCTGAGTCACCACACTGGAGTAATAGCTGACTTCAAAACAACACAGATAAATTCCCACAATTTAGGTCATTTGAGAAATATACGAGTTCCCATCCCAGGAGCTGCTTCACATGAATCTGCATCAAGAGTCTTTCCCTCCATCTGTTTGACTCTACCCTGTTTCCTCCATGTCCATGCATTAGGCCAGACACATTGGGCACCTCTACATGAGACCTCTACTGTGGAACAGCCTAATTAGCTCTGCATAAATGTCTCAGCATCTACATGTGTGCCTCTATTAGGATGCAGTAAACTAATAAACTCTGCTGCAGGTTAATACTTGTATATGAAAGTACTGCCTTGTCATGGAGCATTTTAGTGTGCAACAACACACACATAGATGATGGAGAGGCTGGATGGGGCATGAATATGCTTCAGTGCAGGAGCTGCCTGCTGGCTAGCCCCACGCTGGAGCACCATCATGCCCTCATGCCCCAGACAGCACACTGAGCCAGGTCAGAGCAGCCCCAAACCGGCAGGCTGACCCCCTGGGCCCCCTGCCAGCTTGGGCTGATCCAATCTGGCTCAATATGCTGTGGTCCTGGGGACACATTTAAATGTGGTGCCCAAGAGCAATAAACTCTGGTACTATATGCATCAGAGTTTATTGCTTCTCATTAATTGCATGTGTAGACATGCCCATTAAGATTCTGGCTGCATTCTGTAGCTCTCATCACCACACCTATGCCATTCTACTACCTATGGCCTGACTGTTGCTTGCTGTGTCTGTCTTTGGCTCCCATTTCCTTTGTAGTGGTATTGGAAACAAGTAGAGAAAACATGAGGAATTTGTTCTGTGGCTCCAAAGCCGAGTTGCCTGGGTTGGTGGTCCTTGATCTTACTCACAACTTCTTGTCTTTTATTGTACGGCCAGAGGCCACTCAAGTTCATTTTGGGTACGTCTACGTGTCGCCCTATGGTGATACAGTAATGCTATGGTGCACTATGGCAACGTAGCAATCACAGGGGTCTACACGTGATCACCACCTACGTCACCATAGTGTCATGCTCCCCGGTTATAGCACATTGCTACAGTGATGTAGTGGCAAAATCTAACTAGGTACCACGCACATGGTGCAGTAACTACCCATGCTGTGCTGTGTTTTAGTACTTCCAAAAGGAAGTATGCACGTGTAGACATCTCCTAAAGCATGGGCAGGCAATTATTTCAGGTGGAGCTTACTGAGTTTTGGCAAGCCATCGAGGGCCGCATGACAGGCAGCCAGGGGCACATAAATATTGATTTTCTAATTTTGGGGGGCACCCCATGGGCCAGATAGAATGGCCTGGAGGGCCGCATCCAGCCTGCAGGCTGCATTTTGCCCACCCCTGCAGGGTCTAAAGGAAGTATTAAAGCACAGCACCATAGCAACATCACCATATGGCGACATTTAGATCTGGCTTGGCAAAACCTTGGCTGGGATGATTTACTTGGGGATGGTCCTGCTTTGAGCAGTGGGTTGGACTAGAGAACAACAAAAGAACAAAGAGAAGAACACAAGATCAGTCAGGCCTATCACTGGTTTAGACTCCTTGCCATATGGAGATACTTTAGATAATACTCTTATGGTCAGTCAGGACCTGTACTGGGCATCAGTGTCCCTCCAAATGGTGGTTTCATTCTGTAAAGGCTTCCTTGATGGCCAATGAGTCCTTCTTTGCTGTGTCTCCACTCCAACATTTCTACATGGTCTGCTCCCAATATTCTGCACAGGCTGCTGCTTCTGTTGTTGATGTTGCAAGATATTGTGGGGTGCATTAAGGTGCTACAGGGCATCTCAGGAGATGATCCATGGTTTGTTTCTCCTGACAAACACACTGGGCAGTTGTATAGAGGCCCCATGATTTCATGAGAAAGTTGCATCTGCCGAGACAC
This sequence comes from Crocodylus siamensis, assembly GCF_052110815.1. Classification (NCBI taxonomy): domain Eukaryota; kingdom Metazoa; phylum Chordata; order Crocodylia; family Crocodylidae; genus Crocodylus; species Crocodylus siamensis. Next base: position 164,059,977 of record NC_143396.1, on the reverse strand, counting down.
ACTCTCAATCTGTTCAGGCTCTGCCGTGTAAGCCATTTGGAGGAGGAAGAGGACCTAGGTGGGAGGACCCTTTGTTGCTCTCAAGCCTCTGCTTTTGTATTCTCCTTCCCTCCTGATGACTTCATCCATGGATATTGCCAACTGGTCTCTCTTTGTGTTCATCACACTGTCCACATCCTGTGTTGTCAGCCAAAATCCCATTTTCATAAACCTATCACATGCCCACATCCTAATTTGGGACTTTACCAATGTCCTCCTAATTTAGTCTGTTCCTCCAAAACTGGGAAACTTGGGCCCCTGCTCTGGGGCCTTTTGAGCCAGTGCTACTTTATCTCATGTTATGGAACAGTGTGGCACACACCCACTTTCCCAGGCTGTGTGTGTATTAATTGACCTTGTTGTGTTAGACAGCTGTCTGCTTCTGAAGGCTCAGAAAACCGTGTGTGAGACCCAGGCTTTTAGAAATCAATTAATCCCTGCTGCCCATCCTGAACCATTCTAATGCATATCTTTCTATAGCTCTATCTATATCTATCAATCAATTGATTGATATAGATATATCCAAGTCCCAAAAACCAAACTTTTACATTTTGAAGCCATCAGCCCCCCCAGCCCCCGCTGCCGGTGAGGCCAATCTTGATGGAGCAGCTGCTGATAAAGTAGGCCTCCCATGGGAACTGCTGTTGGCTTTGACGGGGTCTGTAAGCTTCCTCCTGCTGAGGGCTCAGAAGAGTTCTCTCATCTCTTCACATCTCCATAGGAAAATCAAGAGCATCTGTCATATTCCACCTGATTCCTACACTAGGTTCGGATATGTGCCAGTTCCACTGAACGGTCCATATTTGTGAACCTGTCCACTTTAAATGAAACGGCTTATTGATGTTTCTGTTTTGATTATTCTGTTTTTGTATAGAAGTGAGTAGTAAAGACTCACAGGAGAGTTGTGTGTCTGTAACCTCTCCTTTCAAGATGATTTTGCAATTCTTTGGAAATCCTGAGAAAGAGGGATGTAGTAGTAAGAGTTAACATTTTTTTTCCTGCGGGCTGGCACGATGACATCAATAGGAAGTTGTCAGCCACCTTTGTGTGCTACTTGTTGCAAAAAAGCCCTTTTGAGAGCAAGAAGTCTCTTTGCCTTTTCCTGAGCTACTAGATAGCACAGTTGCTGGAAACAATCATCTGGCAGCTGCAGCAGCTGCTGTTTTTGTGCCACCCACCCCAGAGTGCATGGCCTGATCACCTCCCCTTAGTTACATTACTCCTCATTGCTAGGACACTACATCTTATTCCAAGGTTGAATTTATCTTAACTTGATCTAGCAGCCATCCTGTTGCTGCTTCCTGGATATCACATAGGAATCAGCTGGCACACTGTGGTGTCTATTACCTACATCTCTGAGAGGTTTTTACACACAAATGAAAATAGCAACCTAAGCACCAAACTGGAGACAAACAAAACCTATTGTTTAAACAGCAGCTTGATTTGTTTAAAAGAAAAGAAAAGGAGTCACTCAGTTGCATCAGATTTAAATCTGTGGCAAAAAGCAGTCTCCTTTTTTTACAATATACTCTGAACTGAAAAGCAAATAATGGGCAGAATTCAGGTGTGATCTGAACAATTTCTAACACAGTAATTAGATGAGGAAGCCTGAGCAAGCTTAGCATACAAGTGAATAGTTGGAAAAATTATATATATCATATAGCTTTCCAGAACTCAACCAAATGCTGTGCATTGAAAAGTCAGTGATTGCTGGAGTACAAGGAGATGTGAGGAACTGTGAGGTTATCTGCTGATCTGCCCCTGGTTGGTTCAAAGGAGAGCACCCCTCAGTCAATTCAGTTTCCCAGTCCCAGCCCAGGTTAACATGTGATAAGCGCTTGTCTTTTGGAGCCAAATGTTATCAGAAATTGTTTGGGCCTGCCAGTCAGAGAACCTGAAAGTCTTAATACACCATCCCATTAGACACTCATACCCTGGCTTCGCACATTCTGTAGGTGACTAACAGAATGACACACAGAAGTCCTGAATCCCGAATAAGAAGTTTACTGCAGTCACTAAAAGGTGGTTACAGTTCTTGACATCAAGCTAGAGATGCTGATCAGTCACACTGTGCAAGGAAGTGTTCCTAGTGAATAGGTTATTAGGTGAAAAAAATCCCACACCATAGTAGTCAGTGGGCATATCTACATGTGCAAATGTGATGGGGTGGGTTTTACCCTAGAGTAAATTATTCTAGGGTAAACCCACCCAGGGCAGGCATCTACATGTGCAGTGATTCAGAATCAGATTTGCTGCTCTTGGCAGCAGTCTGCTTCTACCCCCATTGGCCCTGCACTGGCCCCCTGCAGCAACCAGGGGGAGCTTTAGGCTCCCCCTGGGTATTAGCCCAGGGGCTGGCAGGGTGTGTGGGGCCAGGAGACAGCTGTCTTCTGGTGATGGAGGGTGAGAGATTGCTCCCTGTCCCTGGGAGCTGCCTCCGGTTGGAATCTGTGCCCCATAGCTCTTTGCAAGCTCCATGCCTTGATCACCAGATCAAGGCATGGGGCTTGGAAAAATCTGTGGGACTGGGACCTGCCCCTGACTGAGATAGTTCCTGGGCAGTCCTGGAGTGCGGGGAGAAGTCTGCATGTGTAGCCTGGAGTAGGGAGGGAAAGACTGCAACAAGACCTGGATAGGTTCCAGGAGTGGGCTGACATAAACAAGATGCGTTTCAATACTGGCAAGTGCAGGGTGCTGCACTTAGGCAGTAGAAACCAGCAGCACACTTATAAAATGGGAAACTCCCTTCTTGAGAGCACGGAGGCAGAAAGGGGTCTTGGAGTCATTACTGACTCCGAGATGAACATGGGCCGACAATGCGAGGTCTCAGTTGGCAGGGCTAACAGCACCTTGTCGTGCATCCACAGGTGCATCTCAAGTAGAGCCAGGGAGGTGATCCTCCCCCTCTATGCGACGCTGGTCAGGCCACAGCTGGAGTACTGTGTCCAGTTCTGTGCGCCCCACTTCAGGAGGGATGTGGACAACATTGAAAGGGTCCAGCGGAGGGCCACCCGCATGATCCGGGGACTACAGGGCAGACCCTACACTGAAAGACTGCAGGACCTAAACCTGTTCAGCCTTCACAAGAGAAGGCTGAGGGGGGACCTGGTGACTGTCTATAAACTCATTAGGGGGGACCAGAAGGGTTTAGGGGAGATGCTGTTTCCCCAAGTGCCCCCTGGCATGACAAGGAACAATGGACACAAATTATTAGAGAGTAGATTTAGATTAGACATCCGCAAGAACTACTTCACAGTTAGGGCGGCTAGGAGCTGGAACCAACTTCCTAGGGAAGTGGTGCTGGCTCCTACCCTGGGGATCTTTAAGAAGAGGCTTGATGACTACCTGGCTGGACTCATTTGAGTCCAGTCTTTTTCTCCCGCCCAGGCAGGGGGTCGGGCTTGAAGATCTACAAGGTCCCTTCCGACCCAACTTTTATGATTCTATGATACCAAGTAATTGCTGCGCAGTATGGCATGTGTAGATGGCTGACCAGGAGCAAATTTGCCAGGCAGCAGGGGGCAAGAGATTGCTGTCTGCTGCCAGGGTGGGATCTGCCACTTGAGCCCAGGCAGAGACAATGACCCTCAGCCCCTGCAGTAGGGAGTTCCCAGCCACTGCTCTGTGATAGCAGAGCAGGAGCTGAGAGATTGTTCCCAGCCCCGGCTCCGCAATCGCAGAATAGTTAACAAGTAGTTAATTTGCTACTTGCATTTGCAAGAAGAAAATTAATTGCCAAGTAGAGCAAACTGATGAGCAATAAGGGTCAGCATGTATAGACAGTGACCTTTATTATGCAGTAATTAGCTCTATTGCACATAGAAGTGTCTCATGCAGATGCACACAGTGAAGGAGAATGAGGAAATAAAATAACTACTCCTGGCCTCACTGAAGCATCCTTAGATGTTACATACACTTAAAGAACATGAAGATCACAAAGTCAGGCTCTCCAAAGTTAGGAAATGCCAGCATTAATGTTGTCCATGAAATCTTAATTCACTCCCCTTATGCATGTGCATATACATAATGATACAGTCTGGAAGTAGATGATCAAGTGTATTCTCCCTACAGGACTTTGCCTCCTTCTAGACCCATGAGACAGTATAAATTATTTAACCATTCTTTCTTCCCTCCTTCATTCCCGTGCATGGCTCCATGCATTATTAACTGCCCACCATATGAATGATGCACTGAGAACTGCATTATAATTCCTTCTGGGGATTTTCTGTACTTCTTTCACTATAACTTAATTCTTAGTAAAAATTAATATACAATATATAATATACCTTTATACAATGTGTCAGGCACTGTGCAGTTTTCCCCATTGTTGTGCTGGGAACAGGCCTCATTTGTGGGCAAAGCAATGGAGAGACTCCCTTATGAAAATATGGGTGTGCAGGGAGACCCTAGGGACACAATGAGCTTTGTCATGGCTTCTACTCCCACTGTCTTGTGGTTGCAGGATCTCTCTATGAACTCACTGGACCTTCACTGCCCTTATCCTGAAACATCTTACCAGGCTGGTTCAGAAAGAAGCCAATACAGGCATACCTTGGAGATATTGCAGGTTCAGTTCAAGACCACTGCAATAAAGCGAATATCATAATAAAGCGAGTCACACGAATTTTTTGGTTTCCCAGTCTATATAAAAGTTATGTTTACACTATACTGTAGTCTATTAAGTGTGCAATAGCATTATGTCTAAAAAAGCAATGTACATACCTTAATTAAAAAATACTTTATTGCTAAAAAATGCTAACCATCATCTGAGCCTTCAGCGAGTCGTAATCTTTTTGCTGGTGGAGGGTCTTGCCTCGATGTTGATGGCTGCTGACTGATCAGGGTGGTGGTTGCTAAAGTTTGAAATATTGCGAGAATTACCAAAATGTGACACAGAGACACGAAGTGAGCAAATGCTGTTGGAAAAATGGTACCGATAGACTTGCTCGACGCAGGGTTGCCACAAACCTTCAATTTGTAAAAAGCGCAATATCTGCGAAGAGCAATAAAGCGAAGCGCAATAAAACGAGGTATGCTTGTACTATTGGCTATGCATCGGCTTTGGCCACACCTGATGTCTCCCAGAACCATGAGACTTCAGTCCTTTGTGTGCTCTGTCCCTTCCCAACCAGATTTTCTCTTTCCTTCTGCCTTCTGCTTAAAAAGTATCCTAAAGTTAGCAGGCCAAAGATGCATCTTTTGCAATATGGCAGTGACCCCCTTACCAGCCCAAAGTTGGGACTGGTTTGCTGGATCTCAAAAAAAGCTGACAGAATTGTGTTGGACCTCCATGTGCATCTTGCTCCATGGGTGAGTGGGGCACTTTATTTATAGCGGCTGAGAGCCACTTTAATTAAAGCACCTGCAGCATTTCTTGTATTCAGCATCCCCTGCTTCAGAATGGTGGTGAGGGCACTTTAACTAAACCTCACCAAAGGAGCTTTAGGTAAAGTGTCCCCACTCCCATTTTTCAGCAGGGGAACACTGAATACATGAGATACTGAGGCTGCTGTAGTGTGCTAATTAGCACATGCCAGTAGACCCAGTTAATCAAGTCTGCTCCCATGTGCTGTAATTACAACGTATCAGAGCAGCTTCTCCACACATCTACAGGCACACCGTGTTCCTTGAAGCCTGGGTGCAGAGACAGAAAACACTTGCTCTCTCTTTCCTCTGGCAGAAATGCAGTGGGCCTTGCATTACAAGCCTGTACCATGCCCAGGGATATAGATGTAACAGCTACAAGGCTGCAAGCTGTGTGGGTGAGCTGTGCTTAAGAGCTCTGCAAAAAAAGGGTAGAAAAATTTTGCATAGGGTGCATAAGCTTTACCAGACAGGAAGGTATGCAGTGCATGGTACATGCTTCTTATTGGAGCATTTGAATTATGACCAGAGCCCACATTGCAAACCAGGTGCTCTAATTGACTCCTACTGAGCCATAAAAGCTGAGGGAGAGAAAAGAAAAAAGAAGAAGAAGAAGCTTAGAGGAAAATGAGGAAAGGATTCTAGCCCTGGAGAGATGGTGCACAGACTCATCCCAAGCCAGGGGAGACCAAGCTGAAACTTGCCCAGGGAGCAGGCATCAGGATGGAGGAGAGCCTATGTCATCCCATGAGAAGCTGATTCCCTATACTGGGTTGGAGCTGTGCAACCAGGGACACAGGTAGGGAAAGAGTGGGGAGGGGCTGGCAAACAAGGCTGGTAGGCTTGCTGGAGCTGGGAGAAGCAACAGAGCCCTTAAAGGGTTAATGACCAGGCTGTGAGTTGTGTCTAAGATGCTGGGGTGAAATCTGAGCTGAGAAGCCTTAAGCCACAGAGTCAGAGACCTGCAGAGGGAATCCCTTGTCTGCAGGTGGATGTGCTGGGAGGGGGAGACACCCTGGGAGTGAGTGGGCTGAGGAAAAACAAACCAGCATGGGTGTGTGAGGGGACACCTAATCACTAACATTTGCAGTAAGTGTATTTTCAGAAGGAAACTGGTTAAGAGAGCAGTCTGCCAGTAAAAGAACCAAAAAGAGCCTGTTTCCCTGTGTTACCAGGAATGATTAAAGAAGCCCACTTTCTGGAAGCAGCAGAAGCCTTGCCTCTGCCATCTAGTGGTGGGTCATAGTTATAGCTGTGTTGCTATTTAGTGTTATGGGAAGCAGATTGTGACCAAAAGGAAATCAATTGGGTTATGGGGGAAACTATTTTAAAAGGTTATAACAAGGTGAATTTAATTATTTAGCTTGCTTGACAGAAGTGGGACCACCCAGTGGGCTGGAATTATCCACCTAATTTTGTTGTTGTAAAATGTTATCTAATTTGTTAGTTTTGTTATTAACTATTGTTATTATATTTTTTGTTTATTTATTTTTCTGTATATAAATTGGTTGAGTATAATAAAGGATAACATGTTCATTGGGTTCAGAGCTAATTCCTGGGTGGTGAGGGCGAGAGAGATGCTTCTCCACAGGACAACTCTATCAGTTGTTTGCTTGTGGGGCTCCCAGAGCTATTGGTACCCTGAGGATCCAAAATCCGGCACATCACCCAGCCTTACCATGCCGGCATGGGTTACATAGATAAATGGAGCCCCTGCAGGGCAGTGAGGCTGGCACATTACATCCTCCATGCAACACCAGTGAAATGAAGATTTAGGCCAGTGTATGGGCATGGGCAGGATGAATTGTAGCTGGAATGCACCTGTCAGGAAGGGGATGCCTGCAGGAGGACAGATGGTACCAAACTGGCAGACAGACCTCAGAACATCAGGCTTATGTCCAGGCAGCCAACCATGCTCTGCCCCCCATACCCATCAGAAAGGAATGCAACTAGTAGCACTTGAAGTGCACTATGACAAACAGCTCCAGCTCAGCTGCTGATAGACAGTTTGAACCTCCATGCTTTCTTCTTTAATATTTTATAAGTTTTTTTTCTTTGTTAGTGTAAGCCACCCTCAGCCTTTTGGGGCATATAAATAAAATAAACAGATACTGGATAGGAAGAGATTCCCCACCCCCCTCCCCTGAATGCCAATCTGACTTAGAAGAAAAATCCCTTCCTTTCTGATTTAGAAAAAGCTCACATGGAGAAAACTGCAAGACTGGGCACCTGAGAGCAGCTCAGACAGCTTGCAATTCCCACATTGAAGTAAAGCCATGAATAAGAGTTAGCTAGCCATTATACAAACCCCAGACTTGTTGGCTCTGCAGCTGACCCTATAGGGAATACTGGTACTGAGCACAGGTGAGACCATTTGTCACTAGACATAGTGCCATGAAGGCACAGACACTCCTCAGCCAGCACACTAGCCTGTGAGCAGTCATGTGTGTCAAGGGAAGCCTCAGACAAAAGCCTAAACACTGCCCTAGTCTGAAAAACTCTTGGAAATGGCATTTGAGTCCTAGTGGAAAGCACTGAATAACTGAGAGGATTACACAGCCACTTAGCAGTGCTCAGTTCACACAAGTTGAACTGGCCATGGCCCTGGGCAACATACCACAGCATGACCTTGTTGGCACAAGTGTCACTGAGGGCACACATTTGGCCTGTTCTATTTTAATATAAGAAGAAATTGTAAGGGGGCCATTAAGTCCCTCTTGTCCAGGGTCTTTTTCTGTGTATCTCATTGAAAGGCAGACATAAAGGGGACAGTGTGCAAAGAAAGGAAGTTAATAGGCGAATTCAACTGCAATCTCATCTGTTCAGACAGTGTGGGTTGTATCCTGCTTGTGTGCACTAGCAGGCTGGGCCCTTTGTCAAGGCAACAAGATGATAAAAATGAAAAGCATTTATGAGACATGCTCTTTCAAATCCTTGTTCTGCCAGTGCCTGTCTGTTGTCAGTGAGTGAGAGACAGTTTGTGCGTAGGTATTTTCAAGCATGGATGCTTGAAATTAGGCACCCAAGAAGGGTTGTCCCCAAAAGGCTCTGACTAGAGGTGGGTGGGGAGGGCTGTGGCTACACAGTGCTTTGGTATACCTGGCCACTGACAGAACTGCCCAGCTTCAGCTATTCCAGCTTGAAAACATCAACATAATTGCTTTGCCTGAGGCTCAGCATGGCAGCTGAGAATGCCTGATGAGCTGTGCACTGGGCCCATCAGGCCATCCCCCTCTCTGGGCAGTGGCGGACCTCTCCTTAGGAAAGCACATTGGCTGACTCTCTTGTTACTTTGAATACATCACTGGTTAATCTATGGCTCAGAATTCACATATGGAGCGCTTTTCCCCAGTCAAGGGTGACTGGTGCCTCCTGAGTCGCGGGGAGGCAGGGGCAACATTTTGGGGCAGGCCAAAAGCCCCATATCCGCTCCTATACTTCTATGCCATGGCTTACTGTCCCCTGCTCCCCCAAGACACCACCAGCCCATGCGGCAAAAAACTGGGCCCCTGTCTCGGCACCGCTCAGGACAGGATAATCTCAGTGGGGGCATGTGCCCCACCTACCAGTCACCTGTGTGCCCAGTGTCCCCCTCTCTGCTCCCAACTTCTTTCATTACATCCTGCATGGAACACCAAGCCATCCTTGAGCCTGCACACTCTCTGCCCTCTGTTTTGTAATCCTTCACCCCATTCCCAAAATCATCTGTTTGGCCTAAGCTCCCACCACTCCCCCTTTTTTTCTCCTGTCAGTGCTTTTTCCCTCTCCAACCATCTCCATGTTTGTTTAAACATGGAGCTTTTCCAGAAGGCGTGCAGCCGACCTGATGCAAGTGCATCCAGTGAGTGAGCCAAACTGATGCACATGCACCTACTTTAAACAACTTTGTTTTGGGAGCATTCTGCCCACTCAGCTTGGTATGGCCTTGATGAAAAGCTGGCTGATAAGCATTCCAGAGGGACTGGGTGCTGCTCCTGTGCTCTATGCATTCTAAGTAACTTTTGTGGTGGACATCAGTGGGAACTAGAACAATTGTGGAATATAACTCCCACATTCCTACTTCCTGTATTGTGGAAATCCAATACTCACTTGTCTAAGTCATTTTCAAACAGCTGCCTGCCAACACTGCTGTCCCCAGCTTTCAGTCCTACCCAGCTTCTCTCCTCTCAAGGGTAGAACAGTGGTGTCAGGGACGATGTTCCTTGCTAGATGGCACTGGCTGACTTTTTTATCAAAACATTTTTGACATAAAAATTCAGATTCAGCTATACTAAAACATGTCATTAATTCATAAAAAGATAGGGCTGGAAGGCATCTCTGGAGGTCATTTAGTTCACCCCTCTGCTTAAAGGCAGGATCATCTCCCTAACTATCCCATTCAAGTGTTTGCCTAACCCATTCCTAAAGCTACAAGCAACCCTGCTGTACAACCACAAGGCATATTGCAAAACAGCCAACTTCTCCCCCCAAAAATCCCCCAACCCCTCCCTCAAACAAGAAAACCCCCAAAACACAATACCAGAAAGAAAATGCTAACCTGTCACAGGTACGCCAAGGGAACAAAGATAAGGGCACTATTAATGTCCCATCACTGCAAGGGTTAAGATACACTCAAGACAGCCAGGGAAGAAGACTATACCTCCTGCTACAGAGGGCACCTCCCTCCCTGCCCCTAATTTGTATCTGTGCATAACTGTGGGATAAAAATACCTTCCAGATTCAGAAGGTGGCAAGCAATCTGCCCCTCTGAGCAGAGGAACAAAACGCTTTAACCAAAAGCCTTGTTACACGTTAATTTTAGGCAGCTCCTGAAGCTCTGAGCCCCTGGATTGTCCACACATTAACACCTGAAATTAATTTTAAGCACACTTTAGGTAGCTTCAATTTAAACCACTCCAAGAAGAGTTTCTCTCCAATCCATGTTACCTGGCTCCTGTTATAGTAATGTGTGGCCACTCCTCACAGATGAGCTGCCCAAGTTGCAGGCCTCCAGCATCCCAGGGTGCAGTGTCCTCTCCCTCATCCTCCTGGTTTGTGTGGACAAACTTTCCACCCCCTGAACACCACTTCTGGTGGGGGAGGGGGAATTCTGGTCCTCCTACCTCCAGGGGTGTAACTTCCCCACCTCCAGGGATGAAACCCAATGCAAAACAGCCTGCTAGTCAGCTAGTCAGGTCTTGGAGTGGGGGGGTCTGTGAAAAAAAAAGATAGGGGGCCAGATCAAGACCCCATGAGCTGACGTTTCCTTCTTAGGGCAGGAGAAATAGCTACTTCAAGTGTGCCTTCCCTCACTGCTCTTAGCTCCCAGCAACCCTGGGAAGCACTACCAGCATCCCCTATACCCTAACCCCAATTTATTAAAACACGAGACCTTCTTTAATTTACTTCTTCCATTTCTTTTTAAATTCTTATTTTATCCTTAAGTGGATAAAATGGCTGTCTTCATTTCACCGCCCTTCCCATCCCCATTTCCTTCCCACCTCTCATTTCATTACCCACCCCCATCCCATTAACTCTGCTTCCCAGCTTCATGTTCCTGCCCCCCAGCTCCCAACCATTTCTCGCACCCTAAGCTGGAGCAGGGATAGAAGCCTGTCCTGGCTCCCAAGCTTTCTAATGGCAGGTCACAGCGATAGCCCCTTGTCCAGCTTCTGCTCAACATCCCTCCTGTGGCAAGTCATAGCTGTGCAGGTGAGTGACAGTCAGAGGTTTTTAGCCTCAAGGTAGAACTACTCTAAACTGAAGTCAGCATTAACACTGATCAACATTTGAGCAGCTCAAAGTTCAATGTGTAAGAAGGCCCTCACAAGGCCCCAAGAGCCTCTAGGTTTCAGTTCCAGCAGAAACATAAGCATGCCCCCGTCAAAATCCCCAGTCAGCACCCAGTGCTTCTAAGGAAGGAAGGGGAGGTGGGGGGAAGAAGAGAAAAACATCCACAAATACAATCTCGACAACTATAGCAGCGGAAGAGAAAAAAAGACTCCTTCCAGGCCCCATGTGCCAGCCAGCAAAACCCAGAAGCATGGGACAAACCAGACTCTCCACTGTGCTCTGCAGCCTGGGGACAGCAAACTGCTCTACACAATACCCACCAACTGGAGAACCAGAGCCCCCATCCCCTCCATAAACTTATCCCAGCTGTTTAATCTTCTTTCCTAAGCTGGTTATAGTGCTCTGCTTCATTTTTCTACTGCTGAACATGGTCCTCTCCAATATCCACCTAGGCTAGACTGCACAGGTCTCTTGTGATCTGGTGAGCTGAAGGGTGGATGGTGGAAGCTCCTAAGCCCCCAACCCTTGCTCCTCACAACACACTCCAGGCAGACCTGCTCCTAGATCAGGGTTGCTCAAGTTCCAATCAGCTGGGGGCCAAATACCATGCAGGCCACACCAGCAGGGGCTGCACCTGAGTAAGCCACATGCCCCCCAAGCCACACAACACACAGATACCACCCTCTCCCTCAAATCATTGCACTGCATGACAGCGTGGCCCCAGGTTCACCCTCAGCATCTCCTCCCCTCCCCCTATGTGAGATGGGGCATGGGCTGGCGGGGAGCAGTGTTCAGGAGCAGGACAAATGGGTGAGGCTGGAATCATGGTCCAGGATCTTGGGGCAGTGACAGCACAGGGCCCAGGCTGGGATACAGCCACAGTCCATTCCCTGCATGCCCCTGCAACTGGACGCAGCTTCTTGCCTGGCCGCATGGCTCCCAGTCAGTCTCCACGGAGACCTTGGGATCATGGGGTGGTGAGTGTGGGGCTGGGGCATAGCCACAATCCTCTCCCTGCAGAACCGGGGCTCTGCCCTGGCCCTGGCCCCATGCTGTCACTCGTCTGTGATCCCAGGGTCTCCATGTAGACTGGCCAGAGCCACACGGGCAGGGTGTATGGCTGGGCAGATGGGATGGAGTTGTGGCAGGGCCAGATTAACCCTTTAGCAGGACCTAGGCAAACAAATCTGTGGGCCCTGGGCTAGTTGAGACCCCCCACAGTGCTGCTGTCTGCAGGGAGTGGGGCTTGGAGCCACTGCTAGGAAGCAGCTACTGCGGTGGTGAGGCCAGGGGGAGGCGAGGGGAAAGGAAGGGAGGCAGATGGAGCCCTTTGTGCCACTGTCACTGAGAGAAGGACCAGGGACCCCCACAGCTCAGGGCCCTAGGCATGGGCCTAGTTTGCCTATGTGTTAATCCAGTCCTGGCTGTGGCTGGGCAGGGAGCTGCATCTGGGACTGGGTCCCTGATCTTGGGGTGGTGACAGTGCAGGTCTGGTGCTGGGACCACCCTGGTCTGGCCCCATTGCCCATAGCTCCCAAGTCCCCAGGGGTGGAGGCAGCTCCACATGGCAGCAGGGCATGGTTAGGCCTAGCTGGGATTGCCTGTGGCTCCTAGCCCCTTTCCCCCTGCCTGCGGCCTAGTGGGACCCATACCTGAATGGCCACTCTTGGGCAGGGGGAGGGCTGGGCAAATAGCCACAGGGTCCACAGGCAGAAGTCTCTGCCAGGCTTCAGTGCCCCCCACCTTGGGGCCGGGGGGGTGGGCTTCAGGCCAGGCTAAGGTGAGAGATTGTTGCCTAGCAACCAGAACCAAAGCTGCTGCTGTTGCCTGCACCTGTTGCAGCCCGGAGGGCAGAGGCACACCAGTTTCAGAGGGGCAGCCATGGGCTGGATAGAGTTGCCTGGTGGGCTGTTTCCAGGCCATGGGTCATATATTGCCTGCCCCTGCTCTAATCCCACCCATTCCACTCTGGGCTCATGCCAGCTTCCTTGCCTGCCATACTTTACTTATTCACAGCACGGGGAGGTTGCCGCCAGAGACCCAGAATGGTGGCCCTGGGTGCCCTGCCCCGCACCACCTTTCAGGGTCTGGTAGCTTACCAATTCAACAATAATCTAAGCCCCACTGTAGGGTGTCTTCAGGGGCCTCCTTTTCTTCCCTTCTGCTGCTCCCATGCCTGGCAGCCTAAACAGCACCATAAAGCAAAACACAAACACAAAGGCAGGTGGGCACCGGTTCTTTAAGCTCTCCCCAGGCTTTTCCCAGCTTGGGCCCTCCTGGGCCTACTCCCAGTTCCTCCAGTCTCCTCTGCTTCTCCCCTCAGCAGGGAGCTCCTTCCACTAGCACAGCTCCCCACACTGCTTCTCTCTGTTCCTAGCAGCGAACTCCTTTCTCCATAAGCAACTTCGGGCAGTGGGGGAGAGCACAGGGGGCACATGCCCCCCTGACAGGGCCATCCCCACCAATTTGCACCACCTCTGGAGGGAGTTTATTCCACAGTCTGGATACTCTGACCGTGAAGAAGTTTTTCCTAATGTTGAGCCTGAATTGGTCTTCCAGGAGTTTGTGGCCATTACTC